>NC_069118.1:2542000-2859000 GCF_025612915.1 Magallana angulata
ACAAACAGAAAACGACATCGAAAACAATCCCAGAAACATTGCGCGATTCTACAACAACTACATTTAAACCACAGGCATTGTTTTCTACAGAAATGGCATCTGAATGAATATCCTCGTGTAAATGATACCTAATCGAAGTGAACTAATTCACACTATATTGACAACTCCTGGACATGGATCAATTTCAATCCCGAGCAAATGTGGAAGTACAGATTTTCACAATTGACTGCCTCCGCCCTAACCTCTTATTTAATATTCCCATCATTACGTATCTGCCGTTTTACAGACAACTTAACTGTGTACTAGAGTTTGTAATCGTAGGGGACAAAATCCTCATTAGAATATCGGTGTCATCCAGAGGTGCCACAATTTCTCGTCTGCAGCCTCTGGTTGACGACTTGGGGATCACGGTCCTGCAACTTTCAGATACGTATTCTATTGACGGGGTGTAATAGTCTCTGTCAGGCGCATTTGTCGGAGGGACATCAACCATTGTCCATAGTTATTAGCCCTACCAAGTCACTAATCGCCGCGTAAACCCCGGTGCACTCACGCGGAAGGATATTTCTATAGGAGTTACGCGGTTGGCTGTTTCGGGGCTTGTTGTTGAGGCTGGTGAGAGCACGGGCTCCCATGTTTCCTTCAGTTAAGGGGCTGCTACTCGATAATTAGCTTTGTCGCTCATCACCTATATTTAGCCGTCATAATCACGCGCGGCCTCCCTGAATTAAGCCGGGTCTGCCGCCATTGGCCTTTGTCAGGACACTAGGTCCATGCTGAGAAAATTGTACCGGTAACAAAAGTGTTTATGACAAAATGAACAGCCTCTGTGGAGGTAGCGAGTTAGTTCTAGCCTAAAAAGAGCAATCGAAAGCCAGCAATTTCTTTTAAAAATGAATATTTGCTATAGTTCCTTGCATTGATGATCTTTTATATTATAGATAAATCGGGGATGTATCAGTGATGAGAGATTAATGTCAGCTAAGCCATTAAGACGAGCCTCTTAATTACGATAAAGTGATATACTTCGCTGAAATCAGAAAGGCCCCGCAGACGTCTACTAGAGTCAAAATGTCACATACCCCAAGATATGTATTAGTTCCACGGGATCAACGAAGGGCCAAGGGAATGCTTAAACTATATGTATAATTGAAATGGAAAACATCAAATACAACAAAAAGTCCAGGACTGAAATAAGCCGATCAGTGCCCTGACCGAGGGCTAAAACAATGCCATTAGATGAGCCTGCTAAAATGATTATGAATAGGTTTTCAATCATAGAAAATTACTTAATCTGTAACGACAAGCAATGAACAAATTTCTCAATTGGTTTCCTAAGGCTAAAAAGGAGATTCCCATGATTTAATGCAGTCCCTGATAGAAGTGGCTGTATCGATGCATGCAGGGAAGGCAGGATAAAGTTGAACAAAATCAGCAGAAATATTTGTCAAATTTCAAATTGGTTGTGACAATTTGAAAACAGAGTCTGAGATTTTCTTTGTCCCGTTGCGCCACGTGATATTCCAAAAAGAGGCGCTTCTGATTCAGCGCCAACTGCCACAAAAATCAAAGCGTGTAATTCTGTGTCAAATCGTTTGTCGCCATTTCTTGTCTAATCTAAGAACCACGGCCGGTGGGCTAACTTTATCTCCGGATCCATCTAACTTTTAAATTTCTTTAACCGTAAAAAGCCATGATTTGTTGTTTGTGGAGTTTTCACTTGATGATAAGAAAATCTTGTTGTTAAAACTTATCGACAAAATCAAAATTGTACTTTTATGAACATTGCGTCACGTTCAACAAGCCCTGTCTACCTAAAACCACTGGAGTATGGCTTTTAATTTGAAACTGTTTAAAATAGTAAGAAAAATAAAAGGAACCTTGAACAGGTGCACAGCGACCGATAATCAATCCGATTTTATGCCGATCAGCCAAAAGAACACTCGTTAGATATGCTTTAATTTTACGGTATTGTGGGTTTATAGAAGAAAAACTAATTTCTGTTTTAAAGTGTACGACGAGGTCAGCAATAGAAAAAACTACTCATCAAAATTAATAAACGTTTTAGCAATGAAATTGGAAAAAAAAACTGAATAGAAATTGATGTTGTGTCCATAAAAACCTAAATAATTTATTTTAGATTCTACAAAAATTATAATGAAAACGCTTGTAGACGCACAATATCAAGGAAATTCCGTGATCTCGTTGTGGTTTTCATGCTTCTAATCAAAGGGCGTGTATCACCGCTCTCAACAAGAAAAGAAGAAGAGAGCATCCGAGTGACAAGCACTCTTCAGTGTGCAGAGTTACAAAAATGACAAAGACGATTAGGAACTCGAGAAGTTGGAAGGAGTTGGGGGAGAGGTAATTCAATCAGGCATGGAAAGATGGCGGCTGTCTCCAAAAAGTCTACTACTCTGTTCGAGTGACTCCCGTGGAAGTCTTTTGATCTATTTTTGTCTTTCTAAAGGTATATTTCCTTACACGCGGTGTGAATGATGAAATTGAAAAGTCCCCCAGCCGAGCTAGGTGGTTATTTCGTAGTATATGATGCTATTACAAGGGTCGAAACGTGTAATTAAATGTTTTTGTCGGTAGGACCTCAGTTTCAATCATAATTCTAATGAATTAACTGGATATGACAACCCCCGGTTGTCGCTGAAATAACTAGAAGGAAAGGTATACCCTTAGTCTGCGGAATCCGTTAAGGCTTCTGTGAAACTTAATAAATCGCCCAGAAAACTTTCTTGTTTTGTGCCAAAAACAAATAACCAATATTAGGTTACACTAGCGACCCCGAAATGCATTCCAAACGATCGGTTAAAATACCCGCCCAATTAAACCAGGACAGAAACACAGAACAGGCTGTGCAAGTGTTGTCAGGTTTCTGCAAGTGGGCTAAAGTTTGGTACAGATGATTCAGGGCTAAAACAATATGTGGGAAACAGTAAGAAACAAGACCGGAATCAGACAGAGAAAGAAACCCCGACTGGGAATGACGTCTCACTTCCTGTGGTCAGGAATGGCCACTTGTGGTGAGAGGAGTCGTCGAGGGCCCCACGAGAGCGGGAGAGATTGACACCACTTCTATCCTGACCAATTTAGCATTATAGTGCAAAATAAAAACCAAAAATGAAGAAACCAATATAAACCCGAATTACAATCTCCAATACCTTATTGATTTGTTTAATTATTTACACGTACATCATCATCATTGGGCCATGGCGGTAGATACTCGTAATTTGGGTTTGTCTGGTAATGAGTATAAAACAGAAGAGAACAGAAATAGACAGACTTAAGTCGTAGTCGAGTCGTAGGAAATCCTGCTCAAACACTACTCTAGGAAGAAATAAAGGTATATACAACTGACTGATTTCTTTAAACAGGGGTGATGTAAATAGCGTTCGATGTTAATTTGCTGGTCCGTGTGTGTTTAAGGTAAATCTGTTTCTTCGTGATTTGTGAAAGTTAATCAATAGAGGTTCTACCGGCGCAGGATGCGGCCGCCCCAATACCGCTTTAATAAACTGCAGTTTATGGAATCAATTATGGGATATAGTTACGTTGTGTTGCTCACAATTAAGACAGCATAATGCTGATTTACATTTTTTACAGGAAAAAAAATAAACGCAGTGTATTGTACTCGGTCAAAACGTGCATGTTTTCTTCTGTCCTTCAAGGATAAGTGCTTATGCTACAAATTCGATTCATATACAAAAATTGATAGCTAGTGTACCAGTTATGACTCCTTACTTTTTTTTCTTTTAAAGATTCAATGCACAGCCTGTATAATTGATGTTTTGTTAAAACCAGTATCATTAAAGTTATGAAACAGTTAAATATCCCAAGATTTGGCCGGGGCTACCATCACGACACAGCGCTGAAATACGCAGAGAGGGGACCTAAACGTCGATCTATTTTGTCTCCGTTATTAGTTGACAAGAAAATTGGCTAGAAGACCTCTAGGCGAAAAGAGAAGCCTTTTTGTTCATATTTTAATGTTTGGCCCACATAAAAGAATTTATAAATTTTTTACTGAACACGTAAACGAAGCTACTCCCCTACGTTACACCAATTTAATCGAACCAACAGACGACAAATGGACTTAACGTCTGCGGGGAAAACTTGGTACTTGGTACCACGGGGACTGAAGAAAGTGTTCTCCACGCCTCGCTGAATTTCATTTGTATTTACTTTCATCTTAATGATATTGAAAAATACTACTTCTAGATAGTGCATTAGGGGCCAAAAAGTGAGGGGATCGTGAAATTAATTCAATATAAATTTATTGTCGACTTCCTTTGCATTCGCGTCAAAAATCAATAAAAAGAATTTTTATTGCCCTCTCGGGGTTGAACTTAATTTCATTAATTTGTTTAAAAATTGATATATTCCATATGCTGACATGTCGGATGTGTACAGATTAAGTTTTGATAATGTTTTCAGAATACCCGAGGCGGTCCAGATTTGTACAACACGTGCTCAACAGGTTCGGGTATGTTTCATGTCAAAAATGTATTAAAACATCAAAAATGTGTCTGCCTTTTCACAACCCTACCCCAGGTCCCGAAAATTTACGACACCCCTTTACGACTGCCGTAAATGAAACTAGATTTTGTTTACATCATTTCGAGAGATACGAATCGCATCCCAAAGGCACTCATATCCACGGGGCCCTCACACGTGAACATTCCAATTGTCTTTTAAAGTTTTCTAAATTCTTGTAAGACATTTAAACAAATGTTTTCACAAGTTTCTGTTTTATTTGTGTTTTTGGACGTCATTGTTTTTCACTTTCCTAGACATTCCTTATAGATAATAAAGGAAAAGGTATTTCTTTGAAGTCAACAAAATTAAAATAGTTACCGAAGTGTTAGCCATTCTCATTGGATGAAACACTGATAAGTTTCAATTTCTTTTAAAATTATAATTTTTTCCTAGTAGAAATTATAAAGAAGACTTACGTTATGGAGTTTGTAGTAGAGTCCGCAAGCGTTGCAGACGGGGTCTCCGTTGCCGTTGCGTCGCCACAATGTTGTGGTGTTTGTCCCACAGTTTGCGCAACTTGTCCCTGCTCTTCTGGCAGCAGACTGTAGAAATAAAACAAAGCAATAGTTAGAATGACATTTCTGGCAGCAAACTGTAAAAAATAAAAATAAAGCAATTGTTTAAATGATAAAACAATTTTAAATTCATTCAATCATAAACGTTTTTATTTCCTTGATAATTCCAAAAACAAAACAAAACCAACAATCTATTGATTTATACAAGAAAAATAAAAGGTGTAAATATTTTATATTAATTATCATTGTACATTTGGTGGTTTCATTAATAATTCAAATAGCAAAGAAAGAGACTGAAGTGAAATTAAAATTTCAAAAAGTTTGATTTACTGAGTTGGGTATTAGGATTGACTTAGACATGGACAAGAAAGTAAACGTTTCTACCCACGAGTTTGGGAGATGTTATCATGCTTTCGCTCGTATCAGTTTGCTTTTACTGAGAGCTTGGCGTGGCGATTATCTATCATCAGTTTATTATTACTGATTAACAATAAAAACAATTTATCTCCCATGTTTACATACAACGATGATTCATGAAAATCGTCAGCATCGATTTATTCACCAGAAAATAACGAGCTGGAAGAATCGAGTTACTGACTGTCGGGAACATCACAGAGACGTAATGGAGATCACCTTCTAACACAAAATGTCTTCCTTCAAGCACATTTTGGTTTTGAAAATTGTCTCAAATTAATAATATTTAATTCTTAATTATTTTTCCCGTGGGTCTTTTTCACCATACCACACAAAAAAGAAACCATTGTGTACAATTTTAAAGCGAAATATAAGGTGCTGTTAGTCTATAGTTCAGATGTGGAACTTTTGGTGCCTGATTGGGTTCTAAATACTAGCGTGTCGAAACTTGATGCGATACCTAGCGGGGTAGGGCCGATAATAGAAAGGCTAGAGTAACAAGCAACTCTTTGTTTCAAATAGCGAGGCTTTCGTAAGTTTCAAAGGAGCAAACACTATTCATTTCATTCTAATAACAAATTCCCACAGCGATGGGGAATATGTTCAGTGTTGGGTGGGTGACCCTTGCATGTTCATTGTTTACATGATTTTTAAAAAGAAATTTACCTCGAATTTAAATCTAATTTTTAAATGATCGGGTATAAATTAAGTAATGAAGCATTAGACACATCGTCCGTAAAATATTCGAAAAACAGCCACCGTATAATGGATTATATAAATTACATTAACTATTTGTTATGATGATACCGCCTTTTGCAATAATGCGAACACTTGTTCGAGTTTAGCTTGGAATATTATTTACGGCTTTAATAATTGAACTTGAAAATGTAGGCTCCTGTTTCGGATATAACAGGATCGCTTTTCCCTGACATGTGGTATTTACAATGTAAGCAGCGGATAAAACCTTTGAAATTTCAAAGGAATTTTCTAAAATCACGAAGACATATAATTTAGTTTTTATTAATAAAAAAAAAAAATTCGCTGTTTATATGTGAAGAACCTCACAAGAAGTCCGTAAGCTTGTGACGATTCTCTCCAATCTCTATCTCTAACCAATATGGTCTATCTGATTTTCCTTACTGGTGATAGAATTCTATAAATTGTCGACAAGCTTGGTATCAGTCCGGAGTCCCTTCAACAAGAATCTCCCATGCCAGATCCGAGGGAAAGATTCCTGGCACCGATAACAATAGCTTTTGTTTCAAGTCTTAATCTACTGTGTATTTCAAAATCGCCAAAGTGGTCCATGCTAGTTTAATTACAGTTAAACGGATGAACAACTGTTTTGTTTTGGTCTCCCATTAGGGAGCAAAATGCGATAAATAATATCTATTTTATCTAGATTCATCAATTAACCGGTCACATTCATTGGACATTGAATGCTGGAGTTTGCCGTCCGATACCTTTTTTACCAGAAATCTGATTAGCAATATTCGATGACACAATCAAATGATCCGCGCCGATTTCCCGATAATGTGACGTCACGGCACGTGAAAAGTATTGTTTCGAAATGTGTATGTAATTCGGCAGCTAAATGATAGTCCACGAACCACAGAACTCGCTATCTGAAGTTTTTCATCGAAATCGGAATTTAACTGAGATAAAGCGATAATTCAGTAGTACACGAAAAAGCAGCCCTTATCTGATCTGTTCCTTTGTTCTGAAGTAAATCAGTGGTCTAACAAGAAGCTATTGAAATGTTTATCGGGCCATCATATACCTTTGTCAGAATTAAATACAGTTATAAATGTGTATAAAATAGCTGCAGTGTCTCTCTTCTGTCAAGTGGCATCCACTAAAATAGGGCTAAGATTCCAACCTATTGTTCTAAGGGGGTTTTGTGTGTAATTAGTCAGACCCTTCCAATAAGCCTCTTTAGAGGGCGATTGAGAAGACAGAAGACAATAATATTCGTTTGAACTCTCTCGTGACTCCGGAACATTTACGAATTTTTTCAAAATCATCCTCCATTGTTTTAAATCGGACTTTGTCTCTCCGAGGATCTACGCAGTCAAAACGAATCGAACATGTTATCGATGGGTTTTGTAGATATTTTCAACATACTGTAGAAATTGGCCGTGGAATCGTTTTTAACATCTTCTATCGCCCTGTGAATTTCATTTATCATCGAGAGCTATCTTCTAGCGCGCTCTAAACTGTCAACGACATTTTTATCAAATAAAAACTTTTATCTGAAATTATGCTGTGTATTCCACTATCAAAATTTATGATTTATCAATTTATATTTCTAGTAAAATTCTGATCTGAATTATTTTAAAATTTATGTACGTAATTTATTAGAATGATTTCAATATTTCTAATACTTTAAATCTTGCTTTTAAAAATACCAGAATTTCTAATTTTTTAAAACTAGAATTCGTGGCGAGTTTGTTTATCATTCATGGATTTCAGAATTGTTGTTAATATAAATGAAAATAAATATAATTCTTATAGCGCTGTTCCACGGAATGACTCCGCATAAGAACATTGTACATCATCTCTCTTTATTCGTTCCATTTCTTTTCACAAATATAAAAGATTTTGGATTTCCTGTTTTCTTTCCCACTCTTGCATTAACAAAATTTTAATTAAATGCAATAAAATCATATTAATATGTCCAGATTTTGTGCTATTAAGGTCCAAGTGTAAACTAAACAGAAGCAATATGTATTTAGTCAAGTCGGCAGGTGCGCGTTGTATTTTTATTATTCTCATGTCAGGGCGCTGCTATTTACCCAATATTTATTTAATAGTTCTAGTTTTTTGCATCGTGCTGGATACAACTTGAGAAGCTCCATCATATGAATTATAATGCATCTGTGTAAAAAGTGTTAATGTTGGCTATGATAAATCATATTGGCGCGTAAGATTAATTTTCCTGACGTTTCAAGGTGCTACCGACCCTTAAAAATGGTACTTGCTCCACAAGAAAAATTATTCTTTATGAGTATTATTTCTTCGCCCCCAGATGATGAAATATGTGCCACGGCAAAGGAAGAGCTGCATTCCAGGCTTTGACAACCTGCTAGAAATCTCTACCCAAACACTGACTATTCCCGCTGGGAGAGAAATTGTTTCAAAATGTCCAGAAACAGTCGGCGTTGAAAATTTTATCTCCAAGAATTCTTAATTATTTTTTTCTTCCTTATTTTATATTCTTTATGCTTGGTGGATAGCGAACACATATTTTTATGAAATTTATTTTTTAAATAAAATTTAGAGACATAAAGTACAGTCTTTCACTCAGGCGTGGTGAAGAGAAAACGGCTTTTGGCGATATTTTGCAAAAACACCATTAATAAAGTTTTTCTTATTGAAATTTTTACCTAAATATATAGCTCCACTTTTTCGCGTACAATAAGGCTAGGTGATATTCAAACCCTAATACGAATATTGCCACAAACCCGGGGTATAAATCAACTCGCCCGACAGCTTTTAAATGCCTTTTTTATTTGTCAAATTCTTGCTCCTCGGCAAAATTACAGTCAATTAATATCATTAAAAATTCTCAACCATGACAGTTGCTCTATTTTGAAATGGTTTTGACTTTTTTTGAATGAATCATATCAATATTTTCTTTTTAAACAGAGGAACATTTAGACGTGCATTATGAGTTTTTGGCCTCTACAAATCGGCTTGCTCGATTCTCTCCGTTATTTACATGAAAGCAATAGCGGAATAAATCAGAGGGAATAATTCTGATTAAAGAAGAAGCAACATCAGCTGCGTTTAAGCGTTTGCCTGGAACTATCACCAGAGATTATCGCTAGAGGCGGTTTCTAATGCTTTATATATATTCTGCGTATGAATATGGGGGATTTTCACTATCGTTTCTATCTGCGATCAGGCCGCGATAAGTCCGCCCTCTGAAGCAACGATTAAAAGGTTATATCAAAAGCCTCAACAGAATATCCCTATCAATACCACTCAATGCGCATCCGATAAACATAAATTATCCTTTAGCAAAAGTTTACACTGTGGGCTTTTTCTGTTTCTTGCACGATAACCTTTTCGGTGGGAGAAATAGGCAGGGGGGTTAGGAGATGATATAATTGTACTCACCAGTCGCCGCTTGGGTTTGATGAGGGGTCGATTCTGTCCGTTCATTTTGTGGTACAGACCGCAGGCATTGCACAAATAGTGGCCGGTCCCATCCCTCCTCCACAGAGGGGTGGAGGTAGCCCCACAGTTGACGCACTCCCGGCCCTCTGTCAAATAAAAACAGGTGCGTGAGTAACAGGAAGACCGCACTCACACTCAGACCAACACACTGACAACCAACTCAATTAGAATAAATAAAAATACACCGGGCTATATTTATCCCGCATGGTCATGGAGTTGACTATTAGTACACAAGAAAAAAAAGTATAAATATGCTAAGTGGCGAATTAATGTATTAATTTGATTACTATATAAGTAGCTCCAGCCCTCAATTACACTTCTCGACGAAAGCTTTTCTGGCGGTGGCAACGGAAGAAAGGTATTCTTTCGGAGGGTTAGACAAAAATTTTCGTTAGAATATCAGACGAATGTCGCCAAGCATACTTGACTTGTAACCTATTATTATTATTTTTTGAAACAAGCTGAGTATCGTTAACAGTTTTATAATCCATATTTCTTTTTACACAGCATTCGGGGAGTAAATAGCTGTATATACGTACTTATTTTTATTTCGTTAACTTTTTCTTTGAGTGAACTCTCTGGGGCCCTCCCCCCATTTGTTCGGCAGGGTGCGGCGACACGATTCGCCCCACCCAGGGGCTGACTTAACCCCGAGCCTTACAAAATATGATTACATTTTAGACTTAATCCGTAAAAACAATGTGTAGGGTAATCCCCAAATCGTCCCTAATTATGGAGTTTTTTATTTACCTATCGGAATAAATAAGATTAGCTTTAGGACGGGGGTGTGTTGTGTAATCGCCATTCAGCTCACCCTCGTTATAATGGGCAGCAAATCCCTGACGCGACCTATCTTTTTAGTGGAGCTTACATACCAGCTGGAATTTTTCTGTAGCCCTACCTGGGAGTAAATCACTACCTCACTGAGTTAATTGATGTTTCCAAAAATCATTGGGTTGGATTAGTAGATGTAAAAATAAAAACAAATCGAATGACTGTGTTTATTTTATTTTTTTTGGTTGTAATTGGCGTACATTCCATTTTTTCCCTTTCTCTCCCTCTCTCTTTCTCTGTCTCCATTGATTGAAGTTTGAAGTAGTGTTCTAACCTTGAGTATTTTGGCGCACACTGCCGGGGAAAACCATGGAAATCAGCTCACTAGTTCGCCCTCCCAGTCCTAAAAATTTCAGATTTCCAAATTTAGATTCAGTTTTTTTTTTCTGAGTCCACTACCCCTCTCACCGCCGCTCCCGATAATAAAAAAACCAGTGATACTTGATCAGTAAAACTACAGCATCAACAATCAGTGCTATGTTTCTCTACACCCGTATCCCCTACCAAAAAACCTCTGAATTTTTAAAAGTCTTGTTGTGAGCTCTGTTACAACATACGCACATCAGTTTGTGATTCTGACCAGGGTTAGTTAGACCTATCGTTTATACAGTCAGTCTTTTCTCCCTGTGTTTTGAATGCGAACACTTTATTCAAATTTATTGAGCAAAGGGACTCAAATTACGCTCATACATTATGCTTTACAATGGCCTGTTCCTCGCGGACTTCAAGCTTATTAGAATAAAAATCTATAAATTTTTCTACGGATTTTTTCATTTCAAAAAGCGTCATATTTCAAAAAAAAATAAAAGTGAACAAGTCTCCAATCCATTATTAACAAGAATGTTAAAACCAATTCTCTCTCCCCCTTTCTCTCTCTCTCCTTCTCTTTCTATCTCTCTCAAACCACTGGGAAACCACTTGATCTGCAACGCTGTTCCTCCTTAATTTTATTTTCACGATTTGTTAATCGTTTTATTTATCCAACTGGATGAGGGAGAAATCTGAGAAAACAAATTGTTTTCACACGGCTATTATATAAAGATAGAAAAAATCGAAAAGCTTGAAAAAAGTCTAGTAAGAATTGTAAAAAAAAAATATTTATTTATTTGATGAGCTATTTCTGTGTTTAATTTTGGTAATATTACAGCTAACTTAAACCACCTAGATCTGCATTTTATTTCAGACAATAAAAAGCTTTCATTCGGATTTATGGAAATGTCGTAGTCCATGCACTCCAAACAATTAAGAGCGTGAGTGAGGGGGGAACAGCCAGCCAGCAAACCGCGAACCCCTCTCTTCTGTGCCCGTTTCCCGACCTGTTTCCGCTATTTGCGGATATAGTAAGTGGGTCAGTCAAAATTTAAACATTTATTTGAAATTTCTACTCATTTGAGGAAGCTTAAAAAGGTTTTTATTTTCTTGAGTATTATTTAGACAGGGAACAATTTTCTCATGTCTTTTTCCCCTCTCTTTTCTTTGTTTTTTCCACTGTTCTTCAGTTTATTTTGCAATTTGATATTTTCTGTTCCTATTCACAATTTTTATAACCAGTAAACAATATGGTATATCATAAAGCGATAATTTTAATAGTTACAATTGTTTTATTAAAGTGATCTTTAAGAGAGAAAATTATCATTAAACTGCAAGCATTACGGGCACTTGACAATGCCGGAAAAAGGTTCAACCATAGATGAGGATGATAAGGAGCCTATGACGCGAGGCGGCCCATAATGCTTAAGTCTCGGGCACCAATAGAAACCATCTACAGAAACGTATCAACTACTGAATAAGAGCATCTTAAGTCACAAAGCCCCAGTCCCCTTTCCTAGCGATTTACAGAGTTACGATAGCATTGGAATTTGATGTGGCTGAAATACAATAGAATTTTGGGGCAAGGTCTGGATAACTTCAAGGTTACGGTCGAAGCATTCGACATTTTCGGAAAATTTTTAGGTTTCGTGGAACACAACAAAGTTAATTGATATATTTCCTGTTGTTTAAATACATCTTGCATTTCGAGTATTAAAAGAGCTGGACAACTTGTAAACAGTTAGCCTTGTATTTTTCCGTTCATTGTACTTAAAATGTTTACTTTTCACAATATGTTCATCCGGGGCCCTTTCCTGACGTCATTGTAATTCGGCATTCTTAAGTACTGCATTAATTTCCACGAGGATATAATAGACCCTTAAAATCTCTTTTTATTTTCTCCGAGTTAATTTTTGTAAGTATTAGTGCACACACTGCAGATCACACTCAATTAATAAATAAACAAACTTTTAATTACCTGCACTTGAGCGGGCCTTTGTCCTGGGTCGTGACAGGGCTGACGTCGCCTTGAATACGCTGGCTGCCGGGTGGAAACTATGGTAGTCCGACGTATACGACGGATACGTGGGAATGGGGTGGGCAGTTGAATGGGAGCTGGAGATGAAGGAAGAGATGCCGTTTTCCTGGGAGTCCGAGGGTTTGGGGGGCTTGCTGTCTGGGGTGTATTCTGTGGAAGATGTTGTCTCAGGGGTGGATCCGTCTTTCGGGGGAGTGGGAGGGAAGTTAAAGGAGCTGGAGGTAGGGGGGTGCACGGAGAGGGGAGCTGTGGGACTCTGGTGCTTGGTGTTGTATGGGCTCATACTGGGCCACCCGGAATGGGCGTGAATGGGCTTCTCTGCTGCGACGAACGGGTGAAGGGCCGCTGGGAAATACGGCCTGCAGTTGCTGCCAGGAACTGTAAAATCGAGAGAGAAAAAACATTATAGGAAAAATCAAAACTGAATCGTTTTTCAGAATATCAATTTCGCCAGTTTTCCCCCATTTAATGTATATGATTATTAATTCCCCCCCCCATGTATATGAACCACTACGACTTGCAGAAAATTTCCGTTAGTTGGTAATTAATTGTTCTGGTCGTGTTCTACCGTCCTGCCGAGAGAGAGCGGAGCAAGCGCCCGACGTGGAAAATTAACTACAATCAATAACTATTGTGTTTAGGGTAGCTTTCAAAGCAACTCCGTGATAATTAATACAACCCTATTTTGGATTATAGATTTCTATAGTTTTTCTATAGGTTTAACAAACTTTTATTATTTAACAGAAGGATGTCAATCTACATTACGGGCTAAATCTGCATTAAAATCACAAGAAAACGAGGTGATGAATGCGAAAAGAAAAAATTTGTTTTTTGAATTTAGATTCCAGATAAATTGAGATCTAGATATCCCACGCTCCCGGCGCTGTATCAGGGGTTTCTACAGAGCCGTGTACAGTTCACTGGAACCTAATTTGAGAATGTAGTAGAAAAGCACTTTTAGATTTGGTTTCCTTGTAAAAATTCCATGTTGTAAATTAGAACAAATTGTCTTCCGATTAAATTAACAAGCGCGTAATTATTTACAGAAGCGCTCTGGTCCGGGAAAATGTAATTTTATACCAAGTCTTGTAAAGAGGGATTGGGGAGAGGGCTGGAGGGGTGCGACTAATTGACCGGTGGGGAGTCGAATGACAGGAGAGGGACAGGGATTAGACCTCATCAAGATCTCTGTGGGGAACACTTGCCTACTGCATACTCGTTTACAATCCTATAATACTGAAGCCGATCTGGTAAATGTAAAGAAGCTGACATTGAAAACATCTGGAAGTCGGGCCGCGGACCTGTTGCATTTGACGGTTTATTTTCAAATAAATATAGCGTTAATGTGGGAAATGGGCATTTAATAGTCATCATCTGAAGGAGTTGAACCTCACGTTTCTAAAACAACTGAAGTAAATATTTTGTCTAGAATTTCATTTTGTCCGGATTGATTACGGGGAGAAACAATTACTCTAGTTGACTCTTGTTCGTTTTACTACTGATGGTCTTCAAGACGCCAGTTCTAATATTCCTTGAAATGGCTCTGCATGGGAAAGCAAAACTAACGATAATAAAATTGTTCTAGAGTGTCGAAGATGCTTGAAGTTGAAGGCGTATTCAACACCAGTGTCATTCCCAATTACCACGTACCAATAAAGTAAGAGTAGTTTAACACTATGTAATACAGTTTCCTCATCTTTAAAGAGATTCAGATTCGGTTTTTTTTATCACGTAGTAATAATGCTGAACATATTTCTTCGAATAGATTAGCTTGGAATATAATGCTGGTTTTCTTATCAATGTTTGGAAAATCTAACTCTCCGATAATCAGGATAGATAGAATTATCTAGATTATCTACCGGGGTTTTTATTTTCTCACGTTGAGAGGAGCAAGGCTTGAGATGTTTTTCAAACCTCTGAATTTTTGCCAACTCAAAACAATTCGGCTATGTTCGGATTTTTAAATTTAAAAAAAAAAAAAGAAAACTGAAGTTTTAAAACTCAGAATTTCCTAATTAGAAATTGAATGAATAGACGTGGGAATTTGATATCTGTGTAAAATAACAGTTTTCACTTTGCGGTGGTTATATATACATATATATGCCAATTTATCAGAATAATAACACATTAGACAGGATAGAGGAGGATATTATAGATTTAAATTTCATATTACAGCCTCGATGGACGACTCAGCGTCGCCTGGCCATAAATTCGGGAAATACCTCCCGGCCGACAGAAAGCGCGGTGTCAGAACTCGGAAAAGTGAAAATAACGCCAAGTACTTGTGAAAATTTGAAAGCTGTGTCGATTTAATTTTAAAATTCCGAATGTCCTTAACCGGCTCCAATTCAGGCTGTTTATTGTTTTAAAAGTGATGTATAAAATAAGCTGGGGCTTCTGTATGGATAAGTATGGGACAATTTCCGACGGATAAAGTGCCCAGAGAAATAAGAAAACTGACACACTTAGGGACCGACACATGTTGTTGGGGTGAGGATCTGTATCGATGATATATAATCCACTTAATAAAGTCAAAATGAAAACCGAGTTAAATTGGAGCCACATGTTTTTCATCATCAAACATAGGGAAATCGACACGGGTGTTCATTACATGTTTGTATCCATATCGATATGGGCTAGAAATTTAATCTTATTGCCGGGATAAAAATAAGAGGCTAAATTAGTCGTCTTGGCTTACTACATTCTTAATAGTTCGGGGTATTAGCGAAAAGTGAAGACACAAAATCTATTTCATTAGACAAGAAAAATAAATGTTTGTGTATAGAGGAATTTGTTCAGGGGAGCATGGCTAATTTCCATTCACTTGGACGTCAACCAGACCAGACTTACTAACGTGAATTTAAAACTAGAGTACCCCGGCAATCCGGCCGAAATCTGGCAGAGCATAAACCTAATATTATTGTTATATATTTGTTGTGAACACTGAGCCGCCCTAAACAGCTGGCAATTAGTCTACTTGTCCTTATTCATCTTTGGATTTCAAGATATTTATTTTTCCAAATGCATTTAAACATTTTGCAAATTCCTTTTTAAATATTTTTTTAAACCATACAATTTTTTTAAAATACACTGTTTTAATAATAATGTACTAAAATGAATATCTTTTTCTTTAAATAAACAAAATAGAAATATTATATATATTTTTGAATGTAGAATTGGGGTACCTACCATGACTAGATCGGTAGTTGTGCATTGCGCGTGCTGCTTGGTTGTAATATCCATTCATCCCTGCGTTGGACTCCAGGAAATGCGGGGGGAACATGTCCCCCACGTCCTCAGAAGGTAGCATCCCCACAGACTCATAGGCGTTCCTGGGGGCCTCGGTGCGGAGCCAGGCGTGTTGCTGTTCTGTTTCCATTTTATTTTAGGTCCAGATGAAAGAAATCAAGTTTTTTATTTTCTTTTTTATTCTAAGTCCAAATTCCTTCTTTGTTAAATCCAATATAGGAGTACCAAACTATAGTTATATGGTTTTTACAGTTTGTAATAAGGCTGTAAAATATTTCACAAAATTCTGAATTTTCACACTTGTTCTTTTGTCTGAAAGAAAAAATAAAATAAAGAAAATAAATAAACAGACTAAGAACAGATTAATTCAAATGCACAAAAAATTAAGAACAATGTATTATGAATTATCATATAGAATTATAATTTAAATTTGCATCTTCAAAATTAAGAAATTTAGAATCAGATATAGAAATTGACAGTTACTGTTAAGGAGTTAAATACTGCCTTGCTTTAACAGTATCTGATTAAATATTTAACTGATGAAGATAAGACTCAATGTCCAAGAGATGAAGTCTCCTTATCTCAAACAATCCGCTTAGAGATCACGTGCTTTACAAACTTGTTTCACTAAACCCTCAAATTGAGAGTAGACCAAATTCACGGCGCTCAAGCACCCAGCACATAAAACTAAACTTACTATCCAAAAGCTTCCCAAATGCATGCTGCAGAATCGCACAGGTTTACCACACACACAAAATGTTGGAAGTATTCTAATCTTATGTTTTTATCCGACCAGTTAGAGAGAATACTTCGATATGCTGATAGGTTTGCTTGCTTGTTTCATGTATACGAATTCACTCAGTTTTTCTATTTTTTGTCGGCGCCTTATGGTTACATATTCATTGTACGCTGGCGAGACGAGCTTAGAGAGCCAATCAGATTTGTTGAGTAATTAAACCCCGCCCCCTGAAGCCATTCTATTTACAAATTATATCAATCAGTTTATCCATCCGTAACACTATGAGGGTGTGAATAACCGCGAGGGGCGTGGCTTGATATTCAGTATTCCGCCTCCAGAAACAATTCTCCAATGAGATGATTGGATATTTGCCTCAGAGAAAAATTGAGCGTGTGTGATATAATTTGAGGATAATCAAATACTTTGAGCGTAATTTTGGTAAATTTGAAACACACGTTTTAATCTTTTAAATACAAAAATACACCAATTTGTAGATGAAATTTATCTCAAGATGAACAAGATATTATTAAAGAATTAAATATTGGTTTATATTCATATGTAAAAATTTACGAACAATACCAGGACAAAACTTTAAAAATAAATATATGCATATCTGAAAATAGAGAGATTTAAAAGAACAATAAAAGTATGAAAGTCTCTCGTTTTAAATTCTATGAACTCACGAGAAAAAAAGAATTTTTGTTTTAGTTTTCTCCGGAGTTTCTCGTCATGAGATAAGTGTTATATCTTGGTTTACATGGTAAATAGGTGAAAATGGGAATCAGATAAAAGCATTCGCATACAACCAATTACCACGAGAGGTACACACCATTCCTTTATCAACCGATTCCAAAGACCAAGATCTGTGATAGAACTGTTTCTTATTTACCGGCCTTGATATGATCGGCCAACTTCATTCCGGGGAAAATGCTGATGCTTTCCGATTAACCTGTGGAACCGATCGGACGAGAAATAAGGCTGATATCGGGGGGGTTTTTGTCGATATCTATTAGAAGGGCATTAACTACAAGTAGATATTGTGAGATATTTGGAAAATATCAACTCATAATCAAGGACTCGTGCCAGCGCTTATTAGCGAGAAAAGCCGGTATTTACGAATGCAAATAAATAAAATCTCCGCGGATTGTTTCATGCGTATTAGAGGGTGTTGTTTTCTGGATATTTCTCTGGAAAGCACCTAAAAGGCCAAGGGAATACTTAAAAACGAAAATACATCAGTTCTGTGTAACATCTTGTAAATCCTAAGATATTTTTCTTAATGATATTATCATGCATTTATCGAGAAAAAAGGGATTAAACGGAAATCTAGAAAATGCACTTACTTCACAGAGTACGCACATTGTAAACATTTTCCCAATTGATAATATTTCACCAAACCCAAGTACAAAAGAAAGTATATTCAATAAAAAAAAAAACAACTTTCTACTTCCAAATAATCATCATCCCAAATTAATTACGTGTTTTAATTTGTATTTCATTTGTAACTTTTTTGCTGTCACAGTTTTTGTATTTCCTACATCAAAACACCAATATTATTAATCCAACATCATTATGAAATTCCCAGTCTGATTGTAACATCAACAGTGTTATATACGGAAAGATAAGTAGTATGAAAAAATATATTCATGAAGATAATATTTTTAAATTACTCATCAATAAATTTATTACCTCCAAATATTTTTTTTAAAAAAAAGAAGAAGAAACAAACTGAAAGAAAGAAAGAAAAATGAAGCGTATAATCTATTTTAAAATAATTCTCAAACCATTCAATTTTTTTTTCGTTTACAGATTAGCGTTATTTTGCGGTCTGGCTGATTTCTGCCAAACGAATCAAAAAATTGACAGGTCATGCCTGGCCCCTGATTCTGCGAGTTTGGAGACACGGGGCTGATGGCTTCACCGTGTAAGTGACGTTGACAGAACAAGTTCTAGCCCCCAAGAACCTGCCGTCCCGCGATGACGTGCTTCTCGAGGGCTCTGAAGTGTTAGAAGAGTTTTTCAATTTTCTCGGACACCTGTTTCTGAGAGCGGGACAAGATTCCCGTGGTTGATAAGTCGATCTTGATCTCTTCATGTTTTTACTATTTTTTTTTTTTTTTTGGTATCTGATTTTATAAACACTTCTGTAGGTTGTACTTTTCATGCCAGTTTCTAGAAATGTCAAAAATATAGCATCATTCCGTACCTTTAAACAAAGCAACATTTTTGTAAAATTATTTTTAAAAGTCATTTTAAATGTGTGTCAAAAATATGGGAACACTTTGTAACTTTATTACAAACCAACTACATTGTTTATTAATATTTTTAGATGTCGACTTTATATGTTATTCTTTTTTAAATTTCACATGTTAAAAAAATTGAAATAAAAATAATCTCTGCTTAAAAAGTCAAGAATTATATATCTTCCTATTGATGAAGTTTGATTATCACATAAGGAGAGGATAAACATAGGCTATGCCTGTTGTCCAATCCTATTGAATTTATTCAATAAAATATGTTTAAACTAAATTATCACATTTCTACATATGATTTAATCCATTGATTTAATAGTACTATGAATACATAATTTTAACAGCTACCATACAAAGAAGCTCGCGAGTTCATCTCTCGAATTACTAGGACAAAGTGTAGCAAACATATTAAATGTTCTAGTATTTGTTTAAGACATATCAAATCTTCATAAGTTATTTTTTTTCTTTTTCAAATGAAGTTTCTTTTACAGTCTTTACTTTTGTTCTGTATCATAAATCAAACACGTGAGGCATGTTTAATTAGCTGCAAACTTTCCTCTGGTATTTTTAACACTTTTTTGTTCTTCAAGTCTTTAATTTTTTGGAATTAAAAGTCTTATCAAAAAACTCGAACACTTTTATGACCACAAGATTGGTCATTTTTTCCTTTGAAATGAGGCCAGTCTCATGCGGTTTAAATATTTCTCAAGCTGGGCCCGGGCTTGGGGCGTTAAATAAAGACATAAGGAAGCGAGATCAAAATTGTCTAATCTCACTGACTTTATTAAAACACGTGTAAAATGCATGTTTTACAATGACCCGACCTGTCCAACATTTTAATCAACCTTAATCAAGATATAGTCAGTCTTTGATCGCGCGCAGCTAAAAATGGCCTCTGGTCGTTGTACAAAGTAGTTGTCGCCGAAAACTATTTGAACAATTCGGATTTTGATGGAATCATCATGATAACCCTGGACACAAAGTCTTGTTTTCAAGTTATATGAAATAATCGTAGCATAACCCCCACTACGCAGAAAGTTCTTTGAAATGGAGGAGGGGGGGGGGGGGGGGTCTGCGGACTTCAGCCATTGGTCGACGAGGCCGCCTCGTCATTAAGAAGTTCCGTCCGTGAAATATTTCCCTGTGAGTCTTTTTTTCCAATTATCACAAGTTTGGTGAAAAAATTGTCTACACCGTTCGTGTGAAGTGTGCCGGGGTGTGGCGAATTGTGGTGGGGCCGTAATTACTGCATGATTATCTTATCACCTCCAATAATTAGGCGCGAAAACGACATGCCCCCTCCCCTACAGTTGCAAAGGATGATATATGTTTTTCCTTTAGAATATATAAGGAAAACAGCGTGAGTGAATGATTATTTTTATTTCTCCAAGAGCTATTACGAACACATTGTACATGTATTTACTGAATTTATGAATTGCACAATAATCATTATACAGTTCTGAATTTTGTGAAAAGGTAAAAAAAAATGGCAGAAAAATGTTACTATAACACAGATCTCTCTATCGTATTCATTTATAATATTGAATGAGATAGACTAGTAGATTATACAAACTGACAAAAATGTGCAACATTTGACGATACATCTTCGGACATTTTTTTTTGTTTTGATGGAAATCAAATTTACAGCGAAAAGACGACTTTTATTATTTTTACTGGGTGACTATTTTATATATTTTTTGTTATAAAAATATCATGGTTTCTTTAAATATTTTACATTTGATTATATAATCACAATCTTGATATATAGGGTCAAAATTCTGACTGTCTCGGTTGAGCCACCCTTCCCCCCCCCCCCCCCCCCCTGTGTGAGCTGGGTGATCCCTCTCCCCTTAACATTAGTGTCGGCGCGATAATTAGCGCGGTAGCTAAGTGGTCCACCAACTCCACTACACGTGGTTTTGGTGTCAAACTGAAGCACGATCCCAAGGTTTTTATCCCATTCCAAATGTCTACAGGAAAATACAATTACGTACTAATTAAAGGAAGATGCAGACTTATACATGTCATCAGAAATCATCTATTCAATTTTTTCAATTCAGTTTATTCGCTCACACCATGGAATGGTACATGAGGTCAATCATTATATACAGTTCAAAAGTCAGACGTACATTGTATAAATGAATAGATAAGTAGTAGATAAATAGTAAATAAGCATAAATATACAATGAAGATAGAAAAAAGTATAATAATGGACAGACTATTATATCAGACTGTATATTTTGTTAATAAAATAACATAATTTTTTCAGGTTTGTAGCATTAGAACAAGACATAAGTTCACAAAACTTAATAGTATTTGGCGCTGACCAGTATTTATGTCTAAATGTCAATAGTTCTACAGAAACACAAGAATGGTTCAAAATTTTAGATTTTTGATGGTCACGATTTGAACATTAGAAAAACGGAAACCTTAAACATTGCACTAACACATTATCAGAATGATAGAAAATGGATGTCCCATGCTATGCACGCATCGGCATTTGAAGTCATTTAATTTATGAAATGCATTGTTGATTGATGATTGAATATTTAAAAATAGAAATACGTGTACAATGTATCATCTCATCAATATCAACACTAATATAAAGGTAATCGTGAATTTATAACATACGCTATGCAATTATCTGAATATGAAGTTCGTGTCATGAATTGTAAAATCCCATTCCAGTGTAAATGAATCATTAAGATACAAACAATACCAAATTAAAGTATTATTTAAACAGATACATGCTACACATTGGAAAATTGTCATTTGCTCTATTATTCGAAATGGGAAAGTTTTGGGGGAATTGAAAAATAATATCGGATGGCATGTTGTTGAAAAAAATGTCATGAAATATGTAATATCTTTACTACAAATAATATGTAATGAACACTAAAGTGAAAAATAAATAGATAAATGATAACAATGACACGAGACAGCACTGTTCATAGTAGAGAAAAAGGAGTAGTTTACTTAAATATTTATGTAAAGAGAAATTCAAAATATATCATTAAAATTGATTATGGACAGAAGGGGGAAAATGGATATAATATAGTGCATTTATATATGATATAAAATGATAACGAACAGAAATTAGGAGAACTAGATAGAAAATCGCATAAAATGTATCGCCATTTCAACATGGAATTCTCATATCAGCTAAGTTCTGAGAATTTCTTTGTCACAGGAACATTTTAAATTTAGTTTTTCATTTGATACCATGAGATGCATTTCTTCTATCTGATTTTGTTGTGATATGATTCTTTCATGTTCTTGTATCTTCATGTTTCATCATGTCAGATTTGTTAAAATATATTTGTCATTTGGCGTAATTTTAGATAAAATAACACGAATCGGTGATAGATATGAAAAAGAATTGAATTATTCAGTATTTTAATGCATATATTTTTTATCTTTAAAATACGCACTTTTACCTTGTTTTAATCAATTTATCATACACGAGTTGTAACATTAACTTCTCATGTATCTGTCCTGAAAAACAAGGTTTCGTAACTTTCTCACCAAATATTTTATACAAATACTGAAGTAGCTTCAAGCTCCCGTGGATTTTTGTTTAAACATGCACTACTTGTCATGTATTTGTTAGCCGCACGTCTGTTTATATGTTAGCCAATCTCTTGTAATGGGATTAATGTAATAAGCTGGATTCTGAGCCTGACATTTCGCTCTACGGTCAGAATCTCCCACAAAAGCAAATAAATATCACGTCATGAGCTCAAGCGTTGAAACGACGCAGATTAGTGTCGCTGCAGGCGCTTCGATGGTGGCAGATCGCCGTACTGTTTCGCTTTTTTGCTTTTTGCTTTCTCCTTATTTCTATTCGAATTCTTAGTTTTCATTCGAATTTCTGGTCTTTTATCATAAGATTTTATGAATTTGAAATTTAATGTCTGTGTTAACCATTAATTGAAATGTAAATAATATTTAAAGGATTGTTTGTAACGTATTTTCATGAATACAACCCCAAGCATATCAACAGAATGACATCACTATACGCTGAGTAATTAACAGTGTATCAATCGTCTAAATTTCAATCATTTTTTAATGATGGCAACAATCGCCCCTTCCTTGAACGAAACAAGAAACAGTTCTCTCTTTTTAATATTTTTGGAAAAATAAATCGACAAAATACTTATTGCCTCCAATTCAAATGACATGTATTTCATGATAACGCACGGGATCGGAACTGCTACTACATAAAATGATAAAAAACAGGAAAATGGCAGAAAAAGGCGGCCTGGAGCTTCTTTGTGTATTTCCTGTGCATATTGGAGATAAGGTGAAGAGGGAAGACCTAAAAGATGAGCACCAGACTGATAGTATTTCCTTGTGCTTTAAATGATTTAATTCTCTGCAAAAAAACAATGCCAGCATTTAATGAGTTACGAGCAGCCAGGGGTGTATGGAGTTCAGCTCTTCTTTTTTTTCCATTGAAATAGTGCGATTAGTTGGTCATAAGAATGAAATGTCGTGTCAAAAAACTTGCTTCATATCTATATTGCATATACTTGTTTTCTGCATTTTATTGAATCACACGATATCTGCTTACCAGTCAAGCTGAAGTTTCAAAGTAGTGTTTTTACCATTCTTTAAATAAATCAAAATTATTAAGATTTTCTTCATTTAACATCATTCACCTAATTATGAGAGAGAGAGAGAGAGAGAGAGAGAGAGAGAGAGAGAGAGAGAGAGAGAGAGAGGGGGAGAGAGAGAGAGTATCTGATTATTTACTTCTATAAGAATATCAGACACTAGTCGGAGTCTGTGGCGGCAGGATGGGGTCAGAGGGGTTAGTCCGGACCCACTCGATCTATGTCCCCTGTCCCGCTAATAAAACTTGACCCTGGACTCCTTCATCATCTGTAACGGACTGGACTGCTCTCACTGGCGCGAAAGTGGTTGAGGGAGATATCATTTACAAATAATTACAAGTTTGATTAGCGCGTCTCTATGACACGTTTCTTTTCATGCAGTGACATACTATCCCTGGACCCCCTGGTGTCCATATGGGAAGGGGATGGCGCTCAGAGGGGGTGATTCCGGGCCGGGGATTAGGGAGGATGCACGTGGCGAGGATTCAATAATGACAGTTTTATTGCGATTTCATGACTATTTTCGCACCGCTTTACGGTATTTTCATGTTTGAACAGTGTCTGAGGTTCAAAGTGAATTATGGATGACCAAGACAAATTAGTTTTGACAAAACTGTTTACCGTTATTCATGAAATTCAAATAAATGCTTACGTACAGAACTTAAAAAGGGGGTTTCTTACAGATATTGAAATACAGATCTCTAAATTCAAAAGCCATGGTTATATATCATAAACTTAGTCACTTTTACAATTCATTTAGATTTTTTTTAAATGACCACAACTTTTAGAGAGCTTCCGGTGAATTACAGTAATTCTAATGCTGATAAATACTTTAAAGTAGACAATATTAAAATATTACTAAAGGAAATCAACTTACGGTTTATAACGGCAAAGTGTTTCCGGTGATCAGAAAAGAAATGTTTAAATAAAATCCATTAAATTATTTTTCATCTTGATATCAGACATTCAGTGAAATGTAGCGACAAGCACCGGGTTTGCGAATTTGTAAACAAGCTCATCTTTTTTGGCTGAAGCTTTCAGTCAATCCCTACAGGAAATGATAATTTTTTTCTGAAATCTTCTAAAATATGATTATGAAGTTACTCATGAGTCGAGGGCGATTCTTTATCGCATTATTTCTGCAGTCAAGTAAATCTTTTTTCTACGGCTTCCCCCATATCGTCATGTATCGGGGTTCGCATCTCAAACATTTAGAAATATCGTAGATTCCTTTATGTGAATCGTGTAAAATAATATCATTCATTCAAAGTTTCATACCAGTGTAAAAAATATTTTCATGAAAATCATGTCAAACCCACCAGCTTATCTAAGACGTGAAGATTATAATTTTTTGTCTTGTTTGGAAAATTCTATGTATTGTACAAAACAACACAAAAAAAAAAAGAAAAAAGAAAATAATAATTTAACTGAATTGGGAAATCAAGAGCAAATTAATTACAAATATTGAAGCCTTCATTAATTCTCTCCCAACGTGATATAAAATTCTAAATGAGAGTTTGAGTTACCGGTCACGTGTCTGATGTGTTATTTCCTCTTACAGCGCTTGCGCGTACGTCGACAGGCCGTCACAGGAAGTGAAGCTGTTTGCCAATCGACGGAGCGAAACGAATTATTTCAGTTCCACGTGCAATACACGACGATACAAAAAGTGTGCATGGATTCTGATTTCACTCAATTTGAAATTAAAAAGCAATTTCACTCCTTTATCATTCGACACTTGCAAAAAAATGTTCAGGTAATTTGGAGAAAATGAGAGTTTTCGTTCGCGACACGTTCCATCTTAATCTGTGACGATATTTTCTGATCCAAGTACAAAAGGAAATACAAAGGTATTCCATTGAACTTTGGCCCCATGACGTGTTGATTAGCGAAGACGCAATATCATTTTGACAGCTTTATGAAATAACATTAAAACCTATATGTCATCAATATTAGCTCTGTGTGTTAAATAATCACGTGTGTAACGATGATGATTTTATTAATATGATTTTGAAGAAAGAAAATACTTTGATGTTTAATCAAAAACTTTGATTTGATGTAAACCGAAGGAATGTTGACACACTTCATGAGAATAAAAAATTCCGCATATAATTGATAAGCATCGTATGATATTCCTTGAACCCGGGCCTGATAAGGAATCTACATTGAGACACGTATTAGTAGATCTAGACCATCATCCCTCGGGAACACAGCGTACTTCTGTTATAACCGGCAGTAAACTTTATCATCAGAAAAGACAAAATCTAATCGGACCGTCAGAAAAGTAATTCCCGGATTATGCAAATGATATCAATATTCAAATCTCCGATAATAAATAGTATCCCTCTACCTAAAGTTGAAGACGAAATCAATAAAGAGTAATGAATCCGACTGTCTTCCTCCGGATCTGTCATTGAGGTTTACATATACAGCTATATCTACAGATTAAAGTCGTACGATGAGTATAAATACAATAATCTCTTGTACTTCCAACATTGAATGGAAATTAATGCTAGCTTTGTCTCTGATGAAGCAATTAGACTTTACAATGAAACTTCGGACAAAACACATTTTCCAACAAAACATTTTCAAGTTCTCCAAGCAATATTTTTGTGAGTATGAATTTCGTTGGAATTCATTTTCTGTTTTATGATAATTTGTTTTCCTATTTCCGGTAAAACTTAAAAAATGGTAATTTTCAGCATAATATATGGATATGAAAGCTGCTTAATTTGAAATGCTGTAGTCGGGTACCGCTGCTCCACGGAGCTGACGAAAAAACTGGCGTTTCCGTCAGAATGACCCTAAGATCGATCGCATCATTGAGATACGAATCAGGTCGATTTAACATTGCCGCTTTCGATTTTTCATTTTGGACGTGCAAAGCTTCATTTGCATATAAATCAGATACACGCATTTGACGGAGTGAAATTTTTGTATAGAAATCCTGCACAGAAGTCCGTCGTCTGTTTATTTGCAAAATACCGCCATATCTGATTTTCAGACATCAGTGCTAGATCCCATCAGATAGGCAAATGAAAATGAAATAAAATCACTTTCCAGTGCGGCATTCTCGTCCGAGAAGCCATTTTCCGAGTATTAACCGCTATTTCCGATCCCGACTTAATCTACGTCAATTGCAGGTTTCCATAGAAACCTTCAAAATCTTAGTTGGATCTGTTTTGATGAAATGTCATAACATTCCCCGCCATTCCTGATCCACATCTTGCAGTGTGACGGCAGTTGTTCTTTATTTTAGTTGTGACAAAATGACCATTGGTCCAAGAAGAACCCTTTGGGTTAAATAATTTGGACTTCATGTAATATGAGTCAATCTTGGTCCCCATTTATCACCATTTAAGACAATTTTATGTATATCATTTTGCAATATATTGTTTCGTAAAAAAATTATTATCATTTGACTTTTTTTTTTTTATCATTTTCTACAAGTCATGTTTATTTGTCCTCACCGACTCTCTGGCGCTAAAAAAGACGGCAGTTTTGCAATTCAGACAGGGTACGACTCTTTTTATATTCTTGACAATTTTTGTTATTTTCTTGACTTTCTTTTCTATAAGAAACATAGTCGACAGCATTTTTTAGTCTGAAGACAAACTGTTTTAAAATGAATCATATATCCCAGGAAATAGCTGACGTCGTGACATCGCTCTAAATAAAGGTCCAATGTTCAGGCAAATTACAAATAAACCTGTGTACGTCTTGTTCGCTAATATTTCTAAAGTTTGCTTTGTTAACAATCGAAGCATAGCATGCGGGTCGAATAGCAATCATTCGGGGGACGAAACCAAACGGTTCCCTGTTCTATACATCCCGTGATGCATTTTGGTTTGTTTTTTCGTTTGCCCAAAATGAAATTATTTTTATTTACTTTGAATATTTCTAACTTTGAAAGGAGAGCGATTCTGCTGGTGTAAATAGGAGAAAGTCCATAACTTTCTAAGATAAATGATTTGTATGGAAAATTATTTGATACTGTAATTTTAAAAAAATCGGACGAAGCAGCTTTAAATATGTGAACGCACATAATGAAATTTAGATGTGTGATTAAATTAGGATGAAATATAGGTCTACGCTTTGTCAGGGATAGTTGTATTGTACCATATGTTTGAAATGGTTTTGAGTGAATAAATGAACTGAACTGGACACCCTACTTAAATACTTTACATACCAAAATCATAAGGCTTTCTATCTTTATTGGGGAGAATTAAATGTAATTGTGTTTTCTTCCTAAAGTTTCATTAGATTTTTTATTTTTTTTTTATCTTATTTTGTTTGCCAATCGTTTAATTTACTCTTAAATCTTATTATGCTGTAAATTGTACTGCAATTTTGCATATCATGCGAATGTAGTTGATACCATTTGCAATCATTCTCTACCTTATATATTGAAAATACCTTATGGGAATGTATTAAGAGTTTCAGACGTTTTGGGCCTAATGTTAAGCTATATAAAAAAGTCAGATTGTTATCCGACAACACTTATGTTACCCGTCCCCGACTCAGTGTCCTACAATAACCCTTACATCTACCTCCGGTGTGATGAACCAAGCGCAACTTCTCGGGCCTTTCCGGCAAGCTCGGAAAGGCCCGAGAAGTTGCGATTGGTGATGAACGAGGGACTGCAATGTGAAGACGTCGATGTTTCGTTTGTCCGACATTTCATCTTTGCACAGTTGTTCCAATGCTAGCTTACTTTATACTTTATATTCACAGATAATTTAAATTTAAATTAAACATGTATTTCACACATTATCCATACACAAGATACACCCCCCCCCAAAAAAAAAATGTCCAAAGACGGTTTTATAAAAGCAAAAATTAATAATACAAGAATTTATAAGAAAACAAAGAATTCTTAATTTGAATATGAGAAAGCTAAAATTATGGTTAAAAAATTTGGCACAAATTGAAAAAAAAACTCAGTCAGTTACTGTGACTCTGTTAATTTAGTTACTTGAAATAAATGTTTATAATTATAAAAAACATTCAAAGGAAGCTAGATACTGGATTTTCCTATATAGTAGTAAAGAGACTAAAAAGAGAAGAAGCCGGAAATGACCACTTGCAGACGACATCCGGATAGCCCGAGACATCCGGAGGAAAGCCCGAGGACAGCCCTCATTAATGCTTTATCGATACAGGGGTATCCCGAACGGGAACCCCGGCCCTGTAGTCTAATGACGAGTAAACCCCAGATAAAAATTTACAGGAAATTCTACCTGATTGTATCACTGCTGTTCTTATTTTGGCATAGCTCTCTATTTGAACAAATTGATTTAAATCATTTTTTTTTAATTTTAAACAGAATCCCTGTATCTCAGATTATCTATCCAGAAACCAGACACTTATACACTTGACAAGTAAATCTTCCACTCGGGGGATGTACCACGGGGAAATATTCTGCCTCCGTTTATATAACACGTATTTTAAGTATTGTGGTTTTCCAGAGATTTAAACAAACAAGCCATTTGATCACCTTTAATTTGGATTGCTTTTAAATTAACTTTTTTAAACTAAAAAATACCACTTAATTTTACTTTTAATTAAATCAGTTTGATTTATAACGACTATTTATTCATAAAAAAACCCAAACATACCCCGAAAATCGTTTATTAAATTTTCTTTATTCATAGATTGGAAATAATCGATAAATAAAACAAATTGATTACGATGATTCGAGTATAATATTCCTATGAAAATTATACTACAAATGAGAAATAGAAATGCAACATATCTAATAAAAAATTGTTTCACTATAGGGTATACTTATCTGTAATTTTGTATAAATAATCAATATATTCAACAAGCACATACAAATAAAAACTATTTTATTGACATTTCAACATTAAGAGAAAACAAGTTGAAGCACTTTTCACATACATGAAGCATGACGTTGAGGGTCACTTTACAAGATTATTATATCTCAATACATGAAAACAAAATAATTAAATGAATGGTTTACTGCAGACCACCCCCATACCGCCCCCCCCCCCCCCAAAAAAAAATAATAATAAAAATATTACTAAAAAACAAACAAACAAACAAACAAATATGGTTTAAAACAAAAGAATTATAAGAAGAAGAACAGACGACTTTATAAACAACTGTTTTGTTATTCAAATCCAACATTGTTAACTTGCCAATATGTTTTAAAATTGTTTAATGTAAGTGAAATAGTCTTGAAAAAAACAAAACAACAAAAACACAACAAAACAAGCAAAAACAAAAACAAAACAGAAAATAAAAAAATTAAGAAAAAACAACAATAACAAACAAAACATAAATGTTTTTTAAAAAAACTGCACAGTGAAATGTTACTGATGTCATTAGTATTTTTTCAGCTACATAATATCAACTAGTTTTTTTTGAAAGTTTATAAGGGGAGACTGACTTTTGTGTAAGCCATTAACTTCAACAAGTTTTGCAACTCTAGTCAAACAAAAGTTATTGCAAAGTATTTGTTAATTATTTGTTGGAATTGCATTATACTAGTATATACTTTGAGTGAAAATACATTTTTTTGACAGAATTTTTCTTATAATGCTTTGTCATAAAATATGGTTTAAAACAAAAGAATTATAATAAGAAGAACAGACGACTTTATAAACAACTGTTTTGTTATTCAAATCTAACATTGTTAACTTGCCAATATGTTTTAAACTTGTTTTATGTAAGTGAAATAGTCTTGATGAAATTTTACTGCCTATCAATCACACGACTTCATCAAGCATGATTTAACGTAAAGTTATTCCGTATAACGAGGGTTTTTTGCGTTTTTTGTTTGTTTGGTATTGGTGGGGGGGGGGGGGGGGTGTTTGTTTGTTCATTGGTGGGTTTTTTTCTCTGTTATTTGATTCAAAATAAATATACTTATTATATCATCATGTTTTTGTAATTACCATAAATATATTCAATATTTAAATTTTGATTAAATTAAACATAAAATATAAAAAAATTCAAATAACATGAAAAAAAATATCATAACGCTTATTTGTGTTATTCTTGCTTATACATATGAATATAATATACGTTTTTATTTTTGTTTCATATTCAATAGTATAAAATGATAGATAAAAAGAGTTATCACAAAAATCATAATCTTATGAAAATATTGTATTTTAGTACGGTTTTTATTCTATTTAAAAGCTTTGTCAAAGAAAAGAAATTAGTCATTTATGAAAAGTTATTTCATTTCTTGATGATATCTGTCATGTTCAGGAAAAAAAAATTATTCAGATAACGATTAATCGTATTTATTGAAGAAGTTGTATTGTATTATTTGTATTGGTGTGTCCATGCAATCTTATCTATCCCAGAATTCTGTGCATGTATATTGGTATGCACGATTCATAGACCTCTTATAAATCAAAACGCGAGGAGTTAAAGCAATATTGTGTAACTTAATAAAAACAGGTGTAGAAATCAAATCATTTCAAGCACCCTTCTATTCTCTTTTGATTTACTAATTTGATTACGTTATGCAAGCATTAATATGAAAAAGATTTCAATCTTGCACACGCTTTCGTACTCTGATCTTCGTCATTAGTGCGTTTAGGAGACTGGAATCTATAATTGTATCTTAACAAGCATAATTTCATATTTGGTTCATCTTTTGAAAGATATTGAGCATCATCTCCAAATAATTGCCTGGAAAACTCCCCGAAGAACTCACATCAAACTCTGATCGAGATTTTGATATTCTAATATACCAAACTTCAAAGCAAAGTTAGAAATGACTGCAGGAAGATATTCCCCCTATGCTCATAATAGTTAGCGATACAATCAGATTATTCTGTTTAGTTACGATTGGGAAGTACCAAGAAAAAGGCTTCTCCGGCGAAACAACTCCTTATCATTGCCATTTTCTTCGTTGTAAACATCCATCATACTGCATTATAAAAGTTGGGAAAAGTGCATTAAATGTATCTGATAGGAATGGAAACCCAAATCCCCTGAAAACTGTATCTCTCCCCTGAACTCCCAATAAGATGGACCATAAATCACCCAACAACCAGATACAAACTGCAGTTGCCTGCACGTAGGTAAACACGGAAGTTAGATAACTCTTGTATGTCCCCTAGACACAGAATCCGATAGCGGCATAACAGCTCATTAGTTCTGATTTCTAGATTACTCGCCGAAATGCATCTTATGCCTTAACATGTAAACAGGACATTTCCTGCAACAGATAACAGAGAAATCTCTTTTATTTCTTTGATGGCTACAGAGAATCTGCTCTCGGTTTATCTATTCTTCATAACATGTATAAGAATATGAACATTTCGGGAGGGGGGGGGGGTAAACTATTACCCACATCTTTGTTAAGATTACGTCATAATGTCTCCATCAATGATGCCGCATTGAAATCAACACCCTTTAAATGTCAATGAATACAAAGTTTTCCTCCATTTATTTCCGGCAAAATAAAGTGCCAAAATTTATAACTCTTTTGGTCGTTGATTGATTATCATTTAATAATTTAATTGAATAAGAACGCAATCTGGTTCTTCATGTTTTGTTGATCTAAGGGCAAACATTCAATACTCTCTTACATATGATGAATTCCTGATCTTGTCTCCCGTCGGAATTCATTTGAACGGAACATTATTCCCCGGTAGTAAAAGACAAGTAACAATGATTTAGTCCTTATCTTTCAGAAACAAGATCTATTGGTCGGCGATCGTTAATTCTGGGTATTGGAAAAAACTTATTAAAAAGAGATCGATTAGCCTTTATCAGCAAGCACAGGGCATCTTTATCCGGAAAAATTATGATCTCTACGTGGTCGACTCGAAAACTACGCGGTATCTACAGATAGCTTCCGTGCTGCCAATTAAATTCATATTTTACGGTTTATAAAGTTTATTGTTACGATGTTTTCCCTCGATGTTTTACCCGCAATTTATCACGACTGGATTGAATAGAGGTAATACCGACCGTCAAATCTTTCTTGTTGTTGTGTTGGTCTACTATCTGCCTACACCGTTATTGTTCGTTCCAGCAAATTGAAATCGGATGATAAGAAGAAAAACATTTAATTTACACTTTTGGGGATCACCAAGTGCTGAAAATAAACATAGATACCCAAAAGTGCAATAAAAAACGAGAATACATGACGAATTTTTCAAGATGGTTATAATGACTAGGCTTCACGTGACTGGCACGTGGTCTGTTCTGAAAACGACTGCCTTAATGTCAGCCACACGTGACAGAATTGTCTTAATTAAGGAATATGTTAACTCAAAGCTATTTCTGAGATTTGTTTGGGAATCAGTTTAAATCAAATTACTCGGCAAATGTGAGCTGCCTGTCCATTTATTTCCTTCCTGTCATATCCAAAGCAATATTTGTCCAAAGCAACAAAATGCTAGAGGACTTGCTAAAATTAATGTAATAAAAATCTTGACTTGATTTGATATTATCATTTTTTTTTAAAATATTATCTCAATTTTGCAATTAAATTGTTGCAAATAAAGTTATATATTAATATATATATTCCATGTTAAATAAAAAAAATTGACTCAAAATATAAATGCTCTCTTTTTTTCTATGCCACTATTTTTACACTTAAAAAAGATTAAAAACGGTGTTAAAAATGAAATGAAAGTTAAAGAATATTATAAACACTAGCAAAAACAATCATTGTATGGCTTTAAAAAAACTGGAAAGCCGGTTTATTTATTGGGGTAAGTAGAAACGTTTGGTGTTAGGATGTACTGTTTTTGTCAAAATCTATTTCCAAACTTCAATCGTAAACAAATCGAGTTTATTTACACACGCATACTTCAAAAACCATTGTGATTACATTGCATTTCCTCTTTAAATGATCATCGTGATTATTCTTTTCCTGGTTAAAACCAAAGATAATATCTTTGCTAAAATGGCTGAGAGTGAATTTCATGTAACTATAAGTAATCTATCCAGAGCAATAATTGTGATTGTGTGAAATTATTCTGAATCCATACGTGCTGTCAAAAAGACAAAATTCGAGGTAACAGTGTAAGGACTTTTAAACAGGAGTATCGGCAAATCTTTTAACAACAGAACATTCACAGTTTCATTTAACTCATCATTTAAATCGTAAGATACAAATCTAAAATGTTTTTTCTCCCAAACTATTATCTGCCATAAAATGCCTTTGACTCCCTTGAGAAATCCATTTCTTCCGCTGCGTTTCCAAAACACGAATCAAAAAGAAATTTAGTCCCCGTTCGGCTTATGGCGGGGAATTGGAAAGACGTGTTATCTGGGGCGATCTCTCGCAGAACTGTCCGAGACTGTCCGTCAATACCGAGAACTGCAAACTAAGTGCTATAGAAACTCATTGGCCTGTCAGTGCCGACAGAGCGCCATGATAATTAATGATGCTTATCTCGTGTACACATCTGATGGAAGATCAGCTCCTTCTTTATAAGAAAAAATATCAAAAACCGCCAAAACGGAGGGACATAGACTTGTCAATCGAGCCCGACGTTAATTGACCATATGTGAGCGATTTTTAATAATCCCGATTAATCATAGGATAGAGATGGAGGACTTATATAAACATTACTTACCCGCTTTCTTAACTTTTTTACTTGAATATTCATACGTTTTAAACAAATGATTTGATTACGATGACAATCAAATGCTTAAAGATTATCAACTCGACATGGGTCTTTCTACTAGAACTTTGCAAGCTGTAAAACTGTTTCTGTAGCTACACGCTTTGAGTGACAAATGTGGCATGTCAGTTAAACGCCCGCACCAGATTGTTTAATTCACAGTTGTCGCAGTGATGTTCCCTGATGGTGACGTGTAACAGAGACTGACTGTATAATAACTGGCTGACTCAAATTGTGTCTCTATAATATAAATTCACATTAAACGATACCATTATCTGAGAGAGAGAGAGAGAGAGAGAGAGAGAGAGAGAGAGAGAGAGAGAGAGAGCATTTATCAGACACCACTTAACAAGACAGAAAAGCTACCACTTTGATGTAAGCAACAACCACCACAGCAACACAAAACATTGCAACAACCCACAATACCCATTATCCAACAACTATTGCCACGACTTCAACAATATAAACAAAGCAAAAACAACAACAATAACTCCAACTCACCGACAACACAACAGAAACACAATCATCAGCGACTCACGCTTACCCTAACCACAACAAAAACTACAATATCAGCAACATTTAAACAAAGCAACAGCACCTTCAATTCTTCACCAACTATTGCTACAATAACAATAAACGACCAAAACTTACAACTATCGCAATGACATCAACACAGAGCACAGCAACAACCAATAACTTAAACTTACGAACAACTACCAAAACAAAAACAACATAATCAAAGCAAGAACCAACTATTCAAACTCATCAAAAACCAAGACAACAACATAATCAAAGCAACAGTCAACAATGCAAACTCATCAACAACAAAGAAGACAACAACAACATAATCAAAGCACCCATCAACCATTCACACTCACCAACAACCACAAAGACAACAACAACATAATCAAAACAACAACCAGCAATTCAAACTCATCAACAACCACGAAGACAACAACAACAACAACATAATCAAAGCACCTGTCAACAATTCAAACTCACCAACAGCCACGAAGACAACAACAATAATCAAAACACCCATCAACAACCTGAACTAACCACAACCCACAAACTAGGTACCAATGCTTGAAGCGCAGACTCGGTTGTGTTGTACATTTGTTTTTCTTACAACGTCAAACAATTTGTTTGTTTTCCATCTCAAATACAAATACGTACTTTTAATGAGTGAACATAAAGGAACAAATCACAAAACTTGTATTGTATACGTCGTCTTCAACATTTTGTAAATAAAACAACACAAACCCCACTTTTTTATTTCAGATTCTTTATCGATCTTTGGTATCTAAGATGCTATCGCGAACAATGTATACTGCTCTCCGCCATATTGCATCAGAGCAAGAACAGGTCTTGTTTTAATATCCGATGACGGGGCGTTTACCCCATCTCTCCGATGATGGACACAGAACAGAACCGTTACAAAAAGTCTCCACAAATAAAAATAACACGGGGATGTGATCCGATCCTCGATCATCTTATCTTATTTACTTATTTGCTGATGGTCTTTTTCATCAGTCGGGGGAGAACGTAAATAATTGACCTCTGAGACAGACGTCAAAAATAGCCTGCATGATTGCCCAACGTGTAAAAGGAGACAAAAAATCGGCTGTATTATCTCTGGTATTATGACATAACTGACATTTTTGAATTAATACAGAGTTGCGCAAGTATGCTGTTTTTTTGACAAGCCGCGTGGGTATTGAGGTTGTATCGTCGAGTTTACTATATGTGTGAGTTTTTAAGAAAGCAAACAAAGACCTTTGAGATTTCTCGTGTTTCTTACATTACGGTTTAACATTGTCTGTCTGTTAGAGGCTTATCTTTTACAGATAGTTAAAGTGTTGTAAATTAGAAAATTTATATCTAAGAAAACTGCCACAAATCCCTCAAATCTTTAAGAAAAATTCTTCATTCAGACATTTTGGCGTCTTTCGTAATAAACAATATCAAATTCTGCTTCACAATTCTTTCTAATCTTTTTGAATTTTCAATGAAATATCATAGCATTATCCATCAATGTTTTACCCATATAAACATTTTCTAAAAACATTAAAACAAATCAACTTACAAAAAAAAAGTTAGAATTATCAACCGATTTCAGCTTAATTTAACACTTATAGTCTTTGTCACAAAACCTTTAAAGATTGGATCTTGAGTTTCTCTCCGATTTTGGTCGGCGTTCAATAGACCTTTCATTCTAACTGTGAACCTTTTTGCCAGATACTATCAGGTCCTTATGGTTGACAAAGTCGACAAGCTATGTCAATCATTTTTACTCTTGTGGGAAAAAAGTCAAATCAAGTGAATGGCAATTCCCGAGCTTCTGTACCATTACGTACGCTTTGATCGGACCTCGGTGGTTTTGATTCTGTCCAGCACAACATCAATTGATGATTTGTCACAGCGCAGGAATCATTGCTGCAATGTTTTGTCATTGACTGTCGAGGAGAAGACATACCATTTTCTTTTTCTACTATTTAAAATTCATCCAAATATTCTTTGGTTGGTAGAGTAAATTCTAGGACTGTTGGCAAAACAAGCTAAGGAAAAAAGTGTCAGCTTTCCTTGTCCATTCAAAATAACAATTTCGAAATTGTAGAAACTTTTCTATAGTACAAGTTATTTCTGTGATGTCTGGTATAATTAGAATGTCCTTAATAACATGTCGTTTTACTAATTGTCTTAACTATGAGCCGTGCTGTAGGTATATTACAGACCAAGAGAATCCGTCATAAAGCAAGCGGTATAGAATTACAAGGAACAGATCCTTTAAATAGTGGGCCTTTGCTCAAGTAGAGAACTATCCATTTCAGACTGGCATACGATCCAATAGAAAGATGTTTTAAAATTGACAGTGAGTTATATAATAATTGTCTTTTCCCCTATCGATTCAAGGTCGATAACTGGCAATCAGATCAATAATATGAGCACCTTAACACGGCGTCAATGATAGGACGACGGATAACATGAAAATATTAATCATTTGTCAACGCCTCCATTGAGGGACCACGTGAAAGGTCATACAATGTCAGGCAGTCAGTTCCTTAGTCAATGGCGGGAAACTCGGGAGCAGACGACAGAACGTGAACTCCGAGAAACTGGAGAACTCTCCTGAAGGACAAACAGAGAGATCAAGGAGTACGTTATAGAGAACTCATTCAGGTAGCCATAGAGTCCACGGGTATAAATACACTAACTCGCTTCCTCAATTATCAAATTTATCTGAATAGTATTTCACCAGTCAAATAGCTATTCTTTTAAGTTCGTCGAAAAAAAAAATACTGTACGAACAAATCAAATGTAACAATAATTAGGTTCACAATTGTGGAATTGGTCCCTTATGCGTTTGTTAACAAGTTGCATTATTTTTTGTGTATTGAATAGTTGGAGAATTGTTCGTTGCAATTCACCTTTATAATCACCTCAGAAAACTTGAGAGAGATTCTGCAAATTATTGAATTCCTTGAAAATAATCACGTGGCTCGTTTTTTTATCTTTGAAAATAAACATCGTCTGAGGATATTCCGACCCAGAAAACCGGTGTCAGGTCACGGGGAAGGGGGGACCGGTTTCGTCATCCTTCGGAATGCCAGAAGGGGTCTTTGACATCCCAATCCTGTCAAAGATGACACCCATGTTTATTGATCAGAAAGATTTTTTTAAACAAGTTTTTATTTTCGTTTCGATAACATGGTTTTAAGAACGGTGCAACATCAAGAGGGGAGACAGTAATAAATAAACAAGTGCTTCAGAAATTTTTCGCAAAACATTTCCTATATCATGGTTCTTCATTTTATTGAAGTAAACTGTTCCACTGTCTTCATAAGATGAACCAAGTCTAAATTATGTGTGTATATACATGTAATGTTTTCTAATAGATGAAAAACAAATTAGCGTTTCGTTTACGGAATGAATGATTTTCTATATCTTTTTATAGTTTTTTAGCATAATGATTTGATATTTCAATCATTGATCGAATACTACATATAATAGTATCACTTCAATTTAAGGTACTGATTTAAAAAAAAGCCGTTGCTGTGTAGTATAGAATAAAAATAAAAATCATCAGAATTCTTTATTTTAGAAACGTAAGCAAATACATATAATCTTGCCTTGAGAAGCATGTTGATTGACAATGCATGATAAAGCATATTGCAGAGATTTTATATCAAAAATACAAGGTCTGCGGCATTGATATCAATATTGTTTTAAAATCAATAAATCAATGGCTGTCAGAATATGTTTTAGTATATACTAATGGTTATAATTATGGTTAGCACTGGTGACCCTAACTCAACGAATGACTACCAGACTTTGACAAGTCTCCATTGGGAAATATGCCTGCTACCCACCCGTCTCAGAACAAGCAGTGTAAGGGAGGGAGCTAGCACGCATGGTACGAAACAGTGACAAGTCACGTGACTCGTCAAGCAGACGACAAGGTGACAAAGTGAGAATCTAGACTGCTAAAAGTGTGACCATGACTTTATTCTAGTGTACAATGCAGAACAATTCAGAGTTAACTATATGAGGTGGAATAAACGGGCGTTTTTCTCTCTGATTGGTGACATTAATCGTTGCTATTGTCATCGAACGAGTTCTTCACTTATACAGCCATAACAGAAGATCTCTGACGAGGGAATTCAAAGTTCTGAATGTCAGAACTGTCAATGTCAAAGGAAGAAGAAAAAAAGTATGACCCTACATTGAAAGTTTTTATGTTTTCGTTCAAATATAATTTTTTTTTAGAGATTCACTTGCGTCACACGCATAATCTTAAACGCCTGCTTGCCTAGTTTCAATGACTGGTCTGAATACAAGACATCATTCGTCTGTCCGACATCTGTCGCGTTAACTTGTGTTCCGGTGGGGGTATCTTGTAAAACAACTTACACGCACTGACCTCTCTCATATCTCATAAACAGACAACAACACTATCACTGAATTTCATTGAATTCACATGCACATGCAGCGATTAATACACAAAGCACCCGAAGCTTGCTTTATATTGTACAAATTCCTGACGATTCAAAAACAACTTTTATTCAGCTTACAAGGAAAGGTACAAACAACCATTGCTATAATTTTTTGGTGAAAAAATGAATACCTCCATACATATATTTCTAGATTTGAAGGGAACTGTGTACTCCTTTGTGAATAAGGTAACCAATCTTCCGGAGCAATTCGTACTTGGAACAGGGGTAGTGGCAACGATGTCGATGTGTCATGTTTTCAGGAAAATTCCTATAACAAAATATTTATTTCTTCAAGGTTATAAACTTTCACAATGCGCAAATGCAGTTTTGAATAAATACTAGTAATTCAAATACAAAAACCATTGAAGTCATGTAGAAGGAGATAGCGGCCTTGTCTCTTCAAGCAAAGTATTTCGGTTGTAAACTTTCTGAACCATACCTGATTGGTCTGTATTTCTTGGTTATATCTACCATACACGCGCCACATACAAGGAGAGCAGCCTCTTGCAATTTAGATTTCAGTTTAAACAGTTTGTTTTTATTTGCTTTTCATTAAACCACAATAGCATAAGGTTGTTAGCAGCGTAAGAGATCTTGAATCCTGGTCCGTTATAATCAGATTGATCGAAATCACGCTCCCAATTACTCTCCAAACGTGTGTTTGTTTGCTATCAACACTGCGAGAAATACTGACGACAAATTGTCTAAGAATTGGATGGTCTGATAAGAAAAGTATATCTACCCTAAATAAGATCTTTGTAGATGCCCTATATCGACAAACACGTACAGTAAAACAGCTGACATTATGAAATAAATGTACATGTTTCTAGATAAGAACTATAAGATAAGGATGTATGGAGGATAACAAACAACTCGACTCTGTAAAATGCTTCTGACAAAACAGTTTTATATAAAAACAGTTTGTTGTTATACATGCATATGCTCTCTCTCTCTCTCTCTCTCTCTCTCTCTCTCTCTCTCTCTCTCTCTCTCTCTCTCCAAAACACTTTTTGTAACCAATAAAGTAACAAGACCAATTTAAGAAACAGAAGATAAGCACAAAAAGACAAAAAATATATATATATGCTAGAACTCATTCTTAACTTCTGAATATAGATAATCAAAAACATTGTACATGACATCGTATATAAAATGTCCATAAATATAAAATGAAAATTGAATATATCGTTCTTATAAAATCGTGATGCACTCTCTGACACATTTCAAGCAACTTTGGGTGCACGGCGTTCAAAAACAGGGCGAATTAAATTTCAGTCTGAATGTTTTCTCTGTTGTATTTTTTCTTAATCAAAGAACAAAATTTAATTCAAGTACCTCATAAAAACAAATATTTTTTAATACCGAACTTGAAAATATAGAAGGTGTCAAAAGCGTTTTAAAAGTTAAATCCAGATGTCGAGCCCGATGGCTTATCAACAGAGTGTTGGCCACATCAGCATTGAGATAAAATTCGGATAAGATAGATAAAATTGATATAAAACACGATACGAGATCTGTAATCTGGGGGCATATATTACAAAAACAGTTTGGTGAGAGAATGAATAACTCTGGCGGCAGGCATGTTACGCCATCAGCTCTCTGTCAGGGAGTCAGCAAGCCAAGAAAAAAGAGGCCTTCATCTGCGGTGTTTATTGCATCCCTTATGATACGGATCATAGAGTTATAACTCAAAAAAGTTTACCTTGTAGAATATTTAGAATACAGAGATTTGGTGGATAAAAATCATCGATTGTGTCAGAACAATAAGTTGAAGGTCTAAACCTGTGTAATATCTACATTGTACCTTCAGCTTTCTTCGTTCCAACTCCATCCAACCTTACTGTCTAAAGTTGAGAAAAACGTGAATTTGAAATGAGGTTTATATATATAATTTATGTATTAAACGTGTTAAAAATACAAAATTAGCAATTATTCAGCTTTACTTTTTTGAAGAAATGGCACTGGAATTTTACAGCCGTGTTTTCGACTTAATAAATTTTTAATGAATATTTGGCCTACCAGATGAAATAACGTCAGTGGATAACGAATAATGCATATTCTTTTAATTAATTTGTTTTATATTAAACAGGTTGTCAGAAGAGTAAATTTTTAATTAACTAGATGTTTTTAAATTCAAAAATCTACAAAATGGCAGATTGCATAAGCTACATGTAGGTAACTTCTATATTTACACACCCAGCAACATCTTCAATTTTAAATTCAATAAACGCTGCTTAACATAAAATCGGTATCAATTTGAATAATAATGGATCATCATTTTTATTGTGTAGAACAGACTGTCATATAAAACCTGGTGAGCTCCACGGGCATCTCTCCCACCCTTTGAACAGGTACATGCATCTTACCTGTGTTTTCATTGTCTTGTTCGGCCCGACAGCATGGCAGCGGATATTAGCATTTGTGAATTTTTTTGTTATACAAATGACCAATCCCTTTTGATATGCATCACTAGCTTTCCGAACTTAATTGTTATTTTTATGGTCAATTTATTTGCAGTTTTTCAATCTGTCATTCCCCACGTCTAATGTACAGAGTTTCATTAAGTTGAGAAATATGGTTAGTTTACCCATTGAGAAAGGACACAATTTCACATAAACTGTGAAAAATATCATCGCACGAGACGCGCACGTGCTGCCGTCTGAATTAATCACAGATGTATCGAAAATTGATCAAGGCGATAGGGCTCGAATCTCGGCCGGAGTGTGTGCTCTATGGCCGGGCCAAAGGAGAACTTCAAATCGGTATCACTAATCGACGAAAAGCTGATGACATGTTTTCTGTGGTGGTTTCATCAAAGCTTGAACAGAGCGATACGAGGCAAAGTGTACACAGACAACTCAGCCAAGTCTCAAAGCACCAAATTATGGTTGTTTTGGAAGAAAACTTGTAAAAGGACTGGGTGATCGTGGACATTTCTTGATTTTATCAGTTACCTTGAAAAGAAGTGTTGTTAAGAAAAAGGGGGGAAAAAGACATATTCAAAACTATAAAATATACATGTACATGTATGTAATTTTTCTTTACTATATATCATTTTAAGGCTAAAGATTTCTAAAATTATATAAATTGTATAAGTTAGATTTGATTGGTAATTTGTTGACCATCCAGCCTCCTTAAGTATCAATCAATAGTCTCGGTGTTTGGCCAACGGAGGAACAAGATGGGTTGATAACTATATATCAGTAGGTCATAAAACAGATTCACAAGGAACACTATTCCAGATAATCTTCGTGTTTAAAATTTTCAAATATTTGTGAAAAAAAATAAATAAATATGATATTCGTAATAATTAATCATATTTAATGTCTTAACTGAGTGTGGGGGATATTTTTGCTGGAAAACCCGAAACCAAGCAAGAAAGGAGGGGTCTCTCCAACATCGCGTACCCCGAAAAATCTCCCGTGAAGTCTGGGGCATTCCCGTCAAAAAGAAACTATTTTACTGCTTGGGTTGAGATAAGACCCGGGTTTGATAATCACGAGTTTTATCAAATTGTAAAAGTTATGTTTTTACTATCGTTGAGATGGATCTGTGGCGATTCTTTGATAAGCCTGAGTCGTATAACCAACAAATTAGAAACACTTAGATATATGGCAAATAGATTTTCACACAAAAAAAAATAAGGGGAAAAATCACCAAGATAAGGATCACAGGCAGTTTAAATGTTATAATTCCAGAACATTTGTACGACTTAATTTCAAAAATACAAGATATCAAATGACGAAAAATGGAAAATTAAGTTGAAATAGTGGGTTAATTGCAAATTCCAAGAATGTCAAATATATAAAAAATATTACATAAACACTCGTTTGAAAAACTAACACACCCAGGAGAAAAGCTAACCAAGACTTGGCCCCAGAGTTTACCCAACAACCCCGAGAAGTTCTGCTCTGCTAAACGATTTGAACTCCCCGTCAGAGCCCAGTACAGTAAGAACTTATAGTATATTCGGCTAAATGTTAGATTTTGGAAGGCATCAGAACTTTACTGCATTCATTATCATTTAATTGAAAACAACACTTATATATTTTCTTATTCCATATAAATAATAAAACACATCTTGGCCGCTTTTTTGAAAAGTCGTACGAGGGTTTCTTTCCAGCTTGAAACCATCTGCATAATACTAGTATACATTGCAAACTTGTAAACATTGAATAAAAAACTATTGTTTGCAATTAAAATATTTCGACAACAGACACCTCTCGGGATGTATGTGTTCACAGGTTAGTGTTTGGGTCCTGTCATCTAGTTGAGAATTTACAGAGTTAACAACGCTGCAAAACCTCTCAGGGATCGACATCTGTCTTGTTGGAATCGGGTCAGACAGACTGGTGCTACAAGGACACTAGGAATGTAGGATAGTGGGACACCCAGACTCACGGGGGAGGGGGTGATTACGTCATGGCTGCGGCTTTCCCGAGACGACATGGACCCAACATGGAACTCTCCTTTCGGAACAATTTTTTGGTCTGTGCGTTGGTTGAAGAGTTTTATTTTTCAATGGTTTCATTATATTTTCTATGCTTGATTTTGCCTCTTTTTCTGGTTGTTGGTTTGACGACGATAGATACTATTTTATAATTCCCATACATTTGCGTAAATCTAAAAACAAAATTTCTACAATCATTTAAATTTTCAGCCAAATTTCAAAAGAACTGTGATAAGGTCAAAAGAAACAAACACATACATGTGTACAGATTCAATTAAATAATTTTATTGCATGAAGCTATAAAACATTAATAAACAGAATATATTACAATGTACATATTGTATCAATACAGACCAGCTGCTTGTATATGCTTTACTACGGAACAAAGTTGTAAAGGTTTGCAGATCTACTGCATTAAGTATGGTCCGATATCTATAGTAGTGGAACAAACGTGATCTAACAAAGCTGTAAAATATGTTAAAATCATATCGAGTCTACCAGAAAAAAACTAATATATTTTACTGTCCGGGTCAGTGTAGACACAAGCAGGGTTAGTCATTTGCATCTGGTCCCAGTGGGCACAGCACAGATTAAAATGTGGCGAGATTTGATCGAGATTCTAGCGATATCATATCATAACCTAAAGATTAGACTCGATCAGATAAAGAACTAAGACTTTATACACCAGAGTGCCAAAATGCAGAAAACTTCACAAAAAAGCACCCTGTAAGATAGTGATCGCCGTTATCGGAGATAAGGAACAAAATATCAAGTCTTGGAAAAAGCATTAAAAAGTGCAGGCGGCCCGAGCTTGGATCCAGACATTGGAGTCCTCAAGTGGCTGTCATCAAGACCAAATAAAAATTGAGAAATCTGATAGGAAAATGTTACCAACTAAACATTCCTTCGTACCGAAAATGAACATAAAAAACTCAAGCAAACTTTTAAAAAAATATATGCCGCAATTTTTCTAAATATTGCTGACATCTTATTTAAACTTAATGTTTCATAATGCATAAAATTCCACATTTCAGTTAGCATAAGAAAACTTTTATAACAACTCTTATATTCACATAATCCCGTCATTTGGTTATACTTCAGTGAACAGAAATAAAATTAACTTTAACAGCAACATAAAAAGAGATATCAATTCAATTTTCATTTCGATATCTATAGGTTGAAATATTAAACATATGTGAATAGTGATAAAACGTCTCCCTGTATGACGGCATTGTTATATAAGGACGTTAATGGCGGCCTCCGGCCAGCGTCTGGAAACACTAACATCTAATTAGATTATCGGGAAACCTAGCGATCAACGCCGTACACAGAGTCAAAGAGAGGGCTTCCCTTGTCCATACCGAATACAACCTATTCAATTTATATAAAATACGTTAAGAAAATCATAAAACGCGTTCAAAGGATTCAGTTTCATCAAACGCATGTCAGTAGACAAACTTAATTGCAATGAATTTTAATGTGGACCTCGCACCAATCTGAGATTTAAACATGTCTGCGAAGATGCATTTTAAATAATTTCAGCAGATAATCAATTAAATTTTCTTTTTTCAGTTTAAAGATTATGACCTGTTTTGAGCGAGCAAACTTTAATTATCAGCGTTTTGCTACTTTGTTCATCAATTGTAAAAATTATCATCGCGTCAAATCTCGCATTATTTAACCTCTTCCGAAGAAAGACGGGTACAGCCGATGATAGGATCAGTATATTAACATAAGCATAACGGATGAAACCTTAAAAGTCGTAAAATAACAAATTAAAGCAGATTTCGAGCTGGATAAAGTTGAAGCAGAAGAAGTTATCTGTAAATTATTGATCAGGCTCGTGGTACATCTATTCCATCAAACGCAGGAAGACGGTAATCGGGAGGAAAAGTGAAAATGAAGACATTAAAGTTTCTTATCGGTACGTACAGAGCAAATGTAATAAAACAAAAACGATGAAGAAATACTTATGAATTATATACCGATACTTGAACGCCTACATATAAACTCGCTGATCATACAGAGAGACATATAATAGCCCATCCACGATCAATACTGTTATTTTGTATACCAAAAAAGTAACCCTACTAGAATTCAAAAATTAAAAAATATAATAATAAACCTATACAACAACATAATGTCGCTAAGCTATAAAAAAAAAAGAATGAAACGTTAAAAGGTGTTCGTAAACAAAATAGTGTTTTCTTCATAAAACAGTGAATTTTGTGGAAGATCGCATAATCAAAAGCTGCATGCATGTATCTTCAATCAAAATCCCAACAACAACAAAAAACAATCTCTTTAACAAGGACGGAACAATACCATACACCTATCTATGTGCCCATCATTTCAGTCCAGTTAAAATATTTAACACCTTTTGAAACAGATACGTTAATGAAAACATCGTCCGTAGTTACATGTTATAATGAATAAATGTTGATACAGATCTAGAATGGAAATAAAATAAAAATTTCGGACGGATACCATTAGAGAATAAACATAACATCAGCACACGAATGTGGTTAACTCTGGTTAAGGATAAATACATGTATCAAAGTTCTGTTGTTTACACTATAAATACTGGCTAGTATATCACAGCGAGGAAAAACAGAGGAGTCATCTCAGCCATAGAGGCAAGGCGCGTCACCGGAAAAGACACGGATGGCTGGCTGCGCAGGCGTCATTTGACCGGAATCCCGTCAATGATGCGTATCCTGCCGCGGGCACCTGCTTTTCTACAGCTGACGTTGACCACCTGATGAAAGAAAAATATTGAGTCTGGGCTATTTGATCTGTGTGACAATAAATGACAATAAATTGCCTTATCGTCGTCCCGTATCGGGGCCTGCTATGGACGACCAGTTAGCCCCGGTCCCTGCCTCATTAGAACAAATACCTCGACCACAAATCACATTTATTTCCCCGTATTATTCATGTCATTCCACAAACAATCGATATCTTCAAAAACATGTTTTCCGATCATAATTAAGATTTTTAATTTTCACTCATTTTTTTAAATTTGAAAAATAATAGTGATAGCATAAAAAAAATACCCAACTCGTCTTTTTCCAAGAATATGTGGGTATGAAAAAAAAGTGAAACAATTATTACGGGAAAATGCTATAAATAAAAGAACCTGCTATCTTGACAACCCTCATAAAATTGGCGATATTGTGAAACCTATTGACACGGATGCTGCAATCACAGGCTGCATTGACTATCCTGTCTTTATCAGTTAAAAACAGACTCAAATAAATAACTTGGGGACAAAAGACCGCCCCGGACCCGATTAACACGGAGTGAATTAATTCCCGACACCTGATGTAATCGCTGCGCAGTAACTACCACTGTCTATACAGAGGACGGTGAAAAAGGAAAATGATTAATTTTAATCACACGTCGAAGAGCTCGTTTTAAACGGTTCCATAAAACAAAACACAAAGCCACAGAATGGGGAATACCTAACACAAAATTACTGAAATTATCTGCCTCTTAGAAATTATCATCAGCTTTTTGAGCTATCAGTTTCAATGTTCGTAATTAATTAGAAGCAATTAGATTCACCTTTCTTGCAAACTTCAAATATTTGCAGCAATAAAAGTCAAAGTTTGAATTATAGCAATCTCTCTCTCTCTCTCTCTCTCTCTCTCTCTCTCTCTCTCTCTCTCTTCAGATTCAAAAAAAGTTAACCGTATTCATTTATATTTAACAAAAATAATAATTGGTGAACATTAAGAACATAAAAGTGTGCATTTGCAGAAATACAACTATGATTATAAAAATTCAACCAGCATTTTGATAACGAGGCTGACAAGCATGCAGTCCAAGGTACGTGAATTATTTGCCCCAGACCACCCACAAACCCTCAATTCTCATTAACCTTGAAACAAAACTCAAAATTTAAAAATTTTCAGACCAACCAGGATATTGTTTTTCATTTTGCAATATTCTAAATTAAATATTCCACAGTGCATTATATATATATACCGAAAGTAAAGTCAAAAAGTCCCGTATTCTGACTTTGAAATTCCTTTCATGACAACAAAAGTATGGCAAAGACAATAGCGAGGTGCGATTGTTTAACCGGCGGAAAAAGGTCGAATAATAGGTATCGCTCTCTGCATGGACGACTAAGGGGTGGATTAGTCCTAATGCATTACTTATATAATGCGTGCTTAATCTCTAATCCAAAAATACTTTCTCTATTCTAAAAAGACACGAGTTCACACAATATGTATAGAACCAAGGACAAACATGCGAACGATAGACATCTATATAACAACCAAAACAAACAGTCAACCTGTGTTGCCCTCATAATCTGTTAAATTGTTAGTGAAGTGTAGAATTGAATTAATAAAATTCTGCGGGTTCTTTTTTTTTTCCTTGTAGAGACATTTTTCACATGAATACCAAAAAACACTGAGCGAAAATAGTTTATCATAGTTACATTTGGTTAGAAAAAAAATTAACCACCTCCAATAAATGAATTTATCATTTAGAAATTAAAAATGTTTGAAAATCAAAAGTGCAGTCAAATATGCATAATATGCTAAAATTATTTTACAATTTTGGGTTGTTTTTTTTAATTCAAAGTTAAGGCATATGGTGTTAGGAACAATATTTAAAGATTGGTATCAGAGTGTTTTATTACATATTTAACCGTCAATATAAATATACAACATATGATTATAATTTGTTCTTTTTAAAAACCTTGGTCGGGGTTGGAATCCCGCGGACTGATTTGTACCAATCGCCGCTCGTTATTCCGTCACTTATTGTCTAATAATGAGGAAATCTAAATTCCTGTCGGGTGACTAATATCTGTTTATTTTAATGTCGAGGTAATTAAAACACAATGCGGACATTAGTCAAATCTATCTATTTCAACTTTCCATATCGAATCAAAGTCTTGTCTCCGGGTAGACTAGCTTTAGTCACTACCGTGAATACATCCCGTGCCCCCAGGGTGAATTCTGTGGTCAGAGTGGGTGCTTCATTGACCAACTATGTGTATTTGACTTAACAAATTGCCTTCTCCTCACCTCAGTTGGTTGCGGTCGGCATTTTGAAGTTAAATTCTGAAGGACAAAAAAAATTTGGGTAGCTCATTTTCAGTCTCTTAATTCGAGCCATACAAAGACTCGTGGCGATAAAAGAGAGCGTAGTAACGTATCCCCGCCGGTTCGCTTCGTTAAGTTGACACATCTACCCTTCATTGCTTACAGCTCTACCACGAGTCACTGGAGTCCAATGTAGACCATTGTGTCCCCACCCCGGCTCACAAAGCCGACCCTACCCGACAGACCAGATAGGCCGCTTAAATCAACGACGCCGGTGTGACTCCAGACATTTCATCTTTTCTAGCTCTGACAGTTGTTTCGAAAAGTCATTAAACAATTTTATAGCAGTTAAAGAAAAACAATATGTTGCATTTTTTAGAAGGAGGTTTTTTTACGAGCTCTGAACAACTAAAGCTTTAGGTGTCTGGTTGCAGAGAATAAATTGCTGCGCCTTTTCTAGGCACAATGCATTCGAAACCTTATATCTTAATCCTCTAACAGGTTATTCCGATCCGGAATAAAGGATTTTTTTTTTTACTTTGTGGAAGTAAAAATGACTAAGTGTTTAGATATTACCTTTCCTGTTTCAAAGTTCGATGCTTTTGTTTCAACGTGCTTAAAAAATGTACATCGGTTGAAAAAATTGCGTGAAGTAATCTCTCTCTCTCTCTCTCTCTCTCTCTCTCTCTCTCTCGTTCATACTTCCACGTACTTATATGAAATAACATAAACAAACGGTTTGTTCCTTTATTTCAGTATCGCCTATACAAAACAATAGCATATGAACGTGGATTTGAGGACAATTTGACATTTTTTTCCAAATGGTTCTATTTTAGATTTTTTGTGTCTATCTGTACCTACAGATCAAATTGTCTGCGAGTCGAGCAGGAACCAATATCGCTGAAGAGTCTGCACTTTAAACCAATCACTCATGTGACTCGTTCAATCTGATAAGCCTTAACAATGGTAAAATTACAACTTTCTATTGTAGTGTTTCAATTATGTCATTGCCGTTTCTAAATATACGCCTCTAATTGATATATCTGTCCTCACATGCCCGTGTGCTACACGTTCGTTATAAGGTCTACTTCAAAACATTGACCATAATCTTATAAAACAAACCTCATTTTTCAACTGTATTCTCTCTTTTCATTTATCTATTTTGCAGACCATGTTCATTTACGGTTTACAGAGAAAAATTCACTGTTTCAGTCTGCTTAGACTTCATGCCGTGGGGTTTTCAATTTTATTGACTCTGTTGATTTTTTTATTGTCCCTTTTAATAAACATTTTTTGAAAGTATTTCAATAAAACAAATTGTTTATCATTGTATATTATTTATATGTCATTTATTTTCCCCCGCATACGTTTATACCTTCTACCTCGTATTCTTAATATATTTTAAATGTAATATTTTATAAAGAAGAAAGAAATTTGATTTTTTTTAAATAATATCTCAATACTTAACAAATATTTCATGTTGCTAACAAAAACACATTTATCTGGTTAATGTCCGCTGGAGACAAAACAATAAGTGAAAAGTGAATGTCTAATCATGCTTTCAAAAAAAAAAAAAAGATAAAATGTCTTGAGGTTTAAGTAAACTGGTGAAATACTCGTAAACAGTATGATATCATTTTCATATTTGAATTAGCTATTATTCTGACTACATAGATATTGTAAATATGTTAATGGTATACAAGTTATACGTAATCACATGATTTCCCAAACTGCTGCACGTTCATATGTATGTATGGATTATTTTGCATGTGTAATTTTTCATTTAGGAATTTCTCTCAAAAATTGCAAACATGTGCCCCACCCCTCCTCCCGGCCAAAAATTGAAAATGATTTATCTTTATTCTAAAATTCTTAAGTATTTTTATTGTAAACTTCTAAAAGTAAATTACTTATAATCAGAAAATACCCACAACTAACACATAAAACACGAAACAAAGTACTAAAACTTTGTGAGGTCAGGTTTTACTTTGTAAATTCAAAAACAATAGCTACATGACTTCACGTGTATATTGATTTAGGTAAAAAAAGTTAAAATGTAATCAAAAGCAAATATTAAGCATTAAACAATATCATGTAAACTTGTAACACATCAAAGACTGAAAAATCAAATATAAATGTTACATGCGCTTTCTAAAAAACATTCGTTAAACAAAGTGAATAAATTGGACTTAAAACTAAACAAATATAGGTAATCGATGAAATAAAATTAATTTAAAGTGATTATCCGATTACGGAGGGGTTATAATTACATGCGGACGGACGCGGGGACTTGAAATAATCTGGTAATCAGGAATTAGCGTCCGGTCCTTGATTCCAGCTCTCGGAACACGGTCAGGTCACGTGGGGTCAGGGCAGGAGGGGTGAGGAACCGTTACAGTGGGCCTCATCACCGACACAAAACCACATCAATCAGGCCGACCCCTTATCATAATTCCCCGCCAAACACTTCAATGCCGCAAAATACACGTACCCTCATTTATCTGTGTAGGAAACTCCAAAAAAAAAATAGACGAAACCCCCTGAAATAATCCCCCAATAAAATGTCTCGAACAGACACAACTAGAATACGGACAGCGTCTCTCAAATAAGTACACGTAGGACACCATATGTAAACAGGAACAATAAGAACTCATCGAAATACGGTCAAAACGACAACGAATCAAATTCACGAAGAAAGGGAGGGGAGGGGGTTGAAGGGGAGAAAAATGGGCACGATTAATAACACATGTTCGCGCTTCAGGTGTATTACGTGTAGTATGTGTGTGTTCAGCAGGTAACGAAGGTTTGCTGTCCATGTATACGTACAGGTGTACATTTCTGTATGAAGAGCAAGCAGCAAGTCTAACAGTTTATCTCTTTTTTTGTTATTGATTAAAACAGTAATTAAACACTCCATTTAAAGCTACAGGAAATTCCAAATTGATGAAATTAAAACGTGAAATTGAATATCAAAATAGTAATATTTTTGATTCGTTTTCCGGTTCATCTGGCTCTGAGCGAGAAAAAAATGTGACTATTTTTTTTTAATAAATGGGCAAAGTACATGTACATTGATATTTCAAACAATTTTATTGTGAATTTCGAATGCAGATTGAGAAATCATCGAACTTCTTGTGTCCCTATTTTTGACAAAGAAAAACTGAACACCTCATACTGGGGAAGGAGGCGTGAGAATGGTGCTATACCATCATCGTCATTTTTCTGTGAAAAGATGGATTAATTAACGCGATATCTTCTAACGAATCTATAGAAATATAGAAACATCTATCTTTAAAAAAGATACACGAAAGACCGTAACCAATGAAATTGTAAAACCGGGTTCAAGTGATACGATTGGCCAACAATGCGGAAAAAACAATCACTTGTTCCTCGTTTTTTTACAGTTACTCTGAAAAATACTTCTGATGACAAGTTGCGATACCGAAGGGAAGCGCTTTGCCGTGTTCCCGAGTCTCTCCGTGCTTGGAAGTCAAGAGCCACTTGATCAGAGGAAATTCTGTCACCCGAGGTGGTTCACAAGTAGACGAAGTAGAGCCTATCTTTAGACTTTTTTAAGAACAGGAAATCATGACCTTGAATTCAATCATTCGATCATTACACATTTCAATTCGATTGTATTTAAAACAGACAAAAATATTCAACAGGATGACCCTTATAATTTCTAAACCAAAAAATTTCGATGCAGCAAAAATAAATAGCATTTGCTTCATATTGCAAATAAGTATGCTGTGTTAAATATGATATAAAAAGCCTGCCAAAGCAAATCTGAAATTGCAGGGGGGGGGATATGTATCAAGCGACTAAAAATTTTGCTTTGAAATCAAATAATTTTCCTGGTACTGCGTTCAGTATTTTGTTTTACATATCAAATTCTTTGTATATCGATTTAAATAAAAAGGAATAACGGGGAGATGGGGGGGGGGTTATCTGGCCCCACCGTCACCAACCTCCCTCAAGTTAATACCCAGCCTCACGTCTGAGTATTAACCTCAAATTTATGCACTTTTCTTTAAAAAGGAATTGAGTTGAGGAATGAGTTGAGTTATCTGAAATTTTGGTGACGGTGGAGCTAGTAATTTAACCACGTTCCTTTTTTGATAATGACGCTCTGCTCAATTCTATCAATAAGACGTGAAAGTAATTTCATTGTGAATGTTCGGACTTATTGATGTATTCTTAATATCTGATGGCAAATTGAATTTACTTTATCGATACACAATTTGTTTTAAAATTTTATTGTATTGAATATAAAACATTAGTTAATATGTAAACGCTGGTATCGGTAATGTAATTTTTATTCTAAGCTGTATTTCTGAGAATTTTAATTTGCTATCAAAGCATGCAAATACGATGATTCTACGTGCAACTTAAACCTTTATGGCTAATAATATGAAAACAAAACGTAAAATTTTATGATGATAAAATTGTCGGCATAATGGATTGTATAGCAAACCAATTTTTGTACAGGACGACAATAATGTAAATATGCTTTAATAGCTAGGGATTCTAACTAGCTTTTCCAACGAAAAAAACATGACTATCAGAAGTTCGTAAACCATATCTGGTTGGTCATTTAAATAGTTATTTAAAATTCTACAGTAAGAAATTCCGACATGACAGTTGGTGTTCATATTGCCTTAAAATTGCGAAAACAAACCATTTGAAATTTGGAATGGTTTGCAAGTTGTAAAATTTTGAACAAAATCTCAAACAAGTGAACATAAATCAATTCTTCCAGGGCGTAAAATAACAACAATAATTCCTATCCTGTTGTAATAAAAAAAAATTGGGTATTCTTAAACGAATAGCCCAATTACATTTTGCTACTCTCTCTCTCTCTCTCTCTCTCTCTCTCTCTCTCTCTCTCTCTCTCTCTCTCTCTCTCTCTCTCTCTCTCTCTCTCTCTCAGGATAATAAATATATCAAATAATTTCAGAATATTCGTTTAGATTTGACTTGACTTTAATTTCATTGACAAAATAGATAACAGGTCTTTGCATCTGTTCTAAATGTTTCCCACTTGTCTGTCTAACACAAATGTCCGTACACAGTACGGATGTACCATTGTACGGGCACCTGTTTCATTGGAGAACGCGGAAATTGAGAGATAAAATTTATCGTGAGACTTTAACCGTTAAAATTACATGTAAAGTACCATTATTTGGTATTTTCAAACTATTTATATATATTGTATATCTTTTTTAACCATCTATCGAGATACCATAATTATTGCAGTTCGCTGGTCAAGTGCCAGTTTTCAGGGGGTAAGAAAGACAACCCTTACATACATCACGTCTGATTAACAAATTTTATCTTCAGTTGAATAGGTGTATGCTTATAAATCATGCATAAATGAATATGCTTGTAGATTATTATTTGGGCAATACCTTGTTTACATTTTGCATTGAATTTCAACATAACTGTAGCAGTGTAGATATTGGGTGAATGCATTAAAAATATGACTTAAAAGCAAAACATAATAATAAATACCAGGTATATAATTATGTGTTTCAGCAATAATAAAACCTGAACAAACCGTTTTCACAATTTACAATAAGAATGTTTTGGAGTGTCCAATGTCCATTACTTATTTTAAAGGGGTATGATCACGATTTTGGTCAATTTCTTTTTTCCTGTTTTTATTATTTACAATGCTTTAGGAATGCATTTCCAATGACCAAATGAAATTGGAGAACCAGTAGTGAAGTTATAAGCAAGATACATGACTCACAATTCTTTGTCATGTAAACAAGTCTCGTGCCCTGTTATTGTTTACATTAGTTCAATATACCGGTAAAAGTTTTTTTCCAAGCTGATTTTTCCATCATATTATTCATTTTAAGCATAAATAAACAGATCTTAACGTTAACCACATTCATTTCGGTCTAAAACTGGAGTTTTCACTTCAACGTTCAAAATGTAAACAAATGCTTTGTTTACATAGCAAAGAATTGTAAGCTCTGTAACTCACTTATAACTCAACGAATAACACTTAAATTTTGGTTGCCTATTAACAATGCCTTACTGAAGCATTGTAAACAACAAAATCGGGAAAATAATTTTTGATCAAAATCGTGACCATGCCCCTTTAAGAATTAGATGGTTAAACATTTTTTTACATTAATTTTGTGTCTCATGCCTGACATATTAAAATTTCGTTTTCTTTCATGATACTCCAAAAAATAATGTTTTACAAAAGATGTCAAAACATTTCACCATGATTTGTTTTATAGATAACTGCAGTAGCATAACATTCATCAATTGGAGAAAAATAAATACTGAATATGTTGAGCAACCTTTATCTCAATTTCCGTGGGTTTCTTGCCCCCCCCCCCCCCCCCATCACAAATTTATATCATCAATGAATTTATAGAACACATAAATAATTCAATTTATTAAACAAGTGAATTCGTAAAATTACACCCAAAACAACCTGTAAAATATTGACAATCCACAATATTGACCCCGATGAAAATTAATGAATCCACAGTACATGTGTATTTTTCTTCAAAATTTACTTTCAGAATAATGTCTCACCTTTTTCCCAGAATGCTCAGTGAACAGGAAGGAGGGGTGTTTGGAGGCGGCATGGGCAATGAGAGCCTCCTTGAATTCCTGAGCGGTGGCGTGCTGGCCCCACTTAGTCCTCAGCAGCTCGGTGTTTCTCTGAGGGAGACAATGAAGGGTAAAATATATAATGGAGGAAGAAACTTCCCCTTGTTTTTCAATGTAGTTACATGATTATTATCTTAGGAAAGATCATGAAAATTATTACATCACATCCAAAATTTATAACTCCATTACAAACTCCTAATTTTAGCTAGATTATCACAATGCATGCTCACCACCACTAAACTTAACTCATTCTTTGTTTCTTCATTTAGAAATTAATTTGAAATCTTACCAAGTCAGCAAGAGGGTAAGTTTGGTGAAGACGTTTTTCTGGGTCAAAAGTTCGAAGGTCAATGACCACCTGACCCAGGGAGTCGTTACTGGTGACCCTGTCCTGATCAATCATGTGGAGAATCAGGTACCTGAATAACGCAGTACGACATATCAACATTTTGCAACATGCTAATTGTAAGATCTAAAGGTCTAAATAGCTTATTGTGTAACATTTCCACAATGAACTTCAAAAATAACATAGAAAGGACTAAATATGATAAGGGCCTAAAATGGCCCCCTAAAATGAACATCATCATTTTACTATCATTCTTTGTTTTCTTAGTACAGATATGTATGTGATGTGTTTACATAATATTCATTTTGGTTCAAGTGCCCACAATTTAGAAATATGACATTGTAAAGACAACCTTTTCCCGCCATTTTTGCATATTTAGCGTAAACCAGCTTGTTTTCAAGCAGTTTTTCCTTCCGAAAACATAGAGCGCATTCTTGAACAAATAAAATATTTTAATCAGAGATGTATCTAGCCAAGAATAATAAGTGACAAAAAAATTTTCCTTGTTCAAACATGCGCTCTATATTTTCCCATTCGTAAATAGATAAGAAAAATGTCGATTTTTGGCTAATTTTGATTGAATTATAGAAATGGCGTCACTTCTGACGTCATATACTGCCATTGAGTGCAAAGAAATCAAATAATTAGATAAAAAATATATTTTATATCAACTCTTCTAAAATATTAGTTAACATTTTATTGTACCCGAAACACTTAAAAAATGGCGAATTATGGGGGCCAAATTTAACTCTTATCATATATAGTTCTTTATTTGAAATTTTGCTCCTGTAGAGTAACTTGTATTCTATTCCATAACTTTTTTCTGTTTCAGTTGTTGAGTTCAGAGTTTACATTATTGAGTTTAGAGTTTACATTACTGAGTTCAGAGTTAATACTGAGTTCTGAGTTTATATTACAGGGTTCACAGTGAACTCCATCTATCTCCCTACCTGTTGCCGAGCTCTTCCTGTGTCACATCAAACTCGAATTTCTCGGTCCACTCTGGGTTCAGGCTATCCCTCACCACCTGCATGTACATTGTTTTTGAGAATGTTTAATTACTTCATACTAACCATTAGTTAAAGTACCAGCAATTGACTAATTTTCAATCTTATGAACAAGTTCAGAAAAAGAGAACATCATTGCTGTGTCGTCATACATGTAATTAAATGACATATTTGAAATGGGAAACATAATACATGTACATCTACAAGTTCACACAATGTATATAGTTGAACGGAGACAATTTTGAAAACTTTCCAAAATTAAAATATTTCGGATGTTCTGTAAACCAATTTCAAATTGTGAGCAACAAAACACACAAGTACGTTCTTGGGAACCTTATCATCATGAATATTTCTTTCCACACACAAGTCACTACTTTCAAGCTTAATATCATTTATAAATCTCTAAACAAATAAAGTTTTCACAGAATAAAAGATTTCTTAAGCAGTTTTAATAATACCACACTGTTATTTATCTGTTATGATGCAATTCTGATAGATAACATGAAGACAGGGACATGATTTTGTTGGATAACGTTAGGCATACCTGTGTTTGAAACATGGAGGATGTCCCTGTTACTGTCAGTTTAACGAAGGGGTCGGCAGATTTACCCTCGTCCCGAGCACTCAGACCCGTGGCCCGGTGAACTGTCACAAAGAGGCTGGAGGGAAGCTGGAAATCTGCCGAAATCTCCAGCTCTCCCGCCACATTAAGGTCAGTCTAGAAAAACATAATCACAAAGTCAGTTTATAGAGAAAATATGAGTAAACAGCATATAAATCTCAAGGAGATATCAATTAGATAGGAAATAGTAAAGCTGTGACATTTGACTGTGATTATTCTTTTTAAAAAATTATTTTTTTTTAGATACTGGTATTTAATAGTGAGATTATCAGTAACAAAAATAAGAAATCACCCAATTGTCCTGAAATTTTTGAAATCATATTAACACTTTGGTCATACCTCCATGTTTAGGGAGTACCATGCAGTATGAAATGGTGTGTCCCTGAAATTGAATGAGGTCATCTCCACAATGACTTCCCCAATAAAGTCGTCCTGCCCCATTATGTCAGCATCCATCACTTGGACCACCATCTTGAGGTCAGTGAGTGACGTCTCCTCCACAGGGAAGGCGAAGATCTCGTCAAACACTGGGTCATTAGACTGTCTGACCACGGCTGTCCTTCTCTCCCCCATGCCTTCATTGTCAGGCATAAGTGTCAACTACAAAGGAAAAATAATACATCTGCATTTTAGTCTTATTCTAATAATTACAAAGTATTCTCTTCTTTTATTGTTACCATTGTAACCACTTCGCTCTGAATAGAAATTTAAATTGCTTTTTCATTGATATATACAATACCTTTACATAAGGGTCAGACATTTTGGATCGTAAATCTTTGCTTCTCAGTTCTCTGCACTTGATGACTTTGACCAACAGCAGATGGCGTTTGAAGTCATACTTGTAGGATAGCTGCACTTCACCCCTGACCTCTCCAACTGCTCTCATCACTGAGGGGTCGAGTTGTTTGAACATTCCCTTTAACATTTGCATATTTCTCTGAAAAAAATCCAAAACATACTTTGTTAAATTAAGATTTTTCTGACATTTCCTTAATACTTAAATTTTAAAAAAGATCGATGATTTTGTTCATTGCAGGCACAAAATGTTTTTACAAGTATTAATGTTTATCATTAACTATCTATGAAAAAGTGTGCAAATAGCCTAATGTTGATTATAAAGAGAAACATTCTCCAATGTAATCATGTTTATTCCTGAATTTACATTCTTTATTTGCATGCCTTTTCAAACTGCTGAAGTAGGAAAAAAGGATTGAAAATGTAAATACTCAAGATCCTGGCAAGTGGCAGCACTAGTCAAAAGCTCTAAAACTGAGCTATCCAGCATGCCAATATTCACGGTCTATAGAGCCCCAATTACTACATTCCTCTTAAATAGTCTTCAACTCCAAAGACACATTACAAGTTTACTTATCAGTTAAATATGTACCTGGTTAGATAGAATATTTTATCGTTAAAATGAGAGATGTCCTATGGACCCGGTTTAACGATAGAATTCTTCCCATATACTCGCTTCGTAGCAAATAAAAAAATTATATTGCGCTGTATCTCGTCTAAATTTTCATATGATTGGTCTCAAATGCTTACAATGTCACTCTTTTATAATCCCATATTACCATATTAACTGTTTTTGCAACGGAATTCCTGCCACTTTTAAAATCACGTTTGAAAATTGGCTGTTTATGGTCGCCATGTTAATGAAAAAGTCCAAGGCAATCCGAGTGCGATTTCTGACAAAATGGCAGGCAAATTCAAACATGTATTTTAACAAAATGCCTTGGTACTACTTATTAAATGGATAATTTGTGGACTAAACTACATATGCATGTTCAAAAAGGTTTGTAATCATGTATAAAAATGTGTTTTTTTCCCCTGCAGATTATTTTTAACAGACTTAAAATCGACGCGAAGCTGATCTGCTTCGCGGCTGCTACATTGCAAGTATATGGGACGAATTCTTACTGTGACCTGAGCTTAACCTGGTCAAGGTAAGATTATTCTTTCTAGTACCTGGTATGTTGCCTGAACAAGGAAGGCAACGGCAACATCTGTAGTAGGAAAGAGGAATGAGCTTATAAATACAATTAAAATGGAAATCGAACCTAGGACCCATGCAACTCTAAGCCAGGAGCTCTTCCACAGAGCGATCAAGGCCAATATCGATAGTTCATATAGCTCCAACTATTACACTGCTATTTACATTGCATCTACTTCCTTCAGCCATTGCCTGAACTCCCTACCTTTGGAACTTTTGAACATCTGAAAATGTTGGCATGAACTCTAAATTACCATGTTTTGATCATGTTTATCCCAGCCTTGGATGGCCACTTCTCTTCTGTGTTCAGCCTTGGCTGTTAAAATTCTGGATAAGCCATGAATCTTCCTTGTATTTTGTGGAATGACCCCCTTTTCTGGGTCTTCGGATGAACTGTTATACTTTGAGTTTTGTTGTCCCATTTTGTCTCCTGAAAATTACATACATTATTTCAAAGTATATCAATTTGACGAGTGTAATGCATGGATGATATCATAAAAATCTAAGAAATTAGCGTTAAATAAACCAAAAATTACGTTTTCTTCTTTAGCCCTCTCGATGTTCCGCCATTTTTGTTTACCTTAGCGAAATGACGTCACGATTTTTATAGAAAAAAAGAATGTATTTTTCATAACGTTTGACAATGCTTAAACTATCAAGTATGAGTCATAAATATGAATGAATATTTAAGAATATAAATAAATAAAATTTGATTCAAATACAGAAATTCATTTCTCGCAAAATATATCTTTCCGGATATTTACGGAAAATATTTAATGGTTCACAGATTGGTCGAATAGAGTATTCTTTTTTTATTGTTGAGATATGTAATTTACATACACAATTAATTTGTATACTTGACCCTGTCAGTTAATGTAATAGTGTTTGTGCCAGTAAAACGCAAATTAAACTTATCTAATGTCTTTGCTCCAGCTAAATGCACACACATAAAAATTTGATACGAAAAATCCCATTCAAATTTTGAAATCCAAATTGATTCGTGTCGATAATTCCTGCAAAATTACAATCTTGTGTGCCCAATTTCTTTTAATTTCATTATTCTGATTAAATCAAACTACCAAGTATGAACTTGATTATGATTTACGTTTGTGACAAAACATATTTATATATATTTTGCTGATTTTAAACACAACAGGAATAAGTAATTAACACAGTTGGGTGCATGGACCAAAATTTTTATATTGTTAAATGGATATAATCCTATAATTAACCATGCAAAAGTTCAAAGTGATTTTTGTTTTGTTTTTACCAGAATTAATGGGGTAATGTGATATCAAAAACTCTAATAAATGAATCACTTACAGAACTTTTAAAACAAAGTTTGTATGTGAAGAATATCTAAACATATCGCATTGAAAACTTAAAACAACCAACCACCGTCTCCAAACAGAGGTTGCTGGAACATTTTATATTGTCACGTGATAGATTGAAATTTATGTAATAATACATGTAAATAAAGGGGGACAAATTTCATTGAATATTTGTTAGAATGTAACGCACTATCCTCGATTCGAAAAGGACTTTAAGCAACAACAAAAAAAGGGAAAAAAAACTTACGTAGGAAATGTCTGCTACCAAATCCAGTTGTTTAAATTGCAACTTCTCGCGGGCCTTCCTATTCCGAGCTTGCCGGTGTAACGTAGAATAATGACCCTCATAGAAAATGACGGGGTTCATTTTTCGGCGAAGAATAATGACCCTTTTGCCTGAAGAATGAGTGCCATTTTCATAAAAAAAAAATAACCACATATACATCTATACCTCTATACATGATGAAAAATGACCCCTGTAGAATCACCCCTGCGAATGTGTTCGAAATGGGTTTTTTTTTATCGTTGCTAAGTACTTAATAAATCCAGAGGTGCTCGAATGAAAGTTCACGAGACTTCACCGAGATATGTTCAGTTCCTGTGAAATTTCGAGCGGAAGTATAAGTGTTCGGATAATATTCTCAAAATACGTAAGTACTGGTCGTTTTTCATATCATATCCTACTTTGATTTATGTTAAAACGGGAAAAGCATTCAAGATGTATGTCTTATTTCACCATCAAGCAGTTATTTATATTAAACGATAATATATTCAGAACAGAGTTATCGTTCGTGTTCAACCACGTGTAGAGTGGTTGAAAGTATAAACATTGGGTTGCTTGATAAAATCATAGCCATGTTTGATGCTTGTGGTGTGCAATACCATGTTTTAAAAAAATAATGGGTGTCTGTTTTGCATTAAAACTTAGTATATCGAGCCATTTCAAGGACCATTCTGCATAAAATGGTATAGTCTGTTTCACTATTGATGTTATTACTAGGTCAGGCGCGGATCGAAAATTAATCTTCAGGAGGGATCTCTTTTAAGCATGTTAGTTGCTGCAACAGCAGACAAAAACTAATTTTTGTATAGTCACATTTATTTCTAGAACACATTTTATTCACCAATTAATGAAGATAAAGTTTAAAATCAATAAACCTCTAGATTTTATATTTGACTACAAGAACCTAGATACTGTGAAATAGACTTTATACACGAGGTACGATTTTTACTGCGAAACTGAAAGGGTCAAATAAAACCATATGGTCATAAATTTGAATGACAATAACATTCGCAGGGGTGAGAATAATGACCCCCTAATAGATTGAAGTTTTTCAGGATAATTTTTTTATTATTTGTGAAATAGTCTTTACAATATTGTAATTTTTACTGCAGTTTACAAAAAGTAACAGAAATTATTATATATTCATATTCAAATAAACTTAAAGTGAAGGAAGTGGCATATCTTACAAAATTAAAAAAAAAAAAACCATTTCGTTATATAACAAGATACTGACGTATTGTATAGGGGTATGGGTGTCACCTTAACAACGAATTCCATTTACATGTATTTCATTATATTAAAAGAGTGACAGCACATTAGAAATTATTTTGAGATACAAGACACTATAAAACAAAATTCTTTTTATTGGCGATGAAAGAGTAGACTCGATATTGTTCATGAAATATACTTGCATTGACGATTTCACCCTACTACAAACTACTGGGTATGCAAAAGCATCGCCCAGAATTAATAATGACACCAAAATTATGAAAAGTTTACTCCATTGTTAGGCATTATAACCATGCTGAAGTCAGCAGCCACTAACAGCAGCCAATAAAGCAAGTAGAAGCTATAACGGCCAATAAGGGAATTCGTCAAAGTACTGAGAGTATTCGAACAGAAATATATTTTACTTTATCATTGGCATACGTTAATTAATATCAAGATGATTATTAATGCATCAATCGTTTGTAGGAACATTGACAACTTTGTAGGCAGTAAAGATCGTGCGATCAAAATCAAGGGAGATAATTATAAACCCCTCGGAACCACCTGGTGGTTATCATACAGCCCTTTGAGACCTGGAAATAATAGCCCTATAGGTCTCCTGCACCGCCCTGCAATTCGTTTGAAGTACATTTTAAAGAAAAGGGAGATAACGGTCCACCATTTGCCACAATATTGTTGTGAAAAGTTAAAAAATTACAAAGTTCTAATGAGTTAAATGGACACATTTAGATTTGATAGAAGCCCTCAGACCCTTGTTACAAATATTAAGAAAACTCCTCTACATAACGCGTGTGTTACCGCGCATCCAAGATATCTGACTTTAAAATTACTTAAATTTTCACTCTATTCAGCTGATTTTGAATTTATAAACACCAAACTTGTAAAGAAATCTGTGTATTTAGTTGTTTATATCCGTAGCAAACACACACAAACACACACAAACACACCCACAATGCCACAAATTGATTGTTAACAGTTACGTCTCTTCTCTCTATATGACGCTGCACTTGTGAGAAATCTGCTGAACTGTACTTGATACTTTACCATGAACTGGACTGAACTATAATAAATATTAAATCGATAATGAACACTGGTCGAATATTATAAGAAGAAATTATTTCTAAAAACGTTGAAAAGGGATTCGGGCTCATTTTAGGGGTTTATATCCCCCTTGATTTTTATCACACGAACTCATTCTTGTTTACAGCGGGGGCGGGGGTCTTTTTTAAACGGGGGTCATTTCTCTTGATGTTTAACATGAAGAAAAATAACCCCTGGGTCTTTTTTCTTCCGAAAAATCAAATTATTCTACAGCAAGGGGGGGGGGGGGTCATTATTTTACGTCGAAAAATGACCCCCGGTCATTTTTTCTACGGGGGTCATTACTCTTCTTTACACCGCATAGGCCCGAGAACTTGCGATTGTCAAATCTTCGTTTTGAAAAGAATTTTAGCAAGAACATATTATGTCAAATCAAATACTCTACAGTTCTGTATAATTCATTATCGAACACTAACTCTGTACCTCTAAAAAAAAAATTTCTATATTCATGATAATATTCTATATATGAGATTGTCTGTTCTTCACAAAGAAAAAATGATATAGCTAGACTGTTTGTATATATGTGAATATGTTTATAGAACTTGTACATCTTGTGCCATTTATGTGTATATAGATGATTTGAATTGAATCGATAAATGATACGTTTCATTGAAGAGGCCTGTGGGTCACATCGCTCAACTGATTTATATTTTACAAATTCAATTTTTAGAAAATTAAATCCGAACTTTAATTTTTCATGAATTATATTTCATTTTGCCTAATGGAAGGATAGTGGCGTATCTATTTACGTTGAACACACCAACCTGAATGTGTACTTATCACGTGACACACGTGGTACAGACGTGTTACATATGAAAGGGGGATGTTACACTTTCAAATTGCAACGTTCTGTTGTTCGAAATAGACAATTAATGAAATTAAATATTCATTGATTATGTTGTAGCGTAGCCATTATCCGAAAGTTCAAAATCTTTTGGGGCTGTCATGTTGTAAATATTGAATAGACTAATTCCCACTAAAGGCAAAATGTACAACAATCATGGCTTTTGCACTTTAACCCTCACATGTGAATAATCGCTTTTTTGATAAAAGTATTGTACGGTGTAAAACAATGCCTAAACCTTGATTATGATGTTACAGTATTTCCATCCACTATGATACCACAAGGTGTCCAATAAAACGAGCTCGGGCCAGGTAAACATACAATGTCCGTTCTAACGAGGAAAACCACTTGAATTCTCATCTAAAGCAGTACGATCAGTGAATCTCCTAGCTTTTGCGTATGGATAGATTTTGATAAATGTACCTGACGGCGCTTGTGTATAAGAGGTTTTTTCAATTAAATTTGTATATCAATTTTTTTCAATTTTTATTTTGATTTAGGGCGGAAATAAAAGTCTACGAAGATCCAAAACTACAGTTTACAATGTACTCATTCCATAAATGAATGTTTATATCTACCTTAGATATAATAATAAAGGGATATTCAGATTGGTTTTAACTTTTTAGGGAGCACTTCATCGATCCAACGCAATCAAAACTTAAGCACACATCTGTAATGTATGGTTTATTCATCGGTTTAACTTTTATATTACCTCTATCAAATGCACATCGAGATAGAGAACGCAATTGTACCAAATACCTCGTAAATCTTTCTACACGTACATGTATATACAGAACATATTAAAATCTGTTTGCTTTTCAAAGACATTAATCATTGTTCGATGAGAAAATAACATGCAGTGTGTATTTCATATAAGTACACGAAATTACCCATCAAATGACCTTGTCTAGATATTCTAATTTTTCTGCGTAATAGATCATTTTTCTGGAGGTAAAGTCCCGTTTTTTCTCAATGACCCTCGTCAATATTTGACCTCAAATTTCTTTAACATCGATATCCGTGTACGTATGACTCATAAAAACCCGTTGCAAGATTTTTTATGGAACTATTGATTTTTCAACAACGGGTTACATTCTCAATGTACATACAATCTACATACTAGCTACTTTTTTTTCCGAATATAAATGCCATGTTTCACATCTTAAATTTTATGTTTTCCGTAAATGGTTGTATTAAAGACATGCACGTCTATAATCTACATTATTCAGAAAAAAATAGAAGTAAAGATTACAATTCTCAAAGCCCTGCATTACCAAACAAACAAGATCATATATACATATTCGTACAATAACGTTACATGATACTTTCGACCATATAGGACACTGAAATAATGCACACATATAAATTTAACAAATCATGAAATAAACATAAAAAATAAACCCTTCATGGATATACATGAAATAGCGCTAGTGTACACATCAATTCGCTTTGCTTTAAATACGCATGACCAGGACAATGGAAAGGAATTCTTGGAAAAGTTCATTTGCATCTCAACATGAAATTTTGTACCTATACAAATAATTGCGTGGTCTACAATTAATAAGTAGAATCTCTGTTATATATTTAGAATGACTCACGGGTATTTTGTTAAGATTATTCATTTATTACATCTTAATAATTCCAACTAATTAAAATGGCATGGTGTTAGAACCGTTTTAACAAGAGCTTGTACTTGGTTGTGTCAAACAGCAATGTGACGTAGGCCTGTCTATTTCATTGCTGGCCACTCAGCCATGCCAACAAGATTTGTCTGGGTTTTTTTTTTTAGCTAAGACCATGCAATCCATGCATGTTTCGCTCGAAACCAGCGTCATTTCCTACTTGTTTTGAAGCAAAAAATAGATAGTTACTAGTACGTCATACCGAAAGTCCAAGGTCTTGTTAAAATGGTTCTATTTATCAAACGATGAAAACAAAGAATGAAATCTGACAAAGAATTTAAAATCTTGCTTTCATGTCATTTACATTCATTTGTGCGTGCTAGCTTTCCTACGTTACCAACGATACAATTTTCCTTTTAATAATAAATTCATACCAACCACATAACTATTTTAAATAAATGGCTTTAGGTTACCATGAAATAAACATAACATCGCTTTATATTTTACTGCTTACAGACCTAAAGATTGTCTAGTGGAACAGCAAATCTCTACTTATCAAAACTGATTAAAGCGTGTGGATACCAATAATAATCCCCGCACATCATTTCACCTGAGACATAAGATATAAAAATACGTACCCCATCCTTATCATATATACAATGTACCAGTATCACAATTAAAATGGCATCTATTTTTATCAATATTAATTCCATAGAATACATTGAATTTAATTTGACGCCTGCTTACTTACGTGACATCTACCTTAATAAATTCGCTTGGATATATTTCGACAGACCGGGGAGGATTGAACTTGGTTGAATTAAAAGTTAGTTTCGGAGTATCCACCCACCGAAGCTGCGAGGGGTAAGGTGATCTGGGATAGGTTGGGTTGTACTCCAAACTTTCTGGCCGAAACTTTTGGTTTGGTGTAGAACACCGGGGAATGTTGGTAATATAAGGACCCATTAAGGACACAACGTCTACCCATGGGCTTCCTTTAGCCATTTTATCATCCTTCTCGCGTGTGAAAATCTCCAACTTTAAACGTTCCATAATTTCCTCAAATATTCTTCCTTTCCTGTTGGAAAAATCCACCACAAGTCCTAGTCGCCAGAACGCTTTAATTTGACGTTGATCGATGTTTTTTACACGCATTTGGTCGTAATTGACCACGGCAATGTTTCGTAGCGTTTCCGCTTTAAATATATGCCAAGCGTGACGCCATTCCTGAAGAGACCATATAGACACATCTTCATCGGCAAGAAAATCGTCGTCCACAATGAACAAAAACTTCTTGCTCATTTGTAAGTGTTCCAAGATAGCGTCCGATCTGGGACTTCCCAGCGCAAAGTCCCTGCACGGTAGACAAAGCGAGTATCCCCTAGCATTCAGCCAAGGCTCAAGCTTGTTCCGCACCCAGGAGTAGAGCTGAGGATTATTCTCATTGAACGAAATGTACACGTCATATTTAAAGTACGAGTTTCCAGAAATGGTATCCTTTTGGTTGTCACGCCTAATAAGAAGATATATCTCATATTGATATTGATATAGCAGCCAAGCTATGCATCCTAACATCAGTGAGGACACTGCAAGAGCTATCGCTATTCCAATGGCGGTCCAGTTAACCTCGTTGGGACATTCCAAAGCCTTCTTTGTCCACACCGATGAAGGTAATACTTGGCCATCCTCCGTGATGCAGAAAAAGTTGTTGTTAGCCGGACATAACGCCGCCTTGGGACTGTTGGCCCAACGTCCCATCCATAAGATTTGACAATGGCATTTCAAATACAGAACGCCAAAGGATACATTACATGGGTGCAGTGTCTCGAGAGATTTAGGGACATTCCGAATCTTGGAATTGTTTCTGAACCAAAGTCTTTGTATATCTGTTGATTGCCTTAACGACTTGTCAGAAATAAAACTTAGATCATTGTTGTTCATATTGAAGGCTATCGTTTGGTTAAGGTATTCTGCTGTTTTAAACTGTGTGATGTGGTTTATACCAAAGTCCAGGTCAAGTAATTGTCCGGCGGGGGCTGATGGAAGTGTTTTAGGGAGTGACGTACGGGAAGTGTTCGAACAGTTTACGACCAGTCGGTTTTGTGAAGGCTGATGGAAGCAGAGGCACCCCAGGGGGCACCTGTCCTGTCTTTCAATTTCGCAGGTAAACTCATCGAGGCGACCTTGATTCACAAGGTTCACAATAGACTGACCCTTCAGAGATGGCGGACCAGCACAGATGACATTGAAATAGCTTCTCCAGATTTTCTTTATGATATCCTTGGATAACTCGAGAAAGGGCTGCATTTTGCAGTCACACGTGAAATTGGCATTCGTGAAATCGAATCCAAATTTAAACACCTTACCAAGTTCCCGAAGATCACTGAATCCCAAGTTTTCAAAATTTGGAAACGACACAAAATCGTTGTGCGATAGATCGACGAAACCGCCGTCACCGTAGTCCTTTGCTGTGTCGACGATCCATCCAATATCGTTCACAAGTTCCTTGACAGCATTATTCGAAAAATCTGCCTTACAGAACGGGGTATCAATGACGACATTAGTGATATCAACACTGGTCAGCGAGTTATCCTTAAAAATGATATGAAGCATCCCCAGGGACGGGTCAGAGATCGTGTTGGGTTCGATGACGGTTAGGACGTTATCGGACAGATCCAGAATCCGAAGCTCTGTCATACCAAGCAGTGTCAAGTTACTAAGGTACGTCACGAGGTTGTTCCGAAGTATTAGCGTGTCTAGACGTTCCATACAATTTATGTTTTCCAAAGTCATTATCTTGTTCCAACTTAAATCCACTTCCACCAGGTCGCTGATCTGGCACAAGTTTCCCGGGATCTGAGTTAGAAAGCCCCTCGTGTGGACCAGCTTTGAGATATTCTGACCGAGGTCGTGGGGATCGTACACCGCCATCCCCCGGCCTCGGCGATACACATACTCTATCTCCACTCGCCGGTACGGCCATTTTGGAGAGCAGTTCCAGATCGGTTGGGCATAGCAGCTGCAGCAGTGTGTTTGTTGGTTCTTCTCTTTCTCCAGACAGGAGTTAGGACACATTAATATTGTCGATCTGTTGTGGTTAGGCTGTTGCCAAGGAAAGCAATTACCGAACAAGCATGGATCTTGAGAAAGAAACCCATTAACCGTTTCGCCACAGAAAATGATGCAGAATACAGACCAAAATAAGTGAAGCACTGCCATGGCAAAAGTTTTGGTCTGTGATCGATCAGGAAGTGTTTTATGTCTTTATCTAGTGCATGTTTTAGTCACGTGCATGCACGGAATTTGCCAAAGACATGATCTGTGCCAATTTAGACCCACCTGTAACTGTTTTATATATGATTGACAGATTTATTTGTGTACACAGTGTTGAAACACTGGCAGGTCTTAAAATTTAAATCATTTTATGTCCAAAATGAATGCTTTTATGTGATAAAATTATTTTATATCACCATGCAAGCATCTATATTTTACCTGTATATCGGATTATATAGGTATAGGAGCTTTCGTAATGTCTTGGAGGACCTAATTGTGAATTATAAATTGGTTCAGAATAAAATGTACTTAGGGAAAGCTGGCCCTCTCCGTATACATTCATGTGGTGGGAAAATAGATGTGTGATTTAGACTGTTAAAACAAGTCCTCGCGTCACACTGTATTTCACTTCTTACTTCTTATATAGGCCTAATCATGATTGAAGATAAAATACGACTATAACTTGCCTACTTGTTTCTTTCAACGAATCCTTACATAAGCAAAATGATACTCGCATTGTAAAGCTTAAAGTATGATTTATTTGTACTATGGATATAATTATATTACTTTATTTTGTAAAATGTAAATGTATATGTAACACCATTATTTTTGGTACAAAATTACCGATCGGGGGGGGGGGGGGGGGGGGGGGGTTACACCGCAGGTGAGGTATATATGTATGTAATGAGGGCCTCTGCTCAGGTAATTCCTCAAACGAATGTTGTATGTTACTTTAGATAGAGGAATAAAAAATTGTAGAACCTAGATGTGATTGATGTATAAAAAATATTGATTTGAGAATAACAAGAATTATCAGTTAATTATCATTAACTACAATGTATATATCTGCAGTTTTCTCTACCTTTAAGTCCAGTAGGAACATATTAACAATTCATTCTTTGTTTCGTTTTGGTTATGCTGATAAACAATTTTTATGATAAGCTTAATTATCTCTTAAGAAACATTGTCCACGACAATAGTATTGATTTTGTCTGAAATTGGATTTTCCCCAACACAAATCTGTGCCCTCTAAACCTTTATTTTGGAAAGTATTCACATTCATTCTCTGTGTAGGAACCGCGATGATAAGAAAAGGGATATATTCAACAAAATCTAATGCATGGAGAATATCATGTGTCAACATTTTAAAAAAATAAATGTGCTAAAAATTATGGGTGTCTTATCAAAAGATTTTTGTAGGCCAATTCGACTTGTTTCTTAATCCCTTGATTATGAGAAATATCTGTGTAAATTGATTCTGTACCCCTTTAATTTAAACATTTGTTTAAAGCTATTTTAAAACCGTTTCTGTTAAATATATCCCTTGGTTATCCCTATTAAATGTCTCTCTATCCCTTACCCATGGGATAGCAGTGTATATCTGTATCCCTTTCCCATGAAATATCTGTGTTAAATATCTCTGTATCCCATATCCATCGGATATCCATGTTAAATGTCTTTGTATTCATCAACCACAATATTTGTCTTAAATATCTTTCAATCCCCTATCTATAGGCTTATTTAACTGTGTTAAATGCATCTGTATCCCTGATCAATTTTAGATATTTGTGTTAAATTCATTATGACATATGTAAGTTAATTGTGTCTGTATCTCTCATCCAAAGAATATCTTTATTTCAACCATTTCATCTATACTGCTTATCCCTGTGATATCTGTGATTAATGTCTATGCATCCGTTATCCATGAGATATCTGTGTTAAATGCCTCTATATTCCTTATCATCAATGTGATATCTGCTTTAAATGTCTCTGTATCCCTTATCCATGAAATATCTGTGTTAATGCCTCTGTATCCCTTTTCATCAATGTGATACTGCTTTAAATGTCTCTGTATCCCTTATCCATGAGATATCTGTGTTGAATGTCTCTGTATCCCTTATCATCAATGTGATATCTACTTTAAATGTCATTGTATCCCTTATCCCTGTGGTATCTGTGTTAAATGTCTATGCATCCGTTATCCATGAGATATCTGTGTTGAATGTCTCTGTATCCCTTATCAATGAGATTTCTGTGTTAAATGGCTCTGTATGCCTTATCCATGAGATATCTGTGTTAAATGTCTCTGTATCCCTTATCATCAATGTGATATCAGCTTTAAATGTCTTAATCCTTTATCCCTGTGATATCTGTGTTAAATGGCCCTGTATCCCTTATCGTCAATGTGATGTCTGCTTTAAATATCTCTGTATCCTTTATCCATGAAATATCTGTGTTGAATGTCTCAGTATCCCTTTCCATGAGATATTTGTGTTGAATGTCTCTGTATCACTTATCCATGAGATATCTGTGTTAAAAACCTCTGTATCCTTTATCTAAAAGATATCTGTATAAAATAAATTTTTAACCATTATCCAAGAGATATCTGCGTTAAATGTCTCAGAATCCCTTATCCATAAGATATCTGTTTTGAATGTCTCTGTGTCCCTTATCTATTGGACAGCTGTGTTGAATGGTTCTTTATCCCATATCCATGAGATCTGTGTTGAATGACTCTGTATCCCTTATTCATGAGATATCTGTGTTGAATGGTTTTGTATCCCTTATCCGTGAGATATCTGTGTAAATTATCTCTGTATTCCTTATCCGTGAGATATCTGTGTTGAATGGTTCTACATGTATATCCCATATCTATGAGATATCTGTGTTGCATTGTTCTGTATTCCTTATCCATGAGATATCTGTGTTGAATTTGTCTGTATCCCATATCAATGAGATATCTGTGTTGAATGCCTCTGTATTCCTTATCAATGAGATATCTGTGTTGAATTGTTCTGTATCCCATATCCATGAGATATCTGTGTTGAATGTCTCTGTATTCCTTATCAATGAGATATCTGTGTTGAATGGTTCTATATCCCCTATCCATGAGATATCTGTGTTGAATGCCTCTGTATATGTATTCCTTATCAATGAGATTTCTGTGTTGAATGTCTCTGTATCCCTTATCAATGAGATATCTGTGTTGAATGGTTCTATATCCCATATCCCAAAAGTTTGTGACTTTTTTAAAATTATTGGATTTTTTATAATTGTTTTTGAGGTTTTTTCGGTTTTGTCTGTTTGTTTTTGCTTCTTTTTTCCAATCTAGAACAGTTTCCCAGGTAATATGAACTACAAAGCCAAGGTCATAAAAAATGTACTTAAGGGAGAGCTGGCCCTCTCCGTATACATCCGGGGGGGGGGGGGGGGGGGTGACACCGCAGGTGAGGTATATATGTATGTAATGAGGGCCTCTGCGGAGGTGATTCCTCAAACAAATGTTGTATGTTACTTCAAATAGAATTTTTTTTTTTAAATTGGAGAACCTAGATAAGATTTATGTGTAAAAAATATTAATTTGAGAATAACAAGAATTATCAGTTATTTATCATTAACTACAATGTATATATCTGCAGTTTTCTTTACCGTTAAGTCTAGTAGGAAGACGTTATCAAAGCTTCATTCTTCGTTTCTTTTTTGGTTTATATGCTGATAAACAATTTTTATGATAAGCTTATCTCTTGAGAAACATGTACATGCCAATAGTATTGATTTTGTCTGAAATTGGACTTTCCCCAACACAAATCTGTGCCCTCTAAACCTTATCTGTGTAGGAACCGCGATTATAAGAAAAGAGATATATTCAACAAAATCTAATGCATGGACAATATCATGTGTCAACATTTTAAAAAAATAAATGTGCTTAAAATTATGGGTGTCTTATCAAAAGAATTTTGTAGGCCATTTCGACTTTTTTCTTTATCCCTTGATTATGAGAAATATCTGTGTAAATTGATTCTGTACCCCTTTGATTTAAACATTTGTTTAAAGCTGTTTTAAAACCCTTTCTGTGAATATACCCCTTGGTTATCCCTATTAAATGTCTCTCTATCCCTTACCCATGGGATAGCTGTGTATATCTGTATCCCTTACCCATGAAATATCTGTGTTAAATAGCTCTGTATCCCATATCCATCTGATATCCGTGTTAAATGTCATTGCATTCATTAACCATAATATATGTCTTAAAAAACTTTCAATCCCCTATCTATAAGCGTATTTAACTGTGTTAAATGCATCTGTATCCCTGATCAATGTAAGATATTTGTGTTAAATTCATCATGAGATATGTAAATAAATTGTGTCTGTATCTCTTATCCAAAGAATATCTTTATTTCAACCATTTCATCTATACTGCTTATCCCTGTGATATCTGTCTTCAATGCCTCTGTATCCCTTATCATCAATGTGATATCTGCTTTAAATGTCTCTGTATCCCTTATCCCTGTGAAATCTGTGTTAAATGGCTCTCTATCCGTTATCATCTATGTGATATCTGCTTTAAATGTCTCTGTATCCCTTATCCCTGTGATATCTGTGTTAAATGGCTCTGTATCCGTTATCATCAATGTGATATCTGCTTTAAATGTCTCTGTATCCCTTATCCCTGTGATATCTGCTTTAAATGTCTCTATACATACCTTATAATCAATGTGATATCTGCTTTAAATGTCTCTGTATCCCTTATCCTAGTGATATCTATGTAAAAAGTCAATGCATCCGTTATAATCAATGTGATATCTTCTTTAAATGTCTCTGTATCTCTTATCCATGAGATATCTGTGTTAAATAGCTCTGTGTCACTTATCATCAATGTGATATCTGCTTTTAATGTATCTGTATCCTTTATTCATGTGATATCTGTGTTTAATGTCTATGCATCCGCTATCCATGAGATATTTGTGTTGAATGTCTCTGTATCCCTTATCATCAATGTGGTATCTGCTTTAAATGCCTTCGTATCTCTTTTCCCTGTGGTATCTGTGTTAAATGACTCTGTATACCTTATCATCAATGTGATATCTGCTTTAAATGTCTCTGTATCCCTTATCCCTGTGATATCTGTGTTAAATGTCTATGTATCCCTTATCATCAATGTGATATCTGCTTTAAATGTCTCTGTATCCATGAGATATCTGTGTTAAATGGCTCTGTATCCCTTATTATCCATGTGACATCTGCTTTAAATGTCTCTGTATCCCTTATCCCTGTGACATCTGCGTAAAATGCCTCTGTATACCTTATCATCAATGTGATATCAGCTTTAAATGTCTCCGTATCCCTTATCCCTGTGATATCTGTGTTAAAAGGCCCTGTATCCCTGATCATCAGTGTGATATCTGCTTTAAATGTCTCTGTATCCTTTATCCATGAGATATCTGTGTTATATGACTCTGTGTCCCTTATTATCAATGTGATATCTGCTTTAAATGTCTCTGTATCCCTTATCCATGAGATATCTGTGTTGAATGTCTCTGTATCTCTTATCCTTTATCCGTGAAATATCTGTGTTGAATGTCTCAGTATCCCTTTCCATGAGATATTTGTGTTGAATGTCTCTGTATCACTTATCCATGAGATATCTGTGTCAAAAACCTCTGTATCCCTTATCCAAAAGATATCTGTATTAAATAAATTTTTATCCCTTATCCATGAGATATCTGAGTTAAATGTCCCTGTGTCCCTTATCTATTGGACACCTGTGTTGATTGGTTCTATATCCGATATCCATGAAATATTTGTGTTGAATGACTCTGTATCCCTTAATCATGAAATATTTGTGTTGAATGGTTCTGTATCCCTTATCCATGAGATATCTGTGTAAATTATCTCTGTATCCCTTATCCATTAGATGTCTGTGTTGAATGGTTCTATATCCCATATCTATGAGATATCTGTGTTGAATGCCTCTGTATTCCTTATCTATGAGATATCTGTGTTGAATTGTTTCGTATCACTTATCCATGAGATATCCGTGTTGAATTGTTCTGTATCCATTATCCATGAGATATCTGTGTTGAATGCCTCTATATCCATTATCCATGAGATATCTGTGTTGAATGCCTCTGTATCCATTATCCATGAGATATCTGTGTTGAATGCCTCTATATCCATTATTCATGAGATATCTGTGTTGAATGCCTCTGTATCAATTATCCATGAGATATCTGTGTTGAATTGTTCTGTATCCTTTATCCATGAGATATCTGTGTTGAATGCCTCTATATCCATTATCCATGAGATATCTGTGTTGAATGCCTCTGTATCCTTTATCCATGAGATATCTGTGTTGAATTGTTCTGTATCCTTTATCCATGAGATATCTGTGTTGAATACCTCTGTATTCCTTATCCAATAATTCTGTGAATTTCCAATACTGATAATTACGCGTTTTCAATGCACTGTATGTATGCTCTCTCAGGGATGTATTTACTATATATATATATATATATATATATATATATATATATATATATATATATATATATATATATATATATATATATATATATATATATATATATATATATATATATATTAGTATGTATGTCCCTGGCTCTATAAAGAAATACCAATGACGACGTCTCTCGAGTTGAGACCCGTCTTGATATATATGTGTGTGACTTTTTAAAAATATATTGGTTTTTTATTGTTTTGGTTTTTTTTCGGTTTTGTCTGTTTGTTTTTGCTTCTTTTTTCCTTTTTTGGTTGTTGTTTTTTTTCAATCTAAAACAGATTCCCAGGTAATGTGAACTACAAAGCCAAGGTAATAGAAATGGTCAATGTCAGACTTTTATGACACAGTTCATTTTCCAATGCGCTTAGTATAGCGAAATTTATATATTGGTTGTAATTCATCACCTGGCGAAGTGCTAGGAGGCGGGGGGGGGGCTTAAACTGATGCATAATTAAGCTTATGACCTTTCTTTTATTACCTTTTCTCAAGGTGTTTGTCGAGATCAATATTGATATTTCCTCATTCTCCGATCCATTTTAGTAAAAGAGTTAAATGAAATGGTCAAGTGTGTTTCGATGAATTACAAGAGGAATACAATCGTTCACTAGCTGTACTTGAGAGAAGCATTATCTGTGATTTATATATGTTTATAGCCGTGAGACTTGTAACCTGGGTCCACTTGTGTTGTAAAACCCGCACCGTTAGTTTACCGTCTATCAACTTCCGCGTTTACGGTTATAAATTGTTTACACAAACAATTTGAATTTGAAAACCCTGAGAAAGGGTAAATTTAATATCAACAACTCTAGTTAAGGAATCTCTTTCAGAATTTAAAAAACAAAGTTTGTATGTAAAGAATATTCAAATGTATCACAGTCTAGGAAATTTAGAATTATTCTTAAACCAAGCAATCGCCATTTTCAGACCATTAGAATTAAGTCGGTCAGTTTGCATCGTCAAGAAGAAGTTTTGTTGTAGATTTATGTAACAATAATCAAACTGGGGACGAGTTTCAGTGACTACCCGTTAATGTAACGTATTATCGTCGCGATCGATTCGAAGAAAAGACTTTTAGCAACAACAAAAAGCCTCTATAATTTATCATCAAATATATCAACTCTGTATCTCTTAAAAAACTTTCATTTTGTATTTTCCTGTTCTCTAAAATCTATTAAGCTATCTTTGCTCATTAAGACTGTATACAGTGCATTTATAATTAAATTTGTTTATTTGACTTGTACATCCTATACCATTTATACCAGTGGGGTTTTTACTATAATAAACGAATGAATTCAATAGAATCGAATAAAATTTGAGTGGAGTGATACATGTAGATGTAATTAGTTTTGATTTTATTTTTTTGAAGAAGGATTATGGTTACATCGATATGTATAAACATGGGTTTTGCTTATTTTTTAAAAATTCATTTGTATTAATTTTAAAATGCTGTTGTGTACATGCATATGCTGTTGTGTTCATATGCGAATTATATATAGTTTACACGTATAATTTTACATGTACCTTAATTCCCTATAACATTTTTGCATTAGAAAGTTATTGATTATTATTAGTTGCATGGGGTCCTAAAATTTTACTATGTGAATTTAATAAGTTTCACTCTTAAATCCGCGTATGATGTTAAAAATCAAGTTTGGTTTAGGCAGCCGCATGGTAATATTATATCTAAAAAAATATATATTGACATTTCAAAATTGCCATTAAAAAGCAAATCCAACTAAATGTTTATAAACTGATAAACTAAATTTTAAAGTTATCCAAGGTCTCTATAAAATTAAAATGTCCTAAAGTTAAAAGATGTTATCATTTTTTTCGGTTGAATGATTTCCGATTATTGCGGATTTGACCTATAATTCCTTTCCGAACTACTTCCGCGTACGTCACATTCGAGATCTCGTCTAAAGTCACGTGAACGTGTCCTTTTTCGAGAAAGTGGAAGTTGGCATCCCGGTGTAAAGCCCGACCAACTGAATCCCAAGCTAGCGAAGAAAACACAGACGGGTCGTTATATTGGGAACGACCAAGATGGGAAGTAAGTAACGTTATTCTATCAGCATCAATAATTTTTTGTTGAAATAGAATTTGAACAAGAATCGCATTGATGACAGATTTCACGTGTCGACGTGGACACTTTTTAACAATGTTTACATCAAACATAAATCGCCAATAACATCGTCTTTTTTTTTCTTTCAGTCAAATTTCTTGAGTTCGTGAAGCCGTTTTGTGCGGTTTTACCCGAAATATCTAAACCAGATCGTAAGGTAGGTTTTCAATTTTGAGTTTTGATTTTGTTGAAAATCCATATGGTGTTGCCACATTTCACAAATTTAGTGGAATTTTGTATTAGGAAAATATTACTTTACAATATGGTTTCATTTATAACAATAACCTAAAACTCATAAAATCTATCTATACACTTGACTTTTGATAACATATTTGAATACTTGTTTGATATTTTCAAAGTATACTGTATATCGGTTTATTTTTAGCATTTTGGTAATTCTATTCACTGTTCACATTACGGAGTATACAATTCTTATTACTCAATATGTCAATGATTCATATAAAATTTGTAAATTTGATTAATTAGAAGCTGTTTTAGTTTAGCATTTTTAAACTGCGTCATATGATTCAGAAATATCCCAACATAATCTCCTTTAATAGATTATAAGAGTAAGGGCATCAAATAATTTTTGTTTCATTTCAATATGAGACCCTGAAGCTGTCAATTTATGGATAACATGAAACTTGATTTCCAACATTTATTCCTCAGGGCTTAGAATTGATAAGTTCACATTTTGCCCTAGTCCTTGTAATTGGTGTAGTTGCTTGTTCTGTCAAGGTTTGAACCCTGAAGACATGCTTCATCAGGAAGTGAACACAGTCCTTCAACTCAAAGAAAATTAATTTTTTCCAGTTTAAATTAAGAAATACTTCCTGCCACCTCTTCAATTAAAAGATGTCTGGAAACCTTCAGCTATTGCAATACTTTCTATCTTTCTATAAAAAAATTATTAATAACTGTTTGCACATTTATCAACTTGGAATTTAAGTCAGGAACTCTATTAGCAAAGGTTTTCATTTGGTTCAATTGAATTTCAAAACCCAATTCATACATGTGAAAGTCATTGGGATTGTTTAATTATTTAAGAATAAAGTCTTTGAAACAGACTGAAACATCTCTTTTTTTCACAGATCCAATTTAGAGAAAAAGTGCTATGGACTGCCATCACCCTCTTTATCTTTTTGGTGTGCTGTCAGGTAACAAAGTCATTTACAACCCACATCATTCAACTTGTTTTATTCATTTTCTTGTATAACATGTACAGCTTGAATTTCACAAAGTTTATTATTGTTTATATCTGTTGACAGATTCCCCTGTTTGGTATTATGTCCTCAGACTCGGCAGATCCCTTCTATTGGATGAGAGTCATCATGGCCTCAAATAGAGGTAAACTCCAAAATAATGAGCTACTTTTATTTTATGAAAGTCTTTAAATTTGTCATAAGTATTTAAATAGCACAGACCTCTATTCATAAATAATTTAAGATTTTCTTGCATTTCTTTTGTGTTTTAAATCTTGCAACTCTTGACAGACCTAATGTGAAACATCTCTAAATCTGGAAGTTCCTCTTTACATCAGACATCCTTCCTAACTATTTACCCTAAACATTCTCTCTTGTTTTGTTTTAGGAACTTTGATGGAGTTGGGAATCTCACCCATTGTTACATCCGGTCTCATCATGCAGCTTTTGGCTGGTGCCAAAATCATTGAAGTAGGTGACACCCCTAAGGACCGCGCCCTCTTCAACGGAGCCCAGAAATGTAAGCACCAGAACAGGCATTAAAATGTCTGTCCTTGGTTTTATGAAAAAGATCAGCATTTAAAGTTTAGCCATTTGATGGAACTGACTTGTAATTGAAATGTGTTTTCATTTGACAGTGTTTGCCATGGTGATGACAGTGACACAAGCCATTGTTTACGTCATGACAGGAATGTACGGCGAACCAGCAGAAATCGGAGCTGGAGTCTGTCTTCTTATCATCATCCAGGTACACATTCCTTCCATCATCTCTATTGTTATTGGCTACACACACCTTCCATTGTCTCTATTGTAATAGAGGTTTCCAATTTATACACAACTTTTCCTATTTTATATTTCTGATTGTTTGTGTACACTTTCATGCTTCACTTTACACACGTTTGTCCAATAACTGCAATTCACAGTGGTTTCACTATGTGCATATGTAATTGACAGTTGTTTGTGGCGGGTCTGATTGTCTCCCTGCTGGACGAGCTGCTACAGAAGGGATATGGTCTGGGCTCAGGAATCTCCCTCTTCATCGCCACCAACATCTGTGAGACCATCGTGTGGAAGGCCTTCAGCCCAGCCACTGTCAACACTGGACGAGGTCAGTCTGAATAATGATAGTCATAACTTACTCTCAGGGAATTTTAGCATATATCCCTGTGTTGTAGAGAATTTTATCTTTCAGTAATGCCACTTGCTTACTTGATCACAAGCTACTTTGGGACTTTATCTGGTGCATTTCAGTTTGTGTTGCTGTCAAATTTTTTGTTTGTCATCAAGGAAGGATTTACTCAACTAGAGAAAACCTTAGTTTTAGAAATAAAACAAGAATTGACCAAATAAAATGATAAATGTTGTGCTGTCTTCTCTATATCTGTATCTGTATGTCTCTAACAGGAACTGAATTTGAGGGAGCCATCATTGCCCTGTTCCATCTGTTGGCCACCAAGAATGACAAGGTCCGAGCCCTGAGAGAAGCTTTCTACCGACAGAACCTCCCCAACCTGATGAACCTGCTGGCCACCATCCTCGTGTTTGGCATCGTCATCTACTTCCAGGTAAGACTGGGACAGTAACTGGATATTCTGAGGATCTAGATATCAGGATCTGAAATAGTGTTAGGGTTCAGATCTGGATATTGTGAAAGTTACAATATGCAGTATGTATAAAGATTGTTCTCATTCCTGATAATGTATTCTGCTGACTAGTAAAGTGGTTTCAATTAACTTGGTTGGACTAGGATGTGTTAAATATTATCAGACTGAGAAGTGGAAAAGCACAGTAGTAAATGATCGGTTACAATAGCACTGTTTTGTTTTTCAGGGATTCCGTGTGGACCTGCCAATCAAATCTGCCCGTTACAGGGGACAGTACAGCTCATACCCAATCAAACTCTTCTACACCTCAAATATCCCAATTATCCTGCAGTCAGCTCTTGTATCAAATCTTTACCTTATTTCACAGGTATGTAAAACATAATTTAAGTGTAAATGTGACTTATTTGTTGTATGTAAATCATCAAGTGGACCAATTGGACAGAAAGACGTCCATCTTGTTTCCTTTAAAAGCATTTAGTAACAATCGTAAATCTTAATACTTTTCAGAATTAAATAATCAGTAATATATTAACATTGTTTTTGTGTTACAGATTTTGGCAACGAAATTCAGTGGAAATTTCTTGATCAACTTGCTTGGAGTTTGGGCTGTAAGTAGCTAAAATAAAGGAAGAAAGTATTTCTCTGTGATTTTTGCTTTGTATTGCTGAAGATGAAAAATTTGAAAGCATTATGGCAAGATGTCAAGTGAATTCAAATTTTTTTTTATTGTGTAACAGGATGTTGGAGGCGGCGGACCCGCTCGCTCTTACCCCATTGGAGGCCTCTGTTACTACCTGTCTCCCCCGGAGACCCTCGGCCACGTGGCAGAGGACCCGATTCATGCCGTGCTGTACATGTTCTTCATGCTCGGATCGTGTGCTTTCTTCTCCAAGACGTGGATTGATGTGTCGGGCTCTAGCGCTAAAGACGTAAGTCATATGTTCAATGGAATATGCGTCATGCGAGTTTCGTGAAAGTTCTTTACAACAGATTGAAATTAAGCATTTTACAAAACTAAGAATATTCTCAAGAAATTTATGCATATACTTAAATTCTCAGAATTTTATGCCTGTAATGCGTAGATGTTAATCAGTCATAGAGAATTTTTCAAAAACCAGAAATATTAATGAATCATTATGATAATATAGTCTTCCATCTCTGTTTTATGTAGGTTGCTAAACAACTGAAGGATCAGCAGATGGTGATGAGAGGACACAGAGAACAGTCTATGATCCATGAGTTGAACCGATACATCCCCACGGCCGCAGCCTTCGGTGGTCTCTGTATCGGAGCTCTCTCTGTTCTAGCCGATTTCTTAGGTAAGTGGAATGCGTCAAAGAAGATTCCTAAATTAGCAAAAATCTTTGTTGTTCAGTGTCATTGCATTAAAAAATCATATGAAATTGCCTCGACTATTATAATACTGGGAAGTTATTTTGGGTAAAATGGGCAACGACTTTATGAATGCCTTATAGGAGATAGAAACTGTTCATTAATTTGATGTTTTCTCTTTTCAGGCGCTATTGGAAGCGGTACTGGTATCTTATTAGCTGTAACCATTATCTACCAGTATTTTGAAATTTTTGTCAAAGAGCAGAGCGAGATGGGTGGAATGAGCACGCTATTGTTTTAGACAAACACTAGTGTTTACAGACATTAAATCATTTCTCCATCAGTGTTTTCATGCAACAATTAAAACATTTCATTTTAAGGATTTTAAAATACATTACTTGCATCACTTACTTTTATTCCTGAGTGAAGTGAATGTGAATTATTGTACAAGTTAACAAAAATTGAATTTGAATTATTCATGGAATGGTGAATATTTTTGAACAGCTGTATTTATTTTGAATTGTACATAGTTATTCCTAGTGTTTAAGTATTTATGACATAATTTATGAGTTAAATTTGACAACAATGCTATGAAAACAGGTTTTTGTTACAAATCTCAGTTGCAAAATGAAATGGTTGTTTAAGGACGTCGTTGTGTGAAAGCTTTATCCAGGTCAAAATAAAACTTCGTCATCAGGCCAAGGAATATTATTTCTCACCGAGCTGCGAGTCAGGCTGACAGCACAATATTGGTTATGGTGTATACGTGGTCATGAGTTAGATTTATGACTGGAAGAATGATTGTGTTTCATTACAGAATTTTTTATGTTATATGTGAGAAAGAAAATTAATAAAAATGGAGAAAAAAGGAACGATATCTTGTTTACATTTTTGCTAGAGTATTGGTTTCTACTTTGTATATAAAGTTTTAATTAATACAAGGCTATAAATAACTTGCACGTAACTGCACATTTGAAAGAGTAGAAATAAATATAATACTAGGGTAATATGTGGATTAAAACAATGCCTCAAGTTGGCATTCCTAGAATAAGAAAACAAGGCATATTAAATTATTTCAAAACATTCCATCGTAAAACTAGTTTGTTCGAATGGTAACACAGCACATTGCCAACAAAATCTGATGGTTCGGTTTTTAAAACAACAAATATTTAGGTCTTTTCATGTGAATGAAATTTTAATGTTAGTATACATGTATGTAAAAATCATGGAACAACAAATAAATTCTGTAGAACAAAAGCAACAGAACTGTCAGATGAGATTTCTCAGAAAGTGGTCCTTCACACAGGATGATGTCAACAGAACCTTCCACAATGTCTTTTTACACAATGAAACATTGTCCTCGCATATGGTCCTCAAAAGTTAACGCCATGAACACAGCTCCTCACTTCATGAACTTGTCCTCCTGTTCTGCCAGGATCTTGGCCGAGGACTTGGCATCGTAGAACAGTTTGTTGATTTCATCGATTTCCTCAGAGGTAATGGCGTCCTTTCCATTGATCTTGGCCAGGATGTTGCTAGGGGTCAGCAGTTGTACTGAATACCTATAATAAAAAACAGTACCAGTAAGTGTAAAATACCTCATTGGGCATGTACAGAGTACCAGTAATACTGTATACAAAGTTATTTTCGCCTCTTGTTATTTTTGCCCTTCGAACTTTTCAAGTAAAAGTTTCACCCCATCTTGAATTCGCCAAGACACAGTTGTGTTTAATTAAATAGAGATAATTTGAGACATCAGAATTTGCCCAGTCTTTGCCCACTGACAATAAGGGCAAAAAGGTGAAAATAGAACGGGCAAATATGTCACTGTATACATTAAATAGGAGCAGGTGTATGGAACTTGTAAAGACATAAGGTAACTTTGTTCTTATAGATCATATGATACAGAGTAATAGCAAGGAGCAATAACTACAGTAGTGTTAATGTACAAGAATACAGTAAGAGGTGAAGCCTGTACACACACATTAACATTTACTGGTCTCTCAATATATTTGCAAGGTCCTAAATCTTGCATACAGTGTTTTTATGTGTATTCAAAGTACATGTATTGCTTTTTCATTCAAAACTCAGTATAATAATCCTGGTCTCAAATTTTAAAGAATTAAAAACGTCTATTCATTACTACTACAAATATGTGATAAATATGAAGACCACAGAAAAGTTTGGGCTCCTCACCTTAGCGTAGTCTTGACTCCCACTTGACCAAGCTGAGCAAGTGATTCGTCGTCTATCTGAATTCCCTCTGTCTGGGATCGGATTTTCAGGATCTACAAAATGGTAAAATTATCAGGAAAGTATTGTAGCAGCTGAATTTTATGGGTGTGGGTAATTTTAAACATTTTCTTGGATTTCTCAAAACAAATACCGGTAACCAAGTTTCAGAGAGAGAGAGAGAGAGTACATGTATAATCTTCTCCTGATTTCAACTTAAATGTCAATTCAGAGGGAGGATAAAACTGTTTTTTTGTTTGTACGCACATACTCCTTTCTTTTTGTTATTCACAGGACCATAGCCAAGATTTTATATAAACTTCTTTACCTGCACCATTTCTTCCTGGGAGTAAGGGAGAGTTCTGATGATCATGACACGGTCCAGTAAATCCAAGGGGATTCCGTGCGGGGCCACAATGTCCTCTGTACCTCTGACAAAGGAAATAAACAAACTTATGCAAAACTGTGCAGCATTAAAGGTGAGAAAGTCAAATTTCTTATCATTCAGCTTAATTTTAAATTCAGTCTGAATTCATCTACCAATATATCTTAATGAATAAAATGTTTTAAATTTACCGGTATTGGAAAAATAATCAGTGGCATAAAAATTAAATACATGTATCATCTTATCTTAAATTTATGTAGAGAGAGAGAGAGAGAGAGCAATCTAGTAAATAATTCATATGATAATAATAAATATTTATTGTGTGATTCTCAAGTGTAAAATAAACTAAGTTCCTATCTAGGATGTCAATTTACCTGATGGTGCATTTTCCACGGTTGGTGGCAAATATCACAATAGGAGCGATTGTCGACTCTAAAGCACGGTGGAGGTAAGTGAAACACTCGATGTCCAACATGTGAACCTCGTCTATGAACAGAACTCCTGGCACCAGTTCAGCTATACCCTGATCAATGTACTTGTTCACAACTTTGTTAATCTCCTTCCGTAATTTGTCTACAAGAAGAGAAAGTGAAATGTTCTTCCAATACAGTTTCTCCTAGTTTAAAAAGTGCTGTTCATTTTAAAGGTAAACAAGAGGACAAGGTTTGTCCAATTTAAATCTTCAGTAAATGAGGGTGGTATTCTTGGATTACCTGTGATTTCTGTTTTCTTTGGTTTCATTAGCTGTCCCATCATAGACATGATGTCTTGTCCTCCCTAAAACCCCAATCCAAAATTCAGTTTTCATTTTACATTGTCACATATCCATACAACAATAAGTTAATATATTGTCTCATATATTTTACTTAAGTATATGATTTTTGACTAAAAAATGAATTTTCAGGAGAAAACCCCTGCTATATTTATTTATTTTTCCCTCACCTGTGGTCTGGCATTTGCAATGTCTAAATCATGGAGTGTGACATCTTGAATGACCTCTTTCTTTTTGTGGACATCCCCCTTTGGGAGGGGCACATATTCCTCTGCCTCCAGATCGAATTCTGTAGCGTAGCTGTCAGATCTACCTTGTCTCTGTAATAGAACCAGGACAATTGTACATGCAGGAGATTCCTGTTTTAATCTCATCATCGCAATAATGAATGTACACCATTCACAGCAAGTACCACATTGTTTTCCGTAATGTGAAAAATGGAGCAAGAGTTGATTCCCTTTTCCCACTCTTTCAGTGGTCATCATGCTCATATTCATTAATTTAAATTTGTCATACTGACCACTGAAGTCTATATATTTAAGACTCTTTTTATTCATCATTCTTATATTACATCGAAGGATTTTTACCACATTTTCACCTTACAGAATTCTTGGTGTTACTTCTAATATTGGAGCAAAGAGAAATAGAATTTACATGTACAACATCTGAAGACTTTCTTAATATGGGTTGCTTAAAGAATATGCAGAATCTAACATGCATTGTCTTAAAATGGCATTCACAGTATCTCAATATTATTTTTAAAGTCAGTTTCATTTTCCAGCATCCTATAACATACTGAAAGTGAAAAAACAAATGCAATTTTTTCCACCTACAAAAGTATCAACATTTAAATTTATAATGTAGAGTAATACACATTTGGTCAATAATCACCTTTACTGCTCCACTGTTGGCTTCAATGTAGATTACATCTCCTACTTCTACTTTCTCTTTCTGCAGACTCTCGTATATAGATGGATCAAGCTTCAGCTGCTTCGTCCCCTTGGCAGTTTTTAAACCAATCACAACATGGCTGACTGTCTTACCATATCCTTAGGAAAAAGGAAACCAAAGGTGATATAAAGGTAAAATAATATATAATTTTTCATTTAATTTTTTAGGAGTATTGCCTGATATGGTTACACCAACTCATCAAGTAAAGAGTAAATATCATAGTATGTATCTATTCAAGTTGATGCCTAATGCGGAGTTCTGAAGGTCTTTGACCAAGTGTCAACAACCACTGAAACAGAATTAGCTGTCCAAATTTCTACGAACAATATCCCTTATGATCTGACAACATGGAGTGAAATTTCCCAATTACCTCCCATCGGGTTCTCTGTTTCCACTGGAGTCAGTTCTGTGACTTCTCCCTCATACACTTCTTTGGTTTCCTTGATTCGGAGTCCGATGGCGCGGCGGAAATTCTCCATCAGAACTTCAGTCTTTTTAATTTCAGTGGAGTATACTTCACTTCCTACCATTGGACAGAAGGGCACCTTGCTCCCCAGCTCCTGAGCAATGGCCAAAGCCAGGGCAGTCTAAAAAGAATTTATTATGTACAGAAAAAACAGTGATTTTCACACTATCTGAATACAATCAACGTTTAATATTTCCGACTCCAAGTCCGGGAAACAATGCTTTAATAATAAGCAGTTTACATATACATGATACATGTATTACAGATATCCATGTTTGAGATATCAAAGTTAAACTCTATTTGCCTAGTTTGTTACTTTATATCTGTGCTCTACCTTTCCTGTCCCTGGGGGTCCAGCTAGGAGCATGGCTCGGCCTGCCATCTTCTTGGATTTGATCAACTCCACCACAACACCAGCTGCCTAAAAAATAGAGCATCCCATACAGTGTATAGAGTTTAGGTGTAGTATAGTATTGATTCATTGGTGGAGGAGCAATTTGATTAAAATTAGATTGTATGACAATGCTACGAGATCAGAGACAATTTTTCTTGATAAATTAGGTTGATAAACACACTGGATACGTAATGATTTAAAGTGGAATATTGTGCAATTTTGATCAGAAAGCTTACACATTATACTTTTATAGTTAATTTTCAGTAAAGTACCCAGTATTCAAAAAGTCAAACAACCACAACTGGAGATAGACCTCATGGAAATCACCAAAATTGTCTTAACATCAAGCAATTCTTACAAATGAGAGCATTTAAAGTTATACATTATTCAGAGTTGGAAAGGAAACATTAATATGCAAACACTGTGATCGTTGGGCCGAGCACAGTTTTTGGTTTTGAAATGTACACAGTTGGATCCATCCACCAAATTAAGTCATACTCTAATCATGTCCAGTCTACAATTATCACGGTTATGATGTCGTATTTCATGTAAACAAGTTTTTAAATTATCTTTATTGAGGAATATCCAAGCCAGGAAAGAAAATTCTGAGATTTTTTCCTTTCTTCTTTCAATACTTTTTTAATAACTCCATATGCCAATGATTTGAAATGTTGCTACTGAATTCAGTAACTAAACAAGAGAAAAACTGTCAATATGACAGCTAGCAAACTGAGTTTTCTTTTGTGTGAATAGATTCCATAAACCATTTGTTGACCCTAAATTGATAAAGACTGCGTATCCAGAGAAATGGGGTATTCTAAATGCAATATTTTTAAAAAAAAATTGCTGCTTTCAACAGGTGGTATATTTTCATAAATTATCAAAAATCAAAATTCAATTAATATGGCATATTTCTATTATATGTAGGAAACAAAATGTCCTATTATGAAAACTGTAGGAGGAGTTATCTTTACTACAAAAGGGGTATCTTTTGCAGTGTTTTAGACTCGTCAGAAAACCAGCTAAACACTAAGAGCTGACAGCTAGTATAAGTTTTCAGCCATGTCAAAATTCAGCAAACCCGGAGAAAAGAGTTGACAATTGTTTTTTTTCATTTGCATTAAAATGTTCAAAAACCTGTTTTTCGTTATCGTTGTTTTTTTTTCTTTAGTTGTTTTGTTATCGTCTGTTTTTCACAACTTAACAATAAAAAAATGACTTTACTACTCACTCATATCGCTTTAATGGGTTTGTTTACTCTACAAACCGTCTGTTCAACACATTTTATCGAACTGTCCGGCGAAATTTGAGTCACGTGACTCATTATCTCAAAAGACAGCGAAAATACGGTTGACTGTAATTGTGTGCTTCTATTATCAAAATACAGAGTCATATTTAATTTTGAGCGATATGAGTGAGTAGTAAAGTCATTTTTTTATTGTTAAGTTGTGAGTTAAATATTTGATACGATTCGCAAGTATTTAAAATCGGGCTGAGAATGCCGCCTCCAGTTGGAGGCGGCGAAATTTCCAGTTTTTGTAATGGCGCCGGTTCTGACGTTTTCCTGGCCTGTAAATATCAAAATCGTTAAAAAAGCCAGAAAAACGTCAGATATTTCGGACTAAGCATAGTCTAGATAAATATAATGTTTGTATTGGCTGTTGTTTAATGAAGAGCTAAGGATAACATAGCAAATTGATGCGCATTTAAGCTCTGTTAGAAACTTCATCTCAATGACTTCATTTGCCTGCCTCTTGCTGAGCTCGGTATTGAGCATAACTTTCATTGAATTAAATGCTAACATTTGATATAATTTGCTGATTTTGAGGGGATTCTAATGATTTCCACAGATCTATTTTAGTTATTTGGTTCTTTGTGACACTCATTTAATTGAAAGCTGCGCTCTACCAAACGGTCGCACCGTAAAACATATAAGTCACAGTATTTTACATAGAAAATTGATGCACAATTTAGCTCTGTCAGAAACTTCATGTTGTGGACATTACAGTGCATCAGCATGTACATAAGTATTTTCTCCAAATAAAATAGTTAGAGTAAAGATAATTTATTGCTTCTTGTCATTGTTCAAACAGTCTAATGTCGTTTTTGCTACGCCAATTCTATTAACAAATATCTGAAATTTTCAGATATTCTGAATTACGGTACTTTACTATTTGTAATGTAAGAAACTTCTGGAATAAACAAAGTTTGATTGGATACCTCACGAGCAAGTTCTTGTCCGACCAAACCGGCGGCGGATTGAATGGCATACCCACTTTCGTCAAGTCCTAAGCCTTTAATGTGACTATGAGAGGCTATCCTCTGTGTTTTTGTGGTACTTTTTACCTCCTCGATCTTCATTTTTCACTGTTACCGGCCAAACAAAATAAAACAAGACGAAACACACCACGCTGAATAAATCAAGATCTCACAAACTCTTCATACAGTGAAAATCAACATTGGCTTTCAAACATATTGATAACATGGATAAACGATTACCACAAATTGTATCAAAATTATTACGACAATAAATATTCAAACAAAATTTTATAGGGTAAACATTCAGAAATTTTCAAGATCATAAAAACACGTTTTACATTATTTTAATTCTCCCAATTACGTTTGAAATAAACACATTGGTTTACAGTATGTTACCAGAAACTAGCTGCTCATGCGCAGAAGCCATAGAAACAATCGTGTTTATTTCCGCTAAGCGGAATTTCATGCATATTTTATGTTATGGCTCGAATTTAACGCCTAGGCTGGCCATTTACACGCAATATCTGCATAGGGAATAACTTCTATTAGGAGAGAACAAAGGTATAGTCTTTCATGGGTCATTAATGAAAAGAAAGTTGCTATAGATAAACGTTTTATCGACAAATCATTGAAGCGGGTCAGGCTATCTGTGTCAAATTTTAGAAAGATGCACTGGCTGCACGAAATACGATGCATGTTTTAAAATGGGTCCTAAGGGACATTAGATTATTTGATACATTTGTCGTTATGGTCCCATCATTGACATGTTTTTGAATTATATATGCAATCTTCATGGCATATGCATTTTGGTCGTTCATGCACATTAAGTTTGCATTTTGGTTTTCATTTTACATAGGTTTGTGGTTCTACAAATCAAATATTTATAAAAATATAATAAGAGTTATACTAATAGCAAATGAATGCAAATGTCACAGATATATGATACCAATATATATAAGCATTTCAACTCTAACAGGATTTACTAGTATAGTTTATCAATGAGGTGTTTTAGAAACAGAGAAAATACTTTGAGACACAATCAAACAGTAAAACATGTTCTGATGTCACATAAATAATGTGAATTGCAAACCATTACTTTGAATTTTCATATATAAGCTTTGACATCATTATTTTATTAACATGCATTTGTACATGGTACAAAAGACATTCCTGAATCTTTCAATCCACAGACAAAGCTTTGGTAAAAATATTTTACCCTTAATTACATATAATAAAGTCTCTGATTTATATATACCTTACAGTCAAACATTATCAGACAAACTATGCAAAATGAAAAATTAATAAACTCAATACATGTATTGGATTCCTATCCTCATCAGGAAATTTGAATTTTGTATGATGTCAATATCATATTGGGTTTTTAATTATGATTATTTGATTCAAATATGAATTATTCATTTGTGATAGTTGCATGAGGTAAAAAAAATCTGAATAAGAGCCAGGAGAAACAGTTATTGGTATATATGAAAAATCAAAATAATTTTACAGATGAGTGACAAGGAGTGTGAAGATGGAAGGGATAAGGAGGAAGAGGAAGAAGATGAAGAGCCATTGAAGTATGCTCCCGCCATCAGCGCTCTTCCCCCACGGGTCATTCAGCAGGAGGAGAGTCAGGTGGAGGTGTCTGCTAGCCCCGCCTTTCAGTGTCTGGAGGAGGTGGGTACAACTTTGTGCTGAATTAAATCTGTTTTCTTCGTGTATATTATGTTATCACTTAATTCATTTTATATCTGATTCATTATCTACTGTAACATCTGTTAAAATTGTTACCTTGTATTTGACAAGTTTCTGCTGTTTACTGTAAATGCTTTTTTAGTGTGGTACACATATGCTTATATATGATAGAAACAATATTATACAACCGATGTGATAACGTGCACATGTATATATTAATAATATTTTTTCCCTTTTCTTGTTTTCCAAGCATAGAATGCATGTGTGCCTCCATAGATGATATCAGTGATTAATATGCATTCTCCATATCTATAGACAGTGCTGTAATAAATTGATGCATCCAAATGGTGTGCTAATTTGGTAATAAAAACATCTTATGTTTCATATTACAGCTTTTCCAAGAGGGGAAACTGACAGGAACTAAAGTGGCTCTTTTGAAGTCAAAGTATACAGAATTACATGATACACTAAAAAGGTATTTCAAAAAGTTTGAATGTTTTTCAAAATGTTTAGTAATGTATTATCTTACATATTCACAGCTCTAGAAGAATCTTTTCAATCTTCTTATGTTTTTCATTTTTTTCAGAACAAGAGAAAATGAAACAAGTTTATTGAAAAAGGCCAAAGAGTTTACAGTGACTCTTGAGAAACAGAGGAGTGAACTAGAAAAGGGAGACAACTTCCCTGCGGGCTCTAATGCTAATGAAGTGACAAAACTCAGAGAGCAATACCTCAAGTTCAGGAATGAGACAGAAAAGGCTGAGGATAGGAAATACCAGGTGGAATATAGGCTGGAAATGTAAGTAATGATTAGTCAAACATAGACATGAGGGAATTTATCTATCAAATGACGAGGAGATGCAATAAAAAGGGACTTGGAATAATTCTTACACAATGCATGTACCGGTATATGCATGTATTTATATAAAACAGCATAAATTTATTAACTGTAGCTTCAGGATTTTATAGTTTGGAATATGCACATGATGAATAAATTATTCACTACCTATGAAATACTGTCTAAAAATTGTTATAGAATATATTTATCTTTATCTGTGTCCATTTCAGTCTCACTGAAGAGAAGAAGATCATGGAAAGAGAATATGCCAGGATGCCCAAGCAAGGGGTAAATTTCAAATGACAATACAATGTATATACAGATACATTGATAATTTATGTATACAGACATCTGTTACCTTCAATTAAAATTCATAACTTCATTGAATTCATCCATCACCACATTAAATATTGATTACTGGTTTAAAACTATTTAGTCATCTATTACCTTAAATTCAAATTCATGAATTATCCATCACCACATTTTGATATTCTCAGATCTTTTGTTGCAGGAAATAGAAAAGAAGATCAAGGAGCTACAGGCCGCTTGCGAGGAGATGAAGAAGGAGATCAACAACCGTCAGCTGGAGTCGAAGACTCTGAAGGAGGATGTAGAGAACACGAAGCGAGAGAACCTCCTCGAGGCGAAGGAGGTAGAGAAGTCTCAGGACGAGATGGAGAAACTTAAGGTCAGGGATAGAGACAGGCATTAGTATAATAACAGTACACTATGTACATTATGTGTATAAAGACTGTTATCTATTAATAAAGTATACCTGTACATGTGTATGATATTGCTATAGATAAGGATTACATGCAATTTTACAGGCTGAGCTAGTTCAAGTCAACACACTTCCAAACCAACTGGCCAAAGAGGCAGACAAACTAGCCCGGCAGAAAAAGTGAGTTATGTAACCATTTTCTTAATTTAGTTTAATATATAGTATTATTAAACAAGGTGTTCATGGAATAATAAATTTGTAATTAAAAGAGAAAGCATGAATATGCCTGATTTTTAGATATTTGAATAAATTCAACATTCCTTTTGTTACAATAGTGAGATAGACAACAGAATTCGAGCCATGGACTCCGAGTACCAGGAGGCGTTAGAGATGGTCCAGACATTGGAGAAGAAGCATAACGAGATGGACGAGGAGCGTTACGAGATCACCAACGAGCTGAAGAAGCAGCAGGACTTGCTGACTCAGCGAGAACGCGAGCTCGCCGAGCTGATGAAGGATTATGAGTATGCCAAGGATAAGGAGGCTGTGCTGAATGCTGACAGGTAATCATGGGGGTGGAATACTATAGATTCTTATTTTACACATGGGGTGGAAAAGTTAGTACAGGGTTCAGGGTAAACAGAGTTAAAAACAGTCAAACCATACCAGTGATCTAGATACTGCATTCATTTTCTGTTTTAGATTTACATGTATATAGTATTACAAAAAATCAAAAACGGTACATCCAGCAATTGTTTATAGTGGCGATAAAATAGGGATTTCAGCGATAACTAATTTAACACAGCATATTATTTAAAAAAATGGGAAGTATGAAAAATTTTGTTTGTGTAGAAGTCTGTTCACTTATTCTCAATTTTCTTTCAAAACAGAGCTACCTTGGACATGAATTTGAGACACATACAACTGGAGAAGAAAAATACCCATGATGTGTTATCACGTAAAACTCGTGAAAAAGAGAGGGACTTACGAGCCCTGAAAAAACTAGAGCTTCAGATGAGAGTGGCAGAGGAAAATCTCGCTCACACAAAAACAATCCATGAAAAAGTGTTATCACAAGTGGGAGGAATGCCTAAAGATGATGGCAGTTTGCAGAAAAAGAAAGACGATTTAGCCAAAGAAGTGGAACAAACCAAGAGGGCATTAGCCACACAGGTAAGCCACAGACTTAAAAAGTGTCATTCAGTAAGAGATGATTTTTCATCTGTAGGTGTTGAATTTTAATTGACATGTAATATCCTGATTGTAACCACTGATGTATCAATTTCAGAACAATTTGACAGCTGTAGAACACGTGAAGCTAGAGAAGAGTGCGGCAGATGAACAGAATCTGCTGTACGAACAGAGTGACCTCCGCATAGAAGTGGTGGAGCTCACTCGGCTCGCTGCCATTAAGGTGAGCAGTAGATCTACAGGCTCTCTAGCCTCGTGATTCAGAAATCTTGTTTTACATGAAATTTTTCAGATTTATCTCCCTTTGATTGCATTAAGATTAAGTGAAATAATAGTACTTTAGAGTTTTTTGTTTCAATCAACTGGATGAAAATATTATAGGTAAAGAAGCTCAAGTAGGGTGTTTTCATATTTTATGTACTTATTATAGGCTGATGAAAGAGAACAGAAGGCTCGAGATTTCATGAGGGCAGAGATGAGGTACCACAAAGCCCGGGAGGATAAGAAGACCAAGGAATTACAGATAGTGGACCACAAGAAGAAATACCAGGAAATGATGATCAAGTGAGTGACTCAATAGTGAAACATCAGTCAGTGATTAAATGATGAATTAGTTTAATATAAACCAGCTTTTGTTCATGTCCAAGAAAAGTTTGCATTGCCAAGTTTAAGGTTTGCAATTATTTCTCACAGCAAATGACTTAATATTTACCAGTATTTATGATAGATTATTCTCTTACTTTGGTGTCTATGCAAAAATTATTCACTGTGAAACAGTTTGTTGCTTAAAAATTGTAAAATAAGGTCATTGACAATAAAAGTTGTGTATTGTATCACAAAATATCACTGACATTAAAATAATACATTGTACAAATTATATGCTTTATCTTTGGGATTTTTTTACTCCAGATTAAAAGACTTTGCCAAGCTGTATGATGTTATTAAGAACGAGAGGAACAAGTGTGTGAACCTGATCCAGACCAGCACTCAGAAGGCTGCCGAGATGAAGGAGAAGATCAAGATCCTGCAGAATGAGATCGAGATTCTACGCACTGAAGTCAGCAAGAAAGACAAGTCAGTACTCGATCCTGTGTTGTGTGTTGTATGTGTGTTGTGTCTATCAATCATTATTTTCTAATTCAATTTTAGTATTTATAGGGTAGAATAGTCAAGGTTCAAATCTCCTAAAATGAAAAGCTCAGTACACTGAAAAACAGAAAACATAAATTCAGATATAATTGAAATTCAATTATTATAGAAATTTGGGATTTTTCTTTACCAAATAATAGTTTATGGCTATAAAAATCTGAATTTAAATTTTTTTTAAGCATATTTACTTTGATGGGTGGTAATATGCAAGCATATATTTCAAACAATCATGATGTTATAACTCTGCCAATAAGTTTATACAGACTTAAGGTCATATGTAACATAATCAGCATTATAAGTGATTAGATATGTCAACTTAATATACAACCTGTTGTAAATTTTAAGAAACTAACTTGTCGTAAATTTTAAGAAACTAACTCATACGGTTATTCTTCTCCTAACAGAGAACTTCAGAAGCGGCGGCTGAAACACATGCACAGCATCGTAATGAGGGACGGTCTCCGTAATGAGGTCGCCAAGCAGAACGCGATCTACGCCGAGATGAAGTCGACCGTGGAGCAGCAGAAGATGGATCTGTCCAAACTGAACATGATGATGAACCAGGGCGAGGACGAGAGCAGCAAGCTGAGGGAGCGCTACTCTGTGGAGGAGAAGAAGAGGAACGACAGGTGAGAAAGCCTACCTGTGTACACCTGTGTTATCAACGGTCATCATGTAGCTTTATTTAGTGTATCTTTATTTGACCTCAAGTCTTGTCAGAGTACAATTGCTGAATATGAAAAAAGTGAAAATGAAATATTTTTGTGGCAAATTTCTAAGCTTATTTATCTAATGATAGCAATGTTTGAAGTATTTAACAGTTGAAGAGTTGCCTACCTTTATCAATACTGCAGTAGGTTTTTATTTCACTTTGTTTTGATAACTTTTCTCTTTATACAGAGGCTTGAGGCTTATCCAGAGAGAGGAGGAAGTCTGCATATTTTATGAAAAAGTAAACATTGAAGGTAAAAATCTTTGCAAAAATATTATTCTTTACCTGAATTTAAAAATGCTCATTTTTAATAATGATAAACAAACATTGTTCAAGTAAAATAGTTAAACTATGAAAACTAGCAATTCATCAATATTTATTTGATATCCTTTAGAACAAATGATAAGAAATGGTAATGTGGACCTACAAGCCAGAGAAGAGGAGATTCGATTCATCAAGATGGCTCTGAACGAGGAGAAGAGGAAGCAGGAGTTGCTATGGAAACAGCTGCCCAACAAGAGGTCCCTGGAGGAGGAGTTGGTGACGCTCCAGATCCAGTTACAGCAGTGTCAGGACCGGATGTTAGAGCTGGAAAAACAGCTGGAGGATCCGTACGATGAGAGCCGGGTCCGCTATCTGGAGGGGAAAGACCTGCCGCCCGCCAAGCTCCAGGACAAGATCGAAGACGTAAGGACCACCTATCTTATCATTATTAGCTTTATGCTTTAATGTTATTATTTCTTTGAATGATTTCTCATGATTGTTAGTGAATACTGAGCTGATCGAAAATTGCATGGATCACACTAAAGAGATTGCATGGAAATCAAAATTAAATGATTTTAACAATTACAATTGTACATTACAGAATTACATATATTTAAAAAGATTGCATTAGAATTAAAATTTTATGATTCCTAACAGCTTGAGGCTAGGCTAGCAGAAAAAGAGGAGCACTTGTTGGAGAAGGATTTGATATTTGAACAAGTGAACCGCCTGGTGGACAGAGTAAAAAATAAAGCAGAAGGAGGAAAGGAGGATACGTTAGAACTCGCCAAGAAGGTCAGTATGAACGGGCTCACCAGCTGGCTTATCACTATGTGAACAGTATCGTATAAAGGATTAATGATCGACAAAATTAGTATTCATGTATTTTGAAATAATTACAATGTTTTCCAACCACCATCACTTGTTTGTCAACTTGATCCCTGTACATTTATACTCGGCCTTACTCCTCTAGGTGTGGACTACAGTTCCTATCTGTTTATATCTTTAAATTTTTTTTATTTCCACTAATCATTATGATGAAGTATCAGATAATGAATGCTCTGATATTTCCATTTCAATCTGCTATAAATATCATGTCTTTTGTTATAAATATGCCAGGCACTCTTAGTTTCTTTCTATGGATTTAACAACTCTTACTTACATGTACCAAAACTTTCGCCATAAATATTATGAATGAATTTTTCTATTTCAGTATGAAAGATTAAACGATAACAAATTCAATTGTCTGTGTTTTAGGTTAACGAACTTCAAGCGAAAATTAAAGAAACGACACGTAAAATGATGGCTTTAGTGTCTGAACTTTCAATGAATCAAGCGAACGCTTTAAAATTACAACAAAATCTAAAGGAGAAAGAGGCGGACTTAGAACAGTGCTATATTCGTATGGAGAAAGGAGAGGCGCCTAGTGATGAAATTGCAGGGGAATGGTTCAAGATATTACGAGACGAGGATCGAAGATCAAGAGACAAGGAAGAAATCAGAATGGTACGTCTAAATTCTTTGATGATTTTACAAAATTAATAAATATTTAAACTTAGTCTAATTTGTTGGGAATGCATTGTATGTTTACTGGTATCAAAGGAATAAATTGTATTCATATAGTGGAATGAGATAACTGGTGACATTATTTGACATATAATTAAGCAAGTTGGGGTGATCTCATTTTGTGATGCAGTTTTGGAAGATTGATTATCATGATCTGGTTTTGTAAAGTAAATATTTTTAACAGATTGATGTAGATGATATTGTTTTCAGACATAAAATTTTTGGCAGATTGGTAGACTGGTTATGACAACCTTATTTTGTGATGCAATATTTAAGGACCTGGTATATGTAATTATGATTCATAATACATTGTTTTGTTCGGCAGGCTGAGGAGGAGGAGGAACAGTACAAGATCGCGGGCGGCGTGACCACCACCGCTGAACCACGACCAAACGCTTACATCCCCGACGACGACAGTGAACTGCCAATCCCGAGGCCTTATGGGAAACACGCTCCCTTCAAACCGGCAGAATCTGGATCCACCATGCGTCATATCAGAAAGCCAGTGCCTAAGCCTATTGAGATCTAAACAATCTAAAATGAACATGTGTTATTTATTATTATTCATGTGTATCAAGTACTGTCAGAACAGTTGGCCTCAAGTGTTCATTGGTATATTGTATGGTGGTTTCCAACTTTGTCAAAACACACAGATGTGTAGAAATTGTACATTGCCAATTTTAAAATAGAAAACTTGAACCACTTTGTACAGAAGTCTGCATGCTAGTGATCTTGATGTAGAAAATCATGTACGTCAAGTCTGTGGTCTGTTCACTTCAGACAGAAAAATGGACCAAGTGTTAAAGTCTCTTCATATTTGTTTTGATGTTTGTGTATAAATCCATTAAGGTATGTACTGTGATATCTTAATTTTATATTTTTTCTTCAATGTTGAACAATAAAACATAAAAATACCTGAATGTGTGCTATATGTCATCACTATAATGTTGTTGTTGTTGTTGGGGGGGGGGGGGGTTTAGGGATGGGGGTTGAAATTATTGCAGAGACTGAGACTGTGTTGGGGGGGGGGGGATATTGCAATCAAGTGTATCCTGTTTCACAGACTAAAGTGTTAAGTATATATTCATTTCTGAATACAGGGAAAATTAAGGTAAAATATGCCAATTTTACTTATTAACATTTTTTCCTACATCTGATAATCATGAAATATTTATTAGAATGAAAAGCTAATTAAGAAGACGGCTAATTAGTGCACATGCAGTACCAACATTGTCAGTAGAGAATGGAAATGTCTGGAATTCATTAATAAAAATTCTCCTTGAATGTGTGGAATAATTAATACGATTATAACAAATATTATTACGATAACATGAGACGGGTTATATTCACAGTTGTAATCCCCAGAGGAAACAACGCAACAAAGAAAAGCCTTTTATTTTAGTTCCGTATTCAATACAACATAATAGAATTATGTATGAAGGATGTTGAAAGTCAATCACTTATATCCTTAGAAACAGCCACTTATTTTCTAGGATGTTATAATATTTATATTAGCCGAATATTACACAGGTCAGGGCACTTTAATTTTCACGTTCCACAAACTACTACACTGGCGTCGGAAGCAAATTGAAAGTGGGGGGGGGGGGGGGGGGCTAGACTAATTCTCAGAAATATTGAGAAAAAAGTAATTCCCAAAATCATGGAAATCCTAATCGGGGGGGGGGGGGGGGGGGGGGGGGCTAGTATGCTTCTGAATCCAACTTCTCAATCTTTTAAGGTTAATTTAGGAACAAAAATCTTTCCTGCGAGAAAAAGTGGGGGGGGGGGGCTGAACCCTCTATCATGCTATGTTTCTAATGGTTAGGTATAACTTTGCAAAAAAAGTGGGTTTTTATCTTTTAGTCTTGTTCGTTAAAGTCAAAGTGTCAAAAATAATTTAATAATCTAATGGGAATTAAGAATCAAAAATATACACATGAATATTGTAACTTTGAGAGTTTTGTTCATCAGTTATGTGCCCCCCCCCCCCCCCTAAACCACATGCTTCTTAATTGCAAACAAGTGAAAAGCTGTCAATGTGACAGCAAACCGGGTTTTCTTTTATGTGAACTGTATCCATAATCCATGTCAACCCTTATCCAGTGAAATGGAGTACCCTATATGCAACATTTTGCCAAAAATTGACTAAGTTCAAAAGCTGGTATTTTTTCAATAAATTATCAGAAATCAAAATCCTAGCAGTATGCACACCTCTGATATAAGTACAATTGATCTGCAAAAGAACAACTTCCTATCTTGAGAACTGTAGGAGGAGTTATCCGTACAATGAGGGTACCCTATATGCAATATTTTGCCAAAAAATGACTAAGTTCAAAAGCTGGTATTTTTTCGATAAATTATCAGAAATCAAAATCCTAGCAATATGCACACCTCTGATATATGTACAATTGATCTGCAAAAGAACAACTCCCTATCTTGAGAACTGTAGGAGGAGTTATCTGTACAATGAGGGTACCCTTTATGCAATATTTTGCCAAAAAATGACTAAGTTCAAAAGCTGGTATTTTTTCGATAAATTATCAGAAATCAACCAATCCTAGCAATGTGCACACCTCTGATATATGTACAATTGATCTGCAAAAGAACAACTTCCTATCTTGAAAACTGTAGGAGGAGTTATCCGTACAATGAGGGTACCCTTTTGGCAGCCGCCCGCCCGACATTTTCACCATTTTAAAAACCGGATTTTTCCGTTGGTAAACCCGGTTAAAAACTGCAATTTTATACCAACCGAGGCAACAATAAATAACGTAGCCAATTAAAATGAAAATATGCATACATGTAGGTGCATCAGAAGGTATGTTTCATTTTGAGGTGGCTAATAGCTAATTTGATTAAAAAAATATGCTTGGAAAAATCTAACTTTTATACTATAATGAATTTATTGGTCATTTTTTAAAACCTAATTAGGTACATGTGCCACATATATAATTATGCATAATTAAGTTTGCGAAAAAAAGCGAATATAAAAATATCTAATTGGGATAAACTATAATAATGAGCGTTTTCCAAGCATTAGATAAACCAATGTGAAAATATGAACTTCGAGATAGTATAGTGGGTAAAACTCTTGATTAAAATAGGGAAGTATATTTATATCATTTATTATATATACGATATACGTCCCTGATTAAAAGCAGTCATTGCAAACATTTTGGAAGTTTTTCTTTTATATTTCAGGATGACAATGTCCCATGGCATGCTTCACATGGAAAAATGAATATTATCATTATATATTTGAAAGAGTCGGGTACCTAGAAAATAATGTACGCGTGTCACTATTGATAGGTATACAAGTTATTCCCCTTGACTGGAACTCTTCCGCTTCTCTCTGTTTCAACATGACAGGATTGTCGTATTGACTGCTGGGTAAACAATCGGAGAAAACAACACAGCAACATGAATATTTTTATCTCAGGCTTTGCCTTACTAAGCGTACTGTGTGCAGTGTTGTTTATTTACACCAGGACAGCTTTGACAACAATAAGCGATGCGGCCTTCAAAAACTTCCAACGTGTGTACCTGGTCGTCTATCTGCTCGCCATGGGTGAGTGAACATGATTACTGCAGTAGCCCATATCAATATTTAATCAAATGATTAACGGTGGCAAATTAGGCTCGGACATATGTAGAATCGGGCAGTTGATACAATTGTTTGTTTTTACTGGGTGAAGTGGGCTTCCAGCTGTTATTTCATGCTACATGTAACTTGAGCTTCTGGTTTGAACATATTTTATTGCATAAACTGATAAACATGTACAAATGGTTCGAACACAAGTTCTAAGCTTCTGTCTTGAAGCTTGAGCTTCTGTGATCCAATTCTAACTGTTGTGTTCATCCTAAAAATGTATTCTTTAAAAAAAAAACCAAACAAGTGGACTAGCGTAGCGGGTGAAAGCTATATATTCCTGTACAAACCTTTATAGAAACTGCCAAAATATGTCGTCTATTTATATTTTACGTATATTTGTGAACTGATCAATGAACCAATTATTTTAAAGCAAATATAAATTATAATCTTGTATAAATTAAAGACGTACCTTATATTTGTACCTTTACTTTGTACATATATACTGTTTGAAACTAAATGCATCAACTATACTCTGTCCCAAGATATTTTGGATTCACGTTTGGACGATTTTTAATAAAAATACACTTACCTGTGAAAGAAGTGCAATTGAAATAGTTGAAAGGGATATTTTCCAAGATAATTTCATTGACACATTATCATCCTTCACTCGGAAAAATTCACAGGAACGAAAACAGATTCCTTACGGAGATTTATAATGGGGAATGTTTACATCTTTTCTCCATTCGGAATACACTCGGAATACATCGCGCAATATTTTAACGTTATCATCCGGGCTTGCTGCAATGCAAAATCTCCGTAGACATCACATTTTTTAGCATTGTATTGAAACCTGATAAGCTAACAGAGGCGTTTTGACTGAGAAATCTTGGAAATTTTTCATACTTTTGGATGAACATCGTTTGGATCCTGAGGTATTTATAAATATCAAACAATTAAGCCAAACGTGAATCCAAAATATCTTGGGACAGAGTATAAATACTTTGTAAATTAACTCTACATGGTAAAGACTAACAAATAAAATGCACAGACAGTAAATGTATATAATAATATTAGTACATTGTGTATGGATACCAATGATAATATGAATCTTGAACATTTTCACTTGAAAGTTCCATTTGTGTCTATTGATTTCTGCAGTTTTCCATATCTCATGCTGAATGCTCATAAATGATAAATAATTGCACAGCAGTAGCCTCATAACTGTAAGGTTATGCCAGGTAATTCAATAACTGTTTGTAACATGCTGTTTCATCGGCTAGTTAAATCAAACTTTTACAAACTTGCATTAAACTGTTTTGATAACATCACAATTGCTCATCCTTAAATAACATGTAATTAAAATCTGCTTTAAATTCATTTTAAAGGACTATATATGGTTTGAGCCTAAAATGGCACCCTTAAATGAATATCGTCATTTTACTGTAATTCTCTGTTTTATTTGTACAGATATACATTTGAAGTTTCTTCATATTTTTCATGTTGATTGAAGTGCCCACAATTTAAAAATGACATCATAAAGTTTATCTTTTCCTGCTTTTCTCGCATTTTTAGCATAAAATGGCTTGTTTTCAAGCAGTAATTTCTTTAAGAAAACATTGAGCGATTTCTCGAACAAACAAAATATTTCACCAAAGATTTATCTCTCCAGTACTTATAAGTGACAAAAAGGTTGTTGTTGTTCAAAGAGTCACTCTGTATTCCCCATTCGTAAAAAGATAAGAAAAATGTCAATTTTTGACTGATTTTGATTGAAATATAAAAATAGCATCACTTCTGACGTCATATACTGCCAGTGAGTGCATATAAATCAAATGAATAGCTGAAGAACATATTTTATGTCAACTCTTCTAAAATATGAAACTACAGCTTAATGAATCTAAACACTTTAAAAAATGACAAATTATGGGGGCCAAATCTGACCAATATCATTTATAGTTCTTTGTTCAATTTATTCTTAAAGGGGCATGGTCACAATTTTGGTCAAATTTTATTTTTCTGTTTTTATTATTTACAATGCTTTAGGAATGCATTTCTAATGATCAAATGAAATTTGGGTGCCCGTCGATGAGTTTTAAGCAAGATACAGGGCTTACAATTCTTCGTCATGTAAACAAGGCTCGTGCCCTGTTTTTGTTTACATAGGTTCAATATACCAGTTAAAAATCTTTTTAAAGCTGGTTTGTCTATCTTATTATTCATTTTAAGCATAAATAAACAGTTCCTAACGATTAACGCATTCATTTTAGGTCTAAAACTGGAATTTTTACTTCAACGTTCAAAATGTAAACAAACGCTTTGTTTACATAGCGAAGAATTGTAAGCTCTATAACTTGCTTATGACTCATCAAATGACACCCGTATGTTGGTTGCCTATTAAAAATGCCTTACTGAAGCATTGTAAACATTAAATTCGAAAAAAAAAAATTTGACCAAAATCGTGACAATGCCCCTTTAATAGTGAAGCATTTGTCTCAATTTTCATTGATAGATAATTAAATTATAAGGGATAACTTTAATAGCTGAAGAATATATATTTCTATAACAGAAAAAATTCTGTCTCTGTGGCATTTCAAACCTTCAAATTGGTGAAGGCGTTTGGTGTATGGTTCCAACTCTCTATTAACCATATAATGCCTCTAATAACCAATATTCCTTAAAAAAATTGGCATGACAGTAGTTGAATTTCATGCTATATGTAATTATAAGTAAATTGCCCATGTTTTGTATGTAATACATGTACTATGAAATCATAAGTACTTGACATAATTACATGACACAAGTAACATCTTGTCACAGGAAACCTGAAATTGTTATAATGAGCTTTAACATAGATTTAATAATATGTACTATAATCCTCTATAGGAGACTGTGTTATATAACTTGCTGATCTAGACTTCCTTTACCATTGAATGGGTAGTTGTTACCTGGTAAACTACCGGCATTTCTATGTGATTTGATTTTCGACCATTATATGTTCAGAAATTATCCATCTTTATAACTAACGATAACTTGTAAATATTGAAATTCAAATAAGACATCAAGAAGACTAATATTTTTATAGCAGATGCATATTTTTGAAATAACAAAGTAAACCATACAATTTAAGAAGTGTACAGCCAGACCTGGGAAAATAATTTCTAACAACATTACATTAAGTTTCCTGCTATTTCTTCACACAGTGCATCCAGCTCTTTTATCTATCTGGTGCACTACAGCTGGTGCACTTTACTAGCACTGATAATAAATTGTCCAATCTAGGATCTACATACAAAGCCAGATACTGCAGATTTGATTAGAGCTGACTCCCCCTTTTAACTGTTGTTAGCAGTAGTAGTTTATGGTACAGGAATTGTCCGTCTGTAGGCAGACTCTAGAGTTATCAGTGAATTTGGGGACTGTATCCACCGCACAGTTGTTCCACAATGTACAACACTCAGTGTCCTAGCTATACACTGGAGAAGTCAGCTTTTCATTCTGTGTTTTACAAACATGGCTAAAGAGGTCATAAATCTAATTGATACAAGTACATCAGATCTGATTAAAAAAACATTTCTTGCTTTCTTTTGATTTGTTTAAAAGTTTTTAACTACATCTATTTATTGATGATATGAATAAACTGACGTCTCAATTCATAGTTGCTTTGAAAAAGAAATAAAAAATATATAATGCTGTCAGAGGGATTCTAGGATGTGTTATTTTCTGGAGATTTTGAATTGTTGTAGAGCTAAATAATTGTTATATGGCTGTATAACATCAATGTGTCTGTGTTTACAGGTCTCGCTCACTCAATTGCTGTCTGTTGCACTTTAATTAAATCATCAATCAAGACATGTTGAATTCTTTGTTATCCACGCTAATGATAAATATTTTCCATAACATGTTGATAATGTATGCAGAGTAATAATGTAAATTTATTCACACTCTGTCACGTAAGACATGTTGGGCAAAGAAAAAGACAATATTGTGAGGTACCGCACCGCTTATAATTCATCCAATATTGTCATGTTATAGGATCCTTTAGTACAAACAGGTCATACAGGTGACATTTTACCATTTATTGAGTTATTATGTACTTACACACAGAAGTCCCACATATAAGAAAAATCTCTTAATTGAGTAATTTTGAATATCTAATGTTGAAGTCCAAATTATTGTCAGACCCACCAGGAAATGCTCTTGAAATAATGAACAGAATTGTGCATATATTCTCTTTAATCACATCTAAAACTTAAAAGTAACAAAAAGAGATATTTATAAAATGTTAGTAAAAAATCATTAACAGGTGCAATGCAAGCATTCTACATGTAAGTACAAGTCAAGGCTTTTTATAGGATGTATTAACGATTTCAGCTGTGTGTTGTAAGCTGAGTAAAACTGGTTCTGCCACTGAGAGAACCAGTTGCATGTAATGGCCACCAGAATGTATAATTATATCTATAGATATCTACATCTGCTCTGAATCAGAGGCTTTGTATAAAAAGCAAGGATCGGTGATTCTTTGCAAGAAATAAAGTTAATCTAATTGTCTCTTGGTCACTGACACACATGTCCATCTTAAATAGCAAAAATCAGAGGACAAAGGACCCATTGTGTTTTGGTTCATTCAATTTGCTTAATGTGAATGCCGAGCAGTAAGTTTTGATTTTGACCATGACCTTGCACTATAACTTATATTGGACCTTAAAATTTAACCTTGATCTTGACATTTATAGTACCCGGTATATCTAAATTAATGCTTCAATGGACATTGAAATTAATTTTGATCTTTATCTAGAATATATTTCTCAATACTTTGGCAATTAGTAAAATATGTTGTACATGTATAAGGAGAATTGGTTTGAGAACCTGTGTCTGATCCTTTTGACATACTTTATGTCAATAAAATATGTTCAATTTACATTTCAATATGTTTTAATGGACTTTGACATTCAACCTCACCTTGACATTTGGTGTCTCTCAATGTCACGATGTACTGTAACATGAGCATTGACCTTGACATTAAAGTTGTGTTTCTGATTTTATTGTTGCTTTGACAGCTGATGACTGGCTACAGAGCTTCCATGTATATGCCCTCTACAACACTATATACCAGTATTGATATAATGTTGTATATCTAACAGTGTATTTATGTATTGACAGCCAGAGCCTGGCTACAGGGCCCCCATGTGTACGCCCTCTATGACACTATACCAGTAGTGATACTTGTTGTATAACGTTGTATATATAACAGTGTATTTATGTATTGATAGCCGGAGCCTGGCTACAGGGCCCCCATGTGTACGCCCTCTATGACACTATACCAGTAGTGATACTTGTTGTATAACGTTGTATTTATAACAGTGTATTTATGTATTGATAGCCGGAGCCTGGCTACAGGGCCCCCATGTGTACGCCCTCTATGACACTATACCAGTAGTGATACTTGTTGTATAACGTTGTATATATAACAGTGTATTTATGTATTGATAGCCGGAGCCTGGCTACAGGGCCCCCATGTGTACGCCCTCTATGACACTATACCAGTAGTGATACTTGTTGTATAACGTTGTATATATAACAGTGTATTTATGTATTGATAGCCGGAGCCTGGCTACAGGGCCCCCATGTGTACGCCCTCAATGACACTATACCAGTAGTGATACTTGTTGTATAACGTTGTATATGTAACAGTGTATTTATGTATTGATAACCAGAGCCTGGCTACAGGGCCCCCATGTGTACGCCTTCTATGACACTATACCAGTACTGATACTTGTTGTATAACGTTGTATATATAACAGTGTATTTCTGTTTTGACAGCGGGTGACTGGTTACAGGGCCCCCATGTGTACGCCCTCTACGACAGCTATGGAATGTCCTCCCACCAAATCGAGGTGCTGTTTGTGGCGGGGTTCGGATCCAGCATGATCTTCGGGACAGTGGTCGGATCTTTCGCTGACAGATAGTAAGCATTAAGCAAGCACTTGTTATATTTCTAGATTATGTATTTTTGCAAGTATTGTATTCAGCTTGTATTCAGCTTTAAAGAATCTTGAATATAAGTTGATTATCTTCATGCAGTGAAGACATATTGAATCAAGGTTTACAAATTGAAAAAAATTGAATATTGATTGTTTTAAGTATTCATACTCTTTATATTTTCCAGTGGTAGAAGAGCTAACACCATCTTGTATGGAATTTTATATGGAGGAGCATGTATTACAAAGGTCGGTGAAAAAAAAATGGAAAAACACTAACTTTTGACCGAGAGATTCATATGAAATGCTCAGATTTCATATCCTCCAAAATTTCTGATGGCATGGGGGGTCACAATAAACATGTTTAAGTTTACTACATTATAATTTTGATTTGACAGCACTTCAACAACTTCTACATCCTGATGTTGGGGCGATTGCTGGGAGGAATAGCTACCTCCATCCTGTACAGTGCTTTTGAGTCCTGGATGATCTATGAACACCACAAGGTGGGTGGAGCAAGGGAAGTTATCTCCCTTTTTAAAAAAAATTATTTGAATTATTTTTTGGGATTTTAAGAGGACAAAAAATGTCTCAACATTTATGATGTTTATTATTTTTATTTGAATTTGATGTTTTATTTGTTTTAGAGAGGATTTGATCAGGAATCTCTGGGAAACATTTTCAGCAATGCTGTGTTGGGGAACTCCCTTGTAGCCATTCTAGCTGGTCTAGTGGCTCAAACCTTCGCAGACAACTTTGGATTTGTGTATGCAGAATTTAGTTGTCTTTATTCCAGTGATTTTTAAGATAAATGAAATAATGCAATTATATTGTAAGGAAAATATAGTAAGCTTCAAAATGTGCATCTCTGACCCTTTGGGTTTTTTGTAAAATCTAATAAGTGATTCAGGTGATCATGATTTTCTATATTTAGTGCCCCATTTGACGTTTCCTTGGCTGTCTTGACATTAATGACCATTATAATTGTGTTCACCTGGAGTGAAAATTTTGGCGACAAGACAGGGAACTGGAAACAGAACTTCAGCAATGCTCTATCTGCTATACGCAATGGTGAGTATTGTTACTCCTATGTTGAACACAAAAACTTGGGCAGTCCTCCAAAATGCAAGCTAGTAAGTTGCAATTAGCACTTAATTTTTATTCTCTATTACTTGTTGTCTGTCTTGAAAATGCAGAAACTTGTTCAGTCTAAAGTTACTGTTCAAGTTAACTGCAATTTCCGCTAATTTTTTATGGCTTCATTGGTTCATGTGCAGGTTTAGGTATTAAGAGTTGGGCCATCAGTGTATAAAATTGTATTGAAAATGGAAGAAAATATCCCTATAAGTACAATACAAGGCAGTATTGTATTGAATGCAGGTAGAGATGATATAGGGCACTGGTTGTGAGTAATGAAGCGTACTATGGTGTTCAGGTCAGAGTAATACTGGGGTATTTACACAGTCTAGGTAACATTCAGACTGTTCTGTCTCTGTCTCCCACAGACACTAAGATCCTGTGCCTGGGTCTGATCCAGTCCCTGTTTGAGGGATCCATGTACATTTTCGTGCTGGAGTGGACCCCCGCCCTCACCCCTAAGAGTACCTCCACAGAAAAACAAGAATCCATTCCTCATGGACACATCTTTGCAGCATTTATGGTGAGTAGATCGGATGAATCTGTTGTCTCAGGTCTCAGGATAATCCAAGTTTTTAGCCTATAACATGAACCACACATTTGCCCATAGTAAAATTTTAAATTGTTTTTTGAATGGTAACCTGTGTGAAATGTCATTTTAAAATTTGTAAGCATTTCTAAAAGAAAATTATTTGAGAGTAAACTGCAATATATGATTGTGCTTTACGATATGAATGACTTGAAAGTATTTTGATACAAACTTTATGCATTTACAGTACTTTGATTTTGATTTCAGGTCTCAATAATGATAGGTTCATCAATATTCAAGCTGTTATCCAAGTACACCAATGTAGAGTCCTTCATGAGGTACAGTGAACGATTCTATTGTCTGTAGTCTGTTCTCAGCTGTCGTCTGACAAACAATACTTCAGTGCTAATGTAGTGTACTTTAAGTAAATCAATGGAAAATCAATAAACAAAATGAACTCATTTGATCTTATAAGATGTTGCTGCATAAAGATACTGGAAAATTCGCAAACAATTTCAGAGTATCTTATGTTTGTCAAACATGCCAAACTCAGGAAATATTAAAGAGAAGATTATCGGCATATTTATAAGTGTTGAGGAAATCTGCCACTAAAAAAAAGATAGCTTAAAAAATGGAAAATGATGAGACATGACAATGTATTTACTATTTTTATAAAGAATGGAGGGCCAACAAGCCGTTCCAAAATGTTAGAATTCTGTGGTTTCCAACGTTATATACGACTTCATTGTATACAGTATCACTGTTCTCTGGTTCACCGCCTGTATTTTACTGTTCCATAGTTCGATCACCTTTTTATTTTGTACCTTAATGTTTTTTATTTTGTAGGATAGTGTTGTTCACTGCAGCTGTTTCTTTAACCACACCAATTATATTCAAAGGAGTAAGTAATTTCAATGATTGCAATATTCTTATCAAGAAAATTAACCATGAATTCTGCAATTTCACTTTTCTTAGGTAAGAAATTTTAAGACATTTTGAAAATTGCAAAAAAACAACAATTGAATGCTTTCAAAATCCATTTTGCTTTCTCAAAATTGTGTAACTTGTGGTAAATTTGTATATGGCAGATGTCTCTCAGAATGAAAGCTAAAAAGTAACAAATAATTCTGAACTTTGTTTGACAGAACCAGGTGGTAGTGTTTGCTGGTTTCCTGGTGTTTGAATGCTGTGTGGGTATTTTCTGGCCGTCCCTGGGACAGATGAGGGGAAAATATGTCCCTGACGACCGTAAGTCAATGTTGAAACCTTTCAGCATGTCTCCTTCAATAACCACTCCAACTCAGTTTTGTAAAAAAAAAAGAAACACAAAAATTTCTCATATTTAATAAGAGTCAGGAGAAATGACTTTTCGTGTAGATCAATTAGTTATCGGACACTTGTTTTGCTCATCTTACCTTGTTCTGTTAATGCACGCCAATTGATATTTAAATAATTTTTAAAAGTGATAAGGAATGACATTCGTAAAATTTATGTTCTGAAATTCTAGTTAAATGCTTTCTAGCATGTACATTTGCACTATACATTAGATATTTACTGAATTTGATGTAAAGCTGTTAATGTGTTATTTCATTGTTAAGAATACCACCTATATGTGTATTTATAATAAATAATACTACTCATAATTTACAAATGTTTATTTTTTTTCAGTGCGATCCACCATAATGAATTTTTTCCGTGTCCCATTGAACATGATCGTCGTTGTGATATTGTTACAAGTAAGTGTTGGGGTGATAGCTGTATGGTGGTTGTCCATATTCTGGTCTTCTGAGTATGTTGATTAACTTTGTTTATAAAGAAATTTCAATTTAAATAGAGTAGAACATAATGAAGACCTAATGAAGGTTGTGTGTTTTCTGCTTTTTGAATATTTGCTTAGTGCCTTATGATGCACTGCATACAAGGAAATATTGGCCCCCGTTTTATTTTCGCCCCTTTCACCCTCTTCGTCAGTGGACGAATTTAAGACTGGGTGAATTCCAATGTTTCAAGTTATCTCTATAATACACAAGCGTGTCTGGGCAAATATAAGATGGGGCGAAACCGTGTGCAAGTGTTGAAAGGCGAAAATAACACGGGGTGAAAATAACCCTGTACACAGTATTTCAAGTAGCAGTACTTTGCTTGCTGTGTACCCTGTATTCTCTGTATAAAGATGCGCTGTTCTCTGTTCCAGAACCTGCAGATGAAGGTGATCTTTGAGTGCTGTGTGGCCTTCCTGATGTTGGCCACAGTCTGCCAGCAGTGGCTCTTCAGGTAAGAGCGACAGTCTACTGCTTGTACACTTGCTTACACATGTCTTAATACACTGTGCAGTAGTCACGGCCTTTTGAATCTGCTCTCTTAGATCTGTAGTGTTGTGCAGTTTTTCTAACTGATTTTTCACCAATGCTTATCCTTTCAATAGAGACCTATCAGAAGTTTTGTAAAAAATATTTCAATATCAAGATGTTGGTTATATTCCCTCTCTCTGAATCTACATGTTATTCTAAACCCTATCTCTTGACATATTCTTCTTTACCTAGGTGCATGTTTAGGGTTTTTGTGGGTCTTTAATCATATTATCTATTGAATACCATAGATGACCGACTTCTAAATTTCTAGTTAGAATTATATGGATTTAGACTGTAAATCAAGTATTATGCACAATCATGCGTTAAATATCTGCAAGATTTGCAAGTATATGCAGACCGCAGTCTGTATATGGATATATATTGCTCATGGATACAAAGCACATTTAGAAGTAAATGGAATTCCTACTTCTTTGAGGCAATTAGTCCTCAGGGACATTAGTCTCAGCCGGTCGTTAATGAATAAAGCATGACAATTGATAATACTTGGTTTACAGTAGGTATCTTAAGATCGACTCTCTCAAATTTGCTGACTCACGAAGCTGATGGCACTGATTGCCTTTGACACATCACGTACATGAAACATACTTGTAGCACCTCCACTTAATAGAAAACAGGATGAAAAATTGTTTCTATAGTGTGTGACCATAAGACACATATTTTTTTTTGGGGGGGGGGGGATTTTTACCATAAGTTTACACCTACAGTGAAAGATAATTATATGCATCCAATATCTAAATAAATTCAAGAAATTTATAGTCTCAGTTTCTCTAAACTGTTGCTATGCCTCGTCTTGTCTCGCCAAGTCTTGAGCATGAGAGTCTTGGAAAAGTGAGACTTTAAGATTCTTAAGGGAGACGTGCGTAATGTGAACCTTTCATTATATCTTTGATAAAATTAACCAAAAGAACCAAATTCCTAGTAGGGCTTGCTCCTCCACTGGTCCTAGCAAATGATATATCGATGGGTTTGTTTTGTTCTTTCAGCATGGCTAAAGAACAAACAACCACACAAAGGGGAATAATCCATGCTTGATCATAACTCAGAAATCCACAGTGTGCCGGTAAATTGCTTAAATATATACAACATTCATGACTGTTACTAGCTTTAGAGTTTAAAATTTATTGTCAGCGAGGCATGAGTCAGCAAATTGTACCCATATCATCTTTTTATCCATGTCATCTTTTTATTTTCTGGAAATGAAATGTTCAAACTAATTATTCAATGGTACTGGAATTTGTGAATTTCTTTTAACAGAAATTAGATTTTTTGTTCAGACATTCAACATAGCAAACATTTTGCATTGAAATGAATTTCTTTTCACTAGTTTTCATATTTTCTTTCTATTTAACTATTTTGAACATTTAATTTGGTCATAAAATATCTGGGTCATTATGGCATTTACAGACCTATTTTTTGTTAGATCAATGTAGCTAGTCCAAATATAATTCTAAAAAGCACTGGAAGCCTTAGAAATACTACCTGTAGTATGTCATATACTATGAACCAACTTTTATTTGTGTATGAGAAATTTTTGCAAGGTTCGCGAGAGCCTCTTTGTTGCAAATAATTTTTGCTGGGAACATGTATTTATGGTATGGTTGTTATAACAAGTAACATAGCACATGTTTAGATAAGGCTTGGTCGCAAAATTTTGTCAGCTCGAACCAATTTATCTTAGGTAAATTGCAAAATTAAGTTGTCGCTATTAAATAAAAGTTGGTTTACAGGATTCATATTCCAGGTTATAACATATTTTTTGTTGTGCAATATTGTCTGAAGGACTTGGATAAATTGTAGCAATTTAATATGAAGGTCTTGCAGAATTAAATGTCTACTCCACATTAGTAATATTATTAATTTTTTAAACATGCCAAGATATAGATTAATACATGTAATGCTCCGATTTTATGACTCACAATGTAGATGCCTTTTTGTTTCCTATTGATTTCAGAAGAGTTAGGTACTTAAAACAGAATGAATGATTGCAAGGTATAGCATTGGTTAATGGGAACCAATCATCAGACACACGAGGTCTTGTGGCACATATATAGGACAAGTTATAGATCTCGGTGAACAGAACTGCATGAATATCCTAGGTTGATAGAGAATGGGGAAACAGTATTTGGGATTGGTGAAATTCCTCTACAGTGTGTAGATATTCAGCATGTTATTAAACTGTTGTGTGTTGAGGCTGTCAGTGGAAGAATTGGTCTGCATGTGAACGTAAAGATGAAATCTAATCTAACTAAAGGCAAAGTTTACTAACAGCTTGTGGACAAACCTGAGGCTTACAGCCCACCCTCTCGTGTAAATCCTTTTTAAGGTACCATAAAGAACTGATTTCCAAGTTTGTTTTTATGTGTTAACACATGCAACCCTTCCCAAAAAGAAATAAGCAATATCTAGTTTCGACCAGTAGCTCAGTTCTTTGTCTTTGTGTATTGTTTATCAGAATGCCAAAGTTCTATAAAGTATAGTTTCTTGTTTAAAACTTATTCACTAAAGTTTTCTCAAAAATCATTTATCAAGCGCTTGTTTGAAATGAAAGAACTTCTAAGTTATTTATATAAGGAACGTTAATCAAAATAAAAATACATATACATGTAACTATGTAATGGAAATGTTGTGTTATTGTCCATTTGTTGAAATCAATCAAAACCTGTGGTTTCTGTACTTCAGAAAAGCCCACAGTAGAGATGTTAGTTCCTAGTCCTGCCCCAGGGAGCAGGTGCCCCTAACTGCCCTGTACGGCTGATATGTCACAGCATTGGTGATACATGTTCTTCCTCAGACATGCAAATTATATGCACTGGATCAATAGCAACGGGATTGGGGGCTTGTTTAATTTTTTTTTTTAATTTTATGTATATAAATATAATTCTATGACAACTCATTATTTAGGTTTTGGAAATTAAGTTTTAACTCATGTATATATTTTTTATTAAAAAAAAAAACAACTCTGATTTTATGTTAAAAGTTGTGAAAGTAGAATCTTTACACTATATTCTTACAGCTCAGCTCAAATATCTCAGCCAATGGAAACCAAGAAATCTCCCTTACCAAAGGAAGCGGAGGCCTTGCTGACAGAGAGTGAGAGCATGGCCTGAACCAATCAGCTTTGACCTTACAGCTAGAGCGAGCCAATGGCAATGTTTGATAGAAAAAATCCCTAATTTTTTAAAAATTGTATACTTTGATACATATAGTTATTTTGGATACAGCTGAATTGGTTTATTTGTTAATTAGGAGCTCATTTTGTATTTAATTTTTAACAATTTGAAAATTATAACCTATGGAAGTTAAAACAAGTTCAAATAGAGGATTCTTCATATTTTGATCTTTAAAGAACCTTATTCCAATAAATCAAGTACATGTATTACTAAATAAATGATGGCTTGATTGATTGGTGGAAAAAATGGCAAAATATTTAATATTTTAATTTTATTATTGAATCCTTTTTCTAAAAAAGGAAGTGTAATGTTTAACTTTCCAAAAATCAACATGGGAATATCATACAAAATGCGCATTTTATTTTTACAACTTTTATTGATAAAAAAGAAAATCAGTCATGTATATTTATTGTAAAATTACTTTGTTTTTTTTTTCTACTTAGACGCTTTTTTACTGATATAAGATGTATTTGTGCAATCTACTTGTTTAAAGTTTGTGATATTGAAGTCTTACTACATCACATTTCCATTAGTTATAGAAAAAATTGTTCATTTGTTAATGGAGTAAAATTGTGTCCATCATTGAGGTCAAACCACGAATCTCAGATAATACAGAGCCACATTGATTTCAGTTGTAAGTCATTCCATCAAATTAGAATGATTTGTGCGAGTGTTTTTATATGTAGAGAACGTGATAACAATATTGTAGTTAGAATCATGTTGACTTTTTGTGTTGGAGTGTGATAACAGTTATCTTAGTGAATTACTACAAGTAAGAATTAACAGTTGTACGATTTGTTCTGGGAGAAGCTATTTCTGGATTTTATTGATAATCAGATTTTGGTGTTTGTTATTTCTAAATGTTTGAGGAGAACTCCTGTTTTGTATGAATGCATTGCTGTGTATGAAATGATACGTATGGACTAATGTTCATTTTACTCGGTAATTCTGTAAACCTTTGGCTTGATATATTGACAGGGTAAAAGTCCTGGCCAAAGTGATCAGGTCTATATTATCATTCATCTGACAATGGAATCAATTCTGTATGTGTGCTTACCAAGTATGATGAAAATCAGATCCTTGGATCCGCTCCTTTAGATCGTTACTACACAGATCTATGTGAGCGGATCCAAGGTGCTGATTTTAATCAGACTGTGTGCTTACAGTACCATAATCCCAATAATGTATCAGTATGCATAATCTTTCATATTAAATATAAACATTCATAGTTCGTATTATTGATTATACATGTATGTACAAGTATTAGTATTTTACATGCATCTGATGCAAAATTCAAATACACATGTAAATTTGTAATATTGGGCTCAATCACACAGGTACCCAGGTTAACGAATGAGCTCAACTACTGTTGAAAATATTTAGATGTATGTTATACATCATCACAAGCAAAAATCTTGAATAATGATCACACAAAACATAAGAGTCAATATTGAAAATTCTTATTCAGACTGAAGTAATTAACAATATGTTGTGTTTGCTGAATTTTTTGTGTAGGGTACATGATATGTAATTAAATTAAATAAAATTACACACCTATATTACTAAAATTCACTCTGTCATGTTGTAAATTTTGATTGACATAAATTTAGTAAATCAAAGAAAAATTATTTGTAACCCAGCACTACTTACAAAATCAACCTCCGGAGCTGTCTGTTAAAATGTCTCCCTGAGTTTTCCGACTGTCGTCCTATCGGGACCAATGTACAGGTAACAACAATAAGGACTCATGTATAGAGGGTTTATTTTAATCTGTATATGTAGAAGTTGAGCTCTTTCATAACCCGGCATATATAAAAAGTATTGTGCAATTTACAAGTGACTGAACTATTAATAAATTACCATTATTAAATGGTCAAGCAGAGAAATTCACTGTCAACTGTAAATATTTATTATTCAGCAATGAATTTAAACATGTTTTTCATACATATCTGAGTGTATTCTGATGGTGTCACAAAGGGGTCAAATGTTTAGAATTAATTACGTAAACGAAGCTATTTTGATTAGTATGTTTTGTTTATGTATTATCTTCACTTGTTTGTATTTTGTTAAGTTCATTGTCAGTTCTATGTACCGGTATTCACTTGTTTGTACATTATTTGAGTTCATTGTCGGGTTTGTCCTTTCTTTAATGAAAAAACGGACACCTGTTAATTAATGTACATGGGTTTGTAAATCTGTTAGTCTCCAGATCATATGTTTTAATAAACACATATAACCATTGATTGGCATCTTAATGTCTTATGTACTCTTGTAAAAATAATTTCACAAAGATAGGGATATTCATTTAGTTTAGACTCATTCAAATAGTCAAAATCAATAGCTATTGATGCTCCAATTTCATTTCTTCACAGCATTTCTTATTCTCCATGAATGAGTTTATTTATCAATAAATGTAATATGTACAATGTACATTACCTGACACAGTGTACAGTTTAACTTCGATATCTCGAATACAATAAATTGTAAAAGTGATTATTAAGTCCCAACCACCTATTTTTCGAGTATTTTACCCTCAAAATCTCCAATTCTCAGATATCTCAAAGTTTTTTAACAGCCCCATCTATTTCGAGTATTGAAGTTTAACTGTATCAATATATGAATGATTGTATCATTTGTATTACCAAACTTTGTGTGTTGGTTTAACAAATCCATGGCAAAGATATAGATCTTGTACATGTATGTACAAATTTGCTCTTTATATGAAAGTGTATTAAATTTTGCACAAGTTCAAATATGTATGTGACATCTTTCTGTCAGCTAAAATCTTATATTATGTCCAAGAGACTTTAAAATTTAGAAAGAAAAGTTTTGTTTAACAAAAGTATATATTTTCTATTATTAAAATTCATGAAAAACAAACGAACAAAAACAGTTGAAACTAATTTATTTGAAATTTACAATCATTTGAGATTCAAAGATCCAATGAAACAAATAAAAAATCATCTAATACTTTTGAACTTGGTTCAAAAATTAACATAAAAGCTACCATACTAAATACCAGGTGACCTTGGACACACAAACATGTAATACATAATTTTATGTACATGTATAAGCAAAATAACTTCTGTATAATAAAACAACAAATCTGTAGCAACAAAAAAAAACCCAGACAGAATGCAAACAAGATTGAGCACCAAAACTAGCCATACATATGTACCGATAGACACCACTTTACATGTATCCACACATACCCTTTTACATGTACCCACACACACCCCTCTAAGTATAACACATGATTAGTGTAAACACATAAAATTATTTGTAAAAGTTTTAATATTGATGGGTTAAGATTTTGAATATATACACATTATATGCCGTACATGTACTTAAAATATATTAACAAGATCTAATAGCCTTTGAAAATTACCGTAATTTTTTTTTTTTTTCAATTTACCGGTAAATGCCCTTTTAAATAGTTCTTTTTATTAATATCATCATACTCTTTATTCTCATAAAGATCAAGTAAAAGGAGATATAAATGGATTCGGTGCAATAGTATATTGACAAGTATAGTAAGATCAAACGGTCACAGTCAATTGACTATGATAACAAGAAACATGTGACTAGGAGCCAGAACCAGGTACTGTTACCTGTGCAGTAAACTAACTTTTATTTGCCTGCGAGAAATTTTCTCGAGAGCCTAATTTCTTGCTGTGGACTAGTATTTGCCTATACTTGTAATAATCAAAGTACTGAAGAACTGACGGGAGTTGATTTTGTCGATGTTTATTCATTTTAAAATCAATGATATGTTATTTTGCATGACAAGTACATGTATTTTCTAATTTGAAGTAGGTACATTTTTATAATAAGAATTTTTGGACTTTTTCGATAAGAATGTCGAGAAACCCCCATATGAATAATGTTAAATAATATTGTAAGATAAAATTAATTCATTCAAACTATGTATCATAGTATTAGTGATAGAAATATTTCTCGAAAATTGTATGGATCCAAGCAATATTGAACTCCAGTCTCGTTTAACCAAACGCTCGGCTGACACCGTAAATCTCCGACAAGGATTTACGGAGAGAGCCGAGCGTCGAGTTGAACGAGACTATATTTAATTCTGGCATAGGAATACATACGACTACAAAAAATATTCAAATTGTTCGTACCATTTAAAATCTGACTATTTTCAAGGTATTTATAAATAAGTTTCCTTGAAAAACAATCCTTTAGCATACATTACATCGAATTCATCAATTATTTTCAAGAACTAAGTCTTGTCAGCAGGAATGATTTGTGCTGAGGTCCAAACACTGTTTCACTTTTGGTTTGTCTGAGTAACTGCATAGGAGAGTTGATTAAAATCAACTCCCAAAAATAACAGGTGCCGATAAGGCTTAATGGGTCGCGAAAATTAGTCGCTGCAAACCAGTTCATCTTGAGTAAATCGCGAAATAAAGTTTTCGCAAATAATAGTTGTTTTACAGTTTACGTGTACAGTAAATAGGCTGTGCTAGGCTGGAGAATTACTACCAGTGGTTAGACAGTATGCTGCACAAGTAATCCCCTGTAACAATATAAACATAGCATCAAAAGTCATACAACGAAAGCATAGCTACAAGTGGTAACAGTGGCAAAGCAAAATAAATGTATTGCGAAGCTCATATATTTCAGACATCCAACAATTGAAGGCACTTATTATATATATAAGCTGTTTGATGTTTTTTGCAATGTTAAAATGTGCAATATGGTACGATCAATGACAGAAATGTGTGGGATAATCATGTTCAAATTATTGCGCAAGAGATTCACTTATACATGTATCTTCTTTAACACAGGACAACCTAACCAGGTTTATTGTCATGGCAAAATGCATTGATATGGATTTCAATGGTCATAATGGTGACAGCTGGATCATGATTTTAAAATGAAGGTACCAGTTAAACGTGTACATGCATTTAAATTTTTCTTAAAATCAAAAATAGAAAATTAGTGTTTCCTAACAAGTGCTGTGTTTCAAAGTAGTATTCCAATTTATTATGCTTGACTGTGACCATTTTAATTTAATATATAAACCTTGTTAACAACAACATACATGTAAATACAAAACAAACTGAATATCCTTCACTGATCACAGATAACTGATATATAGAGAGATTCTACTTCGCTCAATGAGCAATGTTTAACATAATACTACATACATTTAAATGCAAAAACAAATCTTGCTAGATGAAATAAATTGACGATCGATGTACAATGTTAGTGTCTTAAAATCAATGAGCATTTGATGCTCTATCACATTTTTAAGTAGACAGCATATGAATAAATATTCTCCGATGTTTTCATAAAATAATGGCAGATCTTGGTCTCATGTTTGTATGAAATAATGGTAGATCTTGGACCATTTGTTTGCAGAAATCCATCACCTAATTGACTACTTTGTTACATTGTATAAATCACATACAATTTGGCATCTCTTAAGGGATATGATATATAAGGGTAAAGTTATACTGATATTTCTACTGGACTTCCACACACTGGCAGTACGGTCCTATTGTCTTACATTATGGCTACCTTCTGATGTTAATACACTGTACAGATCTTTAACAGTGTGAATTTTCGTCCAATGTCTAAACCATCAGGTGGAATATGTAGGTTCCTAGGATGACCCAGTGACTCAGAAATCCGAGATCTGACCACTTCTGTAGTGTGTGGGACATGTTATAGCCCTGAAATATCAACAACAGAATCATCATTTCACACAACACTTCTGTAGTGTGTGAGACATGTTATAACCCTGAAATATCAACAACAGAATCATCATATCACACACCACTTCTGCTTGTACAGAGTAAATGGGTTCAGTGAGACGCCTACATCTAGATGAACGTGTCCGTACACGATTATCTCTGATTCTCACTTCCTACTGAATTTATGCACTTGTATTAAGCATGTGTATACCTTTCTTCTCGAAATGGCTGTCTGAGTGAGTATAATGGTACATGTTAGGCATTGATAAGTTTCACAAAATTTTCTATATAAACAAAGCCAGACAATGTCTTCCACATAGAGAACAGGTCTTTCCCCTCCCCCACATATCCCAAACATAGAACCAATATCCCCCTCCCACACACAGAACACATATCCCCCTCCAACACACAGAAACATATCCCCCTCCCACACATAGAACACATATCCCCCTCCCACACACAGAACACATATCCCCCTCCAACACACACAACCAATATCCCCCTCCCACACACAGAGCACATACCCCCCTCCCACACACAGAACACATATCCCCCTCCCACACACAGAACACATATTCCCCTCCCACACACAGAACACATATCCCCCTCCCACACACAGAACACATATCCCCCTACCACACACAGAACACATATCCCCCTCCCACACTTATAGAACACATGTCACCCTCCCACACATTTAGAACACATATCCCCCTCCCACACATTTAGAACACATATCCCCCTCCCACACACTGAACACATATCCCCCTCCCACACTTTTAGAACACATGTCCCTCTCCCACACACAGAACACATATCCCCCTCCCACACACTGAACACATATCCCCCTCCCACACTTTTAGCACACATGTCCCTCTCCCACACACAGAACACATATCCCCCTCCCACACACAGAACACATATCCCCCTCCCACACACAGAACACATATCCCCCTCCCACACACAGAACACATATCCCCCTCCCACACATAGAACACATATCCCCCTCCCACACATAGAACACATATCCCCCTCCCACACACTGAACACATATCCCCCTCCCACACACTGAACACATATCCCCCTCCCACACATAGAACACATATCCCCCTCCCACACACTGAACACATATCCCCCTCCCACACATAGAACACATATCCCCCTCCCACACACTGAAAACATATCCCCCTCCCACACATAGAACACATATCCCCCTCCCACACACAGAACACATATCCCCCTCCCACACACTGAACACATATCCCCCTCCCACACATAGAACACATATCCCCCTCCCACACACAGAAACATATCCCCCTCCCACACATAGAACACATATCCCCCTCCCACACACAGAACACATATCCCCCTCCCACACACAGAAACATATCCCCCTCCCACACACAGAACACATATCCCTCTCCCACACACAGAACACATATCCCCCTCCCACACATAGAACACATATCCCCCTCCCACACACAGAAACATATCCCCCTCCCACACACAGAAACATATCCCCCTTCCACACACAGAACACATATCCCCCTCCCACACACAGAACACATATCCCCCTCCCACACACAGAACACATACCCCCCTCCCACACACAGAACACATATCCTCCTCCCACACACAGAACACATACCCCCCTCCCACACACAGAACACATATCCCCCTCCCACACACAGAAACATATCCCCCTCCCACACACAGAAACATATCCCCCTCCCACACACAGAACACATATCCCCCTCCCACACACAGAACACATATCCCCCTCCCACACACAGAACACATACCCCCCTCCCACACACAGAAACATATCCCCCTCCCACACACAGAACACATATCCCCCTCCCACACACTGAACACATATCCCCCTCCCACACATAGAACACATATCCCCCTCCCACACATAGAACACATATCCCCCTCCCACACATAGAACACATACCCCCCTCCCACACACTGAACACATATCCCCCTCCCACACACTGAACACATATCCCCCTCCCACACATAGAACACATATCCCCCTCCCACACATAGAACACATATCCCCCTCCCACACACTGAACACATATCCCCCTCCCACACATAGAACACATATCCCCCTCCCACACATAGAACACATATCCCCCTCCCACACATAGAACACATATCCCCCTCCCACACACAGAACACATATCCCCCTCCCACACTGACCTTCTCTGCCTCTACACTGCTGTCAAACATCAGTCCCAGGTACGCTAGGTGAAAGATGGTCAGGCAGCCGAAGGCCAGGTTAGTGATCCAGATGTAGGGGTGGTTCTGTCAGACACAGAGGCAGGTGTTATACATAGCAAGATGTATATAGTGTATCTGTGTCAATACCACATTCATATCAACACTGACATCTGACATTTGTATAAACATGTGTCAGTGGGTGATACATTCAATAATTATATTTTACAATAATTATTACAAAAATTTTAATTGAAGCTGAATATCGCTCATAAATAGGCACAGTCTGCCATGTTTCACTTTTATGATCACTATACCTACAGCCCCTATATAAGCTGCAGACCTCTTAGCAGTTTAAAGTATTTTGCTGTAGAGGTTCACCTGTGTGGATGTACTTTTTTACATAAATAAGAAACAAATGCATAAAATCCAAAGACTTTGAAAAGAATACATGTACTACATGTTGGCCATTGGTTTCAGGTGTGCATTCGGGTATAACCATATTTAAAACTGGAACTGTTTTTAGATCATGCAAAACAAACATGTTCTTACGTTTTTGTACGTGTGGGGGCAGTTTTCCCGACAGGACTTAGCCTCCAAACAAGCATCAAAGATCCGTGACAACTTCCTTCTAAAGGCTAGATAAATAAACGATCACCCATTAAGCTAACTGAACACTCAAGTAGGCAAGAATTCATCAGACAATTTTTTATGCACAATGATCACTTGTTAATCAGTTGTCAAATTTATCTATAATGAGAAAATCTATTCATTAATTTTTGTCTTCTATGATTTTCATGACGTTAAACTTACTCATTTCTACATAGGAATAAAATCCAAGAGATAAAAGAACTGCTGCTAATTGAAAATTGAGACCCTGAAATGATAAATGAAATAAACTACACATTTACATGTACAAAGCCCTTATTGGAATGATAGTGTTTTGTGTGGTGAATGTAGACTACTGCCAAGTATGAGGAGTTCACTATGGATATATGGTTGAAAGCTGTAGTCCAATTACGCAGGAATCAGATTATACTACAGGCCTAACTGTATGTGTGTGTGTGTGTGTGAGAGAGAAAGAGAGAGAGAGAGGGAGGGGAGAGAGAGAGTTATTTTGTACTATGTAACAAGAGAAAATTAAGACAAATTGAACAGTACATTACTGATATATCTAACTTCAAACAACTCACGTGAAGCAAACTGCTGGCTATGTAGGTTAAGATGACTGCTAGGAAAGTTCCATGAGGACGAGCTATTTTGAACACATCTAAATTAAAAAAAAATAATCATGGTTTCTTTATTTGAATTGTGAAATCAAGATTGAATGGTCTTGGCTAGATAAATAAATCCAAAGCAGCTCATTCCATCTTCATGTAAAAAAAAATATTTAAAGAAATTGCGTATTGCATCACAATTTGTATACACAACTACATCACAATTATCACACCAAACTTGATGTTAGAAACACAATTCCCAGTTCTTACAGGTTTTTAACCAGTTATGCATCGGTAGATTCCAGTTAGTCACGACCTCCACCAGTGACCTAGGGAGTTCCACAGAAAGGGGTCTGGTCACTGTAACTCCACTACAAGCATAAACAATCAATATATTTAAACGTGTTCCACTCGTCAGTGTGAAAAAATGATTAACATACAGCTGAACTTCAGGTACCTCAAAAAACTCAAATAGCATGTATACATTGAGGAAATTTGGAGGTTCAAACCATTTATTCTTTAGGTATTGTACCTCAATATCTTAAGATTTCTTAAGGCCTTTGGTGTTTGGGATAATGAGATTTGACTGTATATTTGTGGTTCTAGGCTGTACCTACTATCCTATGTCACCTTTAGTTTTTGGGATAATGAAGTTTGACTATATGTTTGTTGTAACAGTCAGTACTTACTATTCTATGTCACCGGGACTGATACCAGCCAGAGCTGCTGTAGTTTCAGAGACAAAGCACACAAAGTAATGGCTGAATCTGAAGGACTGCGCATCTCTGTAAGCCCGCACCCACCTACAAACAAACAGACAGAACAATGAATGGGCATCTCTGTAAGCCCGCACCCACCTACAAACAAACAGACAGAACAATGAATGGGCATCTCTGTAAGCCCGCACCCACCTACAAACAAACAGACAGAACAATGAATGGGCATCTCTGTATGCCCACACCCACCTACAAACAAATAAAAAAAATTGCACCCATTTACAAACAAATAAAATAAAGTTTGGCATCATTTGCTCAAGTCACACTGCAAACACAAACAATTTTCAGTCTGTACAGTTTTTAAAGAAAACCAACAACAAATTCCATCACTGTGTGCAGATTGTAAAGGAGAAATTTAACTCTCACTTGTAGTTGCCATCCAGAATGATCCATGACCCAAAACAGGTTGAGAAGGACAGACAGAGGATAGAGAACACACTGGATTTCATCACCTTTGTCATCCACTCCAATGACTGTTGAATGAACAAAAAATGTTAACATCCTTCTTATTTATATTTATATTAAGGGTTGTTTTATTTTAAATAGACTATTTACACACATGGATAATTTAATACATAGAGTCATGATGCCTCTCTGTCTTTCTCTTTTTCTCTTGTCATTTCTCTCTCTCTCTCTCTCTCTCTCTCTCTCTCTCTCTCTCTCTCTCTCTCTCTCTCTCTCTCTCTCTCTCTATGTCACTTACAAGGCACTTTGATACATTTGTGGAGTAGATGCTTTTAAAATCTTGAAATGATATCCACGGTCCAAATATCACATTTCCTGCATTAAATATATAGGCCATGTAATCTGTGACTGATGGAAGGGGCATAACTCCTGATGAGATATCAAACCCAAGTCCGATAACTTTCATAGAAAGGATGATCTGTGCACCTACAAATATATTTTCATAAATCTAAACTATGTGATATTTTATCATGTAATGTATAATGATACAACAAGCACTGCCTACATAACTCATCCCCATAGTTCAAGGTCAGTCATACGTGCACAGTTAATTTAGTTACATAACATTGAAATTCATATGTGTACAGTATATATGAATTTACAAAATATAAGACTCATTATACAGAAATAAGAAACCTTACAAAAGTTTTTTTTTCATCAATACTGTAACTATGTAATCCCTAGGCACACCTTGCAGGATAATGTTACTTACATCCAGTGCCTGAGAAAAACATGGGGAGAATAAGCGGTAATACAATGGCAGATGAAATTTGACCAGGCTGTTTTTGATGGCTCAGTGCTAGTAATGAACCTGATAAGAACTGAGTGTTAAACTCACTTGCCCCGTACTGGTGATAGTCATCTAATGAGCCTCAACATCTGGGTGACAAAGTAAAAACCAAGAACTAAATAAATGTGAAACTTATGAGGAACTGTTTACCAGAGCAAATATCATTTATATATTTTATGGCAAGTATTTGTGTCACTTAGGTTTATGGGTCAAGGGAAACATTCATCAAGTATGAGAATACTTAAAAACACAAATGCATACACAGTAGCTGCTGTACTTTAAGCAGACTTCTTAGTCCGGCGGTTTCAATTCTAGTTTGATTGAGTATAATAACATTCATGGATCTCCTCATTGTAAGGTGTTTTCATTGCATTAGATATTGACAAGAAATGCAGGAAATGTTGTCATCCATTGAGCTTTTGCTGGCATTCTCCATCAATATACAGTATCACTAATGACAGCTAAAACACTCATCAACTTAAAGGTAAACCAATGTTCTTGTAGGGTTCTTAAGAAACAAAGTTCAGCGTGTAGTTGTATAATATAAAGGTCCTAAGTACACTGTACTAATGTATGCTGTGCATCGTACTAACAGAAAGAAATACACACCTTTATATATTATTTCCTACCTCTAACACTGTGCCAGGCCTTTTCTTCTACAAGAAACAACTCACTGTAAATGGACAGAAAAAGAATTCACTAAACAAAGGTTTTCCTTATTATCTGCATGAGTGAAAACAATTAACAAAACAGTATTCTAATCAATATACTGGACACCATGTCCTGTAATTAATTCTTTCAACATTTGTCTCTTTTAGGATCTTGTTTTTAAGTAAATCGTACCAAACAGTGTATTTACTGGGTTAAGATTTTGCAAATTTGCTTGTCTTCTTTAAGATGTATTGAACTATATGCCTTTATGTTATAATTTTCTTTTGTCTGTCATTTGATTTCATTTTGACTGTATGTCAACATGGTGATGTCAATAAACCATTGAATTGAATATATTTATGATTATTACCATATCACAATAAACAGAAATATGAATACTGCCACAGCTACTCCAGACCCATTCTGACACTTCCATGAAGTCAGGAGTAGGATAACATACACTGATGCAGCACAGACAAGCAGGTAGACAATGTTGTAACCAAAGAACATTTGTAGAACTACCAGTCCACCCATGCTGATACAGAAGTTTAATAACCACCGGGGAATGGGGGGCTCCGCATCATCAGCTAAAACAAATTAATGACTATAATTGATACAGAGCTGTCGAAAGTGAAGACATCAAATTTTACATGCCTAGTATAGTTTTTAAGTGAGTAATATTGAAACTGCCAAAACTGCATGTCATAAATGTCTCTTAGATTGGTTATGCATCCACAAAATAACTATCTATACTCCATGTACTCTAAAAACATTTTTTTTAAACTTGAACTAATATCCATGCAGATAAAATCAATATCAAGGCACTTTTACTTAAGAATCATACAAAACTTTTGAAAAAAATATTTTTTTTTAAGTTAATCACCAATAAAAATAATATGATCTTTCATCCCCTTTCAACATCTATGATAGCACAAGCTTTAAATGAAAATAAAGACATTGAATATTTCTGGCTATGATACATACGGGAGTACCCTACAGCACAAACTATCCTGGTGGTGATACACAGTAGATAGAGTGGGGCCAGCATGTGGACGGTTTGCTGCAGTGTGGGGTAGAGACAGTTCTCTCCCAGCTCCCACAGAGAGATCCGGCCATACTCCATCTCACTGCCGTAATCAAAGTCGCTGTACTCCGCCAGCATCTTCTCCAGATCCTCATCATCATACATGGAATCATCGTAATAATCGTCAAACGAATCATCATATTCCATTGCTTAATAGTTCTTCTATGATGAATAGACAGTGAATTGTTTATATGCTTATTTGCATCTTGCTGCAAAAAATGGAGACAAATCAAGGATATGTTACCAGCTGATCGAATTGTGTTCGTTCTATTTATTCTAGGTACATCATAAATAAAATAATTCTAAAACCAAACAAGCTTGACTAAGCGATTCCCAACTCTACAGCTCTCTACCCTGTTGAGAATACACGTCAATTTTAAAGCAAAGTATACCTGTCTCTGACTAAAAGTCGTTCTAAATGCAATGACTTTAGACAGCCAGTATGCTTTAAAGGCCTAACTTCAAGCTAACATAATTGATGTCAGGATAAACACTCATAATAAAAATAATTTTCTTCTTTTGATGCTTATCACCACGAGATCAATCATGTAGGAAGTGATATGATGGTCATAGCATAAAGAAAGATATCCGTCAGAAATGTTTTTCCCGGAAAACCTAGGTCGTACTTTGCAATAATTTTTTATGGGTATTTATGTATTTATTGTACGTGGGGGTCAGTGCTCGGATATGGGAGAGTCCTTGGGAAGGGATTCAGACCCCCCCTCCCTGAACAATTCAAACTTATTAAAATCATATTGTAAAGTACGAAAATATGCCTCTCCCCGCAAACAAAACTATCTCTAGCCCCCGGAAATTTTTCTTGATACATATTGGCAAAGTAAAATGGAAATCACAGCATGCCGGGCACTTCATCGAAATTTTAGGTTTAACTTGAAAAATAGTTACGTTGATATGGACTTTAAAGCTTATCTAAACATTTTGTCTTTAAAGTAATCTATAAAATGTATGAAAATCGCCCCTTTTCTAGATAATCGATTAGATTTCTTTCATTTTAAAAACACATGAATACCCCCAAAAAATCTGTAGTACCTGCACCAGACTAGAAGAAAGCATTTTATTGTTTAAATAATGTTATACAGCCTTAGGAATTTTATTTTATGTTAATGGTCTTATAACTATTTCTAAGCTGCTACCGTGCACATTTTCTGGTGCTTTTTTTCATGTGGTATAATCATAGTAAACCAAACACCCCCTTCAATATTGGCATACCGGTAAAGGTCTATAAAATATCACCATATCACCCCTACCCCTCCTATTCAATTCTCTACGATTGTCTCAATGTCGCATCCGACATTTCACACCAACCGATCTCTGTCTAGGCCCATGTAATTATATGTTTTAAATCGCATAGCCATTTATTTATCACATATCGTATGTACATGTAATATCATCAGATAGTATATTACCGGCTTCCTCTTTCATATCAATTCCGACAATACATACGGACGTTTTAGTATCTTAAATCGTCCGCATTCTTTAAAATAAATTGAAAACTGGCCAAATCTCTCTCTCTCTCTCTCTCTCTCTCTCTCTCTCTCTCTCTCTCTCTCTCTCTCTCTCTCTCTCAAATATCACATAGCAAACCTCTATTAGTTCAACCATTGATTAAAAATATCTAAAATACCGGTACTTAATTTGAATTTACTACTTTACTATTTTAGAAAAAAAACATGCTAAAACTGATTGAGCCGGTCTGCTTGGTTGTTAAAACAAACACGGAGAAAATAAATGAATGTCAAAAGTAATGAAAGTTACAACAATCGAGTGTAATTCTTAGAAATACTAATAGTATATTTTAATATAATAAATTGTAATCCACACATTACAAATATTTGTTATTTCATTCCTGAATGACGTGTTGCAAAATGATTATTCTAATATACAGTGGCTCACACCACTCCAAGCTTTTGTTTTGAAACTGGTTTTTTTTTTATTGAACAGTCAGAATAAAACAAAATTACATTATTGTCATCCTGTACAAACTGAATTAGGAATCATACTCAATATTCCTTAGTTCAGAAATAATCTATCGATTTGTTTTATTTTATTATCATAAACAAAAGATTAAAGTTACATGCAAAATATTATGACGTTTTAACCGTAAAATATATACACAGATCTAACGTGTCTTTAAATCCCTTCCAATCAATTGTACGGGTATACCTATACAGCTTGACCTCAATTCTTTGTGTACCTGAACCAATCAGATTTTACTTCCTGAGTGAAGCGTGTTGTCATGTTTGAAGTGCAGGGAACGGGACAGGCGAGAACATGGGCGACTCTCACGGACGCTGGTCCAATCTCCTGGTCTGGACCCTGATACACCTGGCCAGGTGTGCCCCCCAGCAGCAATGTGTTGACCCGAACTATATAGACATCAATGCACATGAGACGGGGAGGTATTGTGAGGAAACGTTCAGCAGCATGAACTGTAGTCTGGGGGTAGGTAATGTGATATACATGTATAATGTGGGGGAGGGGGTCTGTGGTGGAAAAACCGTTTGTACACACAGGTTTATGATAAGGTTATTTAACAACTCAAGATAGGAATTAGAACATTATTGATTTTATATTTTTATATGTTTATTTTTCGTATGCATTTAAATTTGTTATGGATACATTCAAACAGTATTAAACATGCAAACTAATGAGGAAGTAGTTTATATTTTCTTTCGTTCTGTCTTGAATGGAAATAAAAGACACTGTAAAATCGGACAATTCTTCCCTAATAAAAATAATTTTAAATCAACTGTCAGAAACTAGAAGCAAAGCATGTCGTAATCATCTTGGTATATAAGTTGTCTTCAGTCATGAGGGGATGGTGGGGCGGGGGGGGGGGGGGGGGTCAAAGAAAATTTCTGTTGGTTAATGCATAATGAATATTTGATAACAAATAATATTTGAAATATTGAAATATTTATATCAACCGAGTGCAAGAAAAAAATTTTCATAGCTTCAAAAATTAAATTGCTTACAACTTTACTGCATAGACTTGGTTATTAAACTGCCAATATCAGCATCTACCAAATGTGAAGACGTGTGAAAGCACAGTGGCCAATCCCGTTTAACATTTATGTCAATGTACATTGAAATAAATGATAAAACAGGCTTGCCCATTGTATGTGAAAGGGCAGATATTTACTCGCTATTTTTTTTATACTAATTGATAATACATTATATTTTATACTTTTAATTACTTTCTTTAAATCAGGCATTGATGCAATTGACATATTGATTTTTATGTTGGGGATATAACGGATGTAGACAATGCAGAAATATTTTTTGTTACCAGCTGACGCGATGAAACATTCATGACTTTGTACACAGAGCCAGAGCAATTTTATAAATATGTTTATTGCATCCTCTCTTTGAGTATCGTTCATGCAGATTTACCTTAAATTTTAGGTGGGATTTATTTTAACAATAAATATAGGATCTCTCATGATTTGCGATGGTATATTATTTTTAACAAACGAGTTGTGTGTTTTCTATCCCCGAGCAAATCATGAGAGATTCTTTTTATCACATGTTTTAGCAAGTATTTTGTTAATCTCAACTTTTTTTCTGTAAAAATTGTAATTGTGAGCCGCACAGCACATTTAATACAAGACGTCAACAACTTTACGCATGGAAAAAAAAGTTTCCTGATGTTTAACAAACAGACATTTCATTTTCGAACATTTCTTATGAATTCATGAAAATTAATTGAAAAAACCCACCAACTGCTTCACATTTAAACTCAACACTTTTCAATTGAATTAATTAATTATTTACTTTTTCATTCTACGTCAATCAACTACCTATATCTACGTTATTTTTAATCATGACGTGACGTCTCGTAAGAACACACAGTGTAATATAATTTATCCCATGAGTGATATCCACCGCATATTGAGATAAACTTGAGATAAAAAAATATTATTTTAGTGAACAAACAATTCATATATTGTGTCTTTAAATATCTTTATAAAGATCTCTCCTTCTCAAGGAGATTTATTTAGTCTAAAAAAAATGGTCACAACCATCTAGGTATCTTAAGAAATAATTACGTTTAATAAATCTTCAGACCAGTACAAAACAAAAATTATTGAATATTCAATACTGGGATTGCTTTCTGAAAAAGGAAGTACAGCATAGTTTGTCTACCAGGAACGTTATCTGCCGGACTCTTTCATTGCCTGATCGACCATGTAAGCCTGCATGTTCAATCAGTGACGTCTCTCCTTCGTTATTGGTATCGGCGTATTCTTTATTATAACAAAATGACATTTAATGCAAAGGGTATCACTCCTTCCCCATCCCACCATGTTCGCCTTTACAATGCACTATTGTCTTTGATTGGCATATAAAGACCAAAAAGACTGTATTGTATAGTATGAAGGAAATATTTCTCCAATTTATCTTCGTAAAAAGTTTTTATAAAAAATACAATCGTCTCTTTCAAGGAAATCTTCATGTCAAACCAGTTCCCGTTTACCTGGAACTTATGAACTACAGTAATATATCTGATATGTATATTAATATATTTACATATACCAAGTATTATTCCCTCTATACTTACGGAAACTTAAAGTTAATTCACTTAAAAAATAAAATGCTTTCTTTGGTGATTCATTCGGGATATGAAGGTAGCGACATTAAAGGAAAATAATTTACATATAACCCGCTAATTTTTTCTGCAATGTCGCTACCTTCATATCCCGAATGAATCATCAAAGAAAGCATTTTAATACGAGTTAATTATCTCGTTATTACTAAAAAAGATCTCGTTATTACGAGTTAATTATCTCGTAATTACGAGAAAAGATCTCGTTATTACGAGAAAAGATTTATATAAAATGGTGCGTTTCTGAAAAGACCTCCAAGTCGACTGGTTCACCCTTTCAGTCTACTTTTTCCTTTCCAGTAACGTTGATTGAATTTTGATTAATTTATAAATAACAACGGCCATTATTCATGAATTTTTTTTTTTTACATAAAATGATCGGATTTGACATTTTATCTTATAGGAATTAGTGGAAAGAACTTAATGTAATTCTACTTTTCATCTTAAATATCATAAGCCCACTCGAAGTAAATACCAGGTAGTCTTAGTCGTAAAAACACAATTCTATCTGGTACAGATGACTTAAATGACTATATTGTTTCAATCATGGATATACAGGATTTACCCGAATTGCGTTTTATAAGTTCATACACAAGCTATATGTATATTGAAACTAATTGATTTTGTAAATTGACATTTTGGAGTCTGAAAACAATTTACATGCATCCTTCTTAATAATAAATATTTCAATTGCATTAATCAATCTGCTTTGCTCCTTCCTCTAATTTATTTTAAAACTGCTTGGTCCGATTTTATATCAAATTTTGTGTATGCTTTTAATTGATGATTTAGAAACATAAATTGATGATTATGGTAAATATGTTTATAATTATGGGCATTGCAGTAGTTCATACATTTACATAAAGAGAGAAGAACAATGAAACGCGCCATTTAAAATAGACCTTTTCTCGTAATAACAAGGCCCTGTCTCGTGATATCGAGAAATTAACTCGTAATAACGAGATTTTTTATCGTAATTAAGAGATAATTAAGTCGTCATTACGAGATCTTTTCTCGTAATAATGAGATGATTAACTCGTAATAACCATATCTTTTCTCGTAATTACGAGATAATTAAGTCGTAATAACAAGACCTTTTCTCGTAATTACGAGATAACTAACTCGTTATAACGAGATCACTTCTCGTTATTATGAGATCTTTTCTCGTAATAACGAGATACAAATATTTTGTTATGTGGCACTATTTGTCTTTTGTACATGAGTGACATGGCACAGTTCATTCATACATGACTATATTAAATCCTATTCACACATGATACGAATAATCCAATTCACATAATACGAGATAAATTGCATTTAACTTCATTTCTATTTATTGTAGCAAAGAAAACCACAGGATACAACCTTCCCCTGCCAGATCAAGAGAGGGAAACGTAAGTGATACAACATAAATTTTTGAATAACAATAGTAAATTTGTGTAATTCCATAACTGAATTAATATGCAATACATTGATGATCGATAAAGTTTAGAATCTAACGGAAACCGTAAAATTGTTACGACTCATTCTATTCTCGAAACTATTTCATATATTCTCATGTATCACAAACAACCTTTATGATGTCATCTTTTGACATTTAAAAAAATAACTCCAAAAGATTAAAAGTTTTCCCATCATGAACCTTTCGAGTCGTTTCGACCTATAAAGAGGAGTTAAAAAAAACCAAGATTTACTTTAGCTACTATAGCATGTTACTCACGCGAACGATGTGGTCCATCACCATTGGTTGTCTATGAGCGATCACCTCCTTTATTCATCTTGAGTAAGAAACGTTATCAACCGTGATTACCGGACTGATGGTCTATGGGCCTACCGAAGATTCATAACATCGTTTTTATTTTTCTGACGGTTATGAACAACATGTATCTGAAATAATTAGAAAAATACGGTGCTCCTGTTACTAATATTATATCCTCGCGGTTAGATACAAATCGGCGCGAAATCGAAATAATTTATTCGCGAAAAATAAGGAATCTAGCTACAGTATTGTCGATTGGTATATTTTCTCTCACATTTTTTACGGTATTAATATTCTGTGTTTTAATTAATTATTTACCACAGTGAACGAGAGCGCTATGGGCCCACTTACTCCATGTCCATACCTGGGTTGTGAGCCCGCACTGCTGCAATCCCTGAAACTGACCAAGCAGACGAGGACGCTGGAGTCGGGCGAGCAGTACCGATGGTCGGCCATTGAGTTAACCTTCTCCCTACCGCCTCCCATCGGATCCCCAAATGATGGCTACGGTATGTTTACCAATCACTTTGGTTATTCTATTCCCCGAATTTAATTTGATAATGATTTACATTCATGTAATCTGAGTTTAATTTCTTAACCATTTACAATGTTTTACCTATTTGTGAGTGTTTGGCACACCTAATTATTTCCCTCTGCGGTCTGTTTTAGGTGCTGGAGCAATAGAAGTAACGTTTAGCAGCGACAACAAAACCCTCTATGACGACATGGAGTTCGGGCAGATATACCGCGTGTTTGATTTTAATTCATATAGCCTCACAAGCGTCGACCAGGACACGACCAATCCAAACAATACAGTAAACACTTCCACTCATTCCTCTCACGGAAATTCTTATTGTACACGGTCCGGGTTGGAAGGATCTGACCCTTCGAAATCAGGCCCAACCTGGCGGCGAAATTTTATTTTTTTACGAAAATTTGTCAATCTTTACCTTTCTCGTGACCCGTCCTCACAAATTTGGATATTTTGCCTTTAGCGAATACCAATGGGTATAATATATACTTCAAGAATCGTTTCTTCTTTCAACATTTATTTTACTTATAAATCGATCTGATGTGGTAACAGTAATACACAACACATTTCTTTCCTGATGCAAAACAGTATACACTATACATTTGAAGATTTATCCCGTTACTAGCTAAGGTTTAGTCAACGTTCATTGAAAATGGGTACCCGTACAAATTTGTATTTCAGTTTATAAAAAAATTCTCTATACGGCATTGCACCTGATAAAAAGAGAAGCACTTGTAACCAATAGACATTTTCTTAATTTCAAAATGTATTGATGTACAATGTTTATAAAATTTTACAAAAGAATCTGAAAAAGCTCAAATTCATGATTATGACAGCCTTTTCATATACCAGTATAAATGAAGTTCTTCATAACAAAGATGACAACAAAGCAATTTACAGAATTTTTTATATAAATTTATCTAATGTAAATGCTGTTTATTTACAGAGAATCCTGCGTTTTCCCTGTTTTATGGGTTTTTACTTCGTAAGGTGTCAATCCGACAGTTACAAGGTCTACAGCCTTCGTCTAAAGACGTTCTCCAAATGGCGGACTGAGACGAACTCAACTCCTTTCACGGAGATTACTTACAACATCACTGTGTACGGCTATTACGGTAAGAGTTAATTAACTTACAACAATATTACGGTAAGAGTTAATAAACTTACAACATTATTACGGTAAAAGTTAATAAACTTACAACATTATTACGGTAAGAGTTAATAAACTTACAACATTATTACGGCAAGCGTTAATTAACTTGCAACTTTATTACGGTAAGAGTAATTAACTTACAACATTATATTACGGTAAGAGTAAATTAACTTACAACATTATTACGGTAAGAGTAGTTAAACTTACAACAATATTACGGTAAGAGTAGATAAACTTACAACAATATTACGGTAAGAGTTAATAAACTTACAAAATTATTACGGCAAGCGTTAATTAACTTGCAACTTTATTACGGTAAGAGTAATATAACTTACAACATTATATTACGGTAAGAGTAAATAAACTTACAACATTATTACGGTAAGAGTAATTAACTTACAACATTATTATGGTAAGAATTAATAATCTTACAACATTATTACGGCAAGAGATAATAAACTTACAACATCACTGTGTACAGCTAATACGGTTAGAGTTAATTGACTTACAACTTTACATGTGTACAGCTATAAGGGTAAAAAATAATTAACTTGCAACATTATTAAAGTAAGAGTTAAATAACTGACAACATCACTGTGTACGGCTATTACTGTAAAGATTCATTGTTTTATAAAAAGTTGACAAGAGCAAGGTTAAAACGGTAATGATCAAGATTTCTTAAATAATTTTGTCAATTATTTCCCATGGTTGGGTTTAGTTTTTTAATTGAATGCAAAGTTTGTTTTATATAAAGTTTAACTTTATTTCCAGTGTATCACAACTCGAAAAACAAATCCACTATAGCGCTAACTCTGTTTCCTGGAAATAGGGACGTGACGGTAGTTTTTGACCCGGCGACGGATTCTAAAGTATTTAGGAGCACCGTGTCCCTGATAAATGCTGAATCTGATGAACTTTACAATCATAAAGTAGTATTTGGAGAGCCAAAGCCAGTCCTTTTCAAGAACACTCCCGACGGACTATATTACGTTTCAGTAAGTATGGCATGGTACGCAGGCAACCTATTTATAAAATAGCAGGAAAAGTCGGCGGAATAACTACGTGTTGCGGAACGTATATGCACATATAAACTGTCATTAACTTTTATATGTTTGAATCCAGCAGTTTATATTTTTAGATCACCTGAGAAAACTCAGTTCAGGCTCTAGGTTAGGGACAATATGGACATATAGTAAAAATGTATTAAATCTTAGAAAAATCTTCTCTACTCCCATATATATTTGTTAAAAACTACATAAATACCTGGTTATAATGTCCATGAAGCCCTCTACCAAAATTGTGAAATTCATGACCCCTTTGTTATGGGTTCAGGCTCTAGGGTCGGGCCAATATGGCCATATTGTAAAAATGTATTAAATCTTAAAAAATCATTTTCTCTACTCCCACACATGTGGGCAAAAACTGAATACATGGTTATGATGTCCACTAACCCCTCTACCTAAATTGTGAAATTCATGGCCCCTGGGTCAGGGGTGCAGGACATTAAAGGTGGGGGGGGGGGGGGCAATATAGTGTTAATGCATATAATGTTTAAAAATTGTCTTCTCTCTTCTCACACAATAGTATAAAAATCTGACCTATAATTATGTTTACCAGGAAGTCCTCTACTGAAATTTTAATTTCCATGTCCCCTGGAGTATGGTTTTTGACTCGAGGACAGGGCCAAAATGGATGTATAGGTGTTAATGCATATAATGTTAAAGCATTATCTTCTTTACTCCCACACACCTAAAGGAAAACTGAATTCATGATTTGAAGACCATTTCTTTAAGTTTATTGCCAAAATTATAAGTTTCAGAGTTCTTTTTGGAAGATTTCAGGCATGGAGGTGATTTTATGATTTTTCTACTCCAGAATAAAAAGTAACTAAATGCATATCCGAGACACCTCGACAAATTGGTGTATGGGTTATATTCTTGTCAGGTGACCGATAAGGCCAATTGGCCTCTTGTTTAATATTGGTAGTTATCAGTTATATTTTCTTAAAAACTGTTAAACACTGCTTTTTGTTAAATAAAAGTATTTCTGATTAGTATAAATTCGAACCATAGTAACCCCGTCTTCCTTTTTATCTACTAGTAAAGAATGGTAATAACTGGTACCTAAACCGGAATCAAACATATGCTCATTTGTTTTAAAATATTGTGTTACAAATGAAACATAAATAATAAACTTTTAATTTTTTTATTTCGTAGATTGTGACATGTGAGGGGAGTACATGTAGTAGTTCCACAAAATCGCACAACATCACGGTTGGGAGTCCAAGACCAGAGCACCGTCCAGGTATGTGAAAGTTTTCATTATCCATTCTGGTAAAAGAAAACAACAGAAAATAGAAAGACAAGCATAAAATTCAACAATAAACAAAAAAAATTACAGTATTTGAAACAATAAAGATGACTGCATTTGACTGTTCTGTTTTTTAGGCCTTGCAGAATCGACGTCTGATGAGGGTTTACCCTTCATAAAATGGTTCCTGCCGGTGATGGGCGGGGCAGTCACTGCAATAACACTGCTAGCTTTATTATGCCACCACCGCTGGAAGACACACACACGTCTTAGCAAAAATGCAGGTGAGTCCTCTAACAGTTGCATTACATCCTATAGAACGTTGTCCTCAGGGTCCTCAGTAACTCATATTATATACTTTTTGACAGAGCGTCACAACATGAAAATAGTTAAAAGTTTAATTAACAAATTGATTTTATCCATGATAATGACACATTCCTGTCATGGCTTACATACATTATTTTCTTTTCACAGAACTGTCTTCATTTCCAAAGGTTCTTTTGATATATTCGAACAACAATCAAATTAACTCGGATCTAGCGAAAGAACTTGTCGCGTTTTGCAATAGAAATATGCAGATGAAGGTCATCTACGATCAACTAGATGATGAGAGGTATTCAATAAATGACGAGGGTTATTCACACTGGTACAGAGAAAAACTGGAAGAATCATCAGCAGCCATTATTTTGTGGACTCCCGGATCTGATGAAGATAATCAAGATGGTGAAAGGACTTGCAACGAATTTAACACTGGCGTTACAATGGCATTGAATTCAAAAATAGATGACCATAAAAAATTAGTGTGCCTTTACCTTGTCAAATCTCACAAACTAACAGTTCCTCCAGATATTCAAAAAGAGGCCCGAGTTTATAATTTTCCTGAAAAATCATCTCAAATCTTCAATTTTTTACTCGGGCATACACGTTCTCGACCAAAATACTTTGATAATAATTCTAGATTTAAAAAGCTAGTTTCAGAACTAGAAGATGGTAACTTAATTGATGGAAATAGAAATCAGACAACCCCAGACGAAGTCCCAGAACTCAAAGGAAGACAAGAAACCATTCCACTTAAAAATATAGACGAAGAAATCTTGGATTTAAAAAGGAAAGTTTTTTCTACAAATCTCAGTAATTCGAGTAATAGTTCAGCATCTAATACAGAAGGCGTCCCTGTTAATCCGGACTGCCCAATACATGGAGAAGTGTTGAATAACAAGCATCGACCACATCCAAAACGTGGTAGACCTTACTTAAGAGACCACAAACATCCACCCCGTGGTTTTGATCTAGAAGAAATAGAACCATTGCAACCTTGCCACCATCCACAGGAATACAATAATGTCGTACATCTTCCAGCTGGAGATTTCTTTGATTATGACTTCACTCCTCATTTTCCGGGAAATCGTATGCCGCATCCTGTAAGAGAGCATGTGTTTCATGATGATTTTGATTGTATTTATCAGGAAAACAGTGTACTTTATGAGAGTGATCTGGACTATCAGCGTCGTGTTAATGACAGGCATGTCCACCATAATGCCCATAATGCAGGATTTCATCAACATCTTGAGTGGAATCGACCTCCTCATCATCCAAGTTACTGTCGCGATAGTGAAAGGAATACAAGAGACAGTGAACATTCTTTTCCAAATATGAATAATGGTCGTGTCTTGCTAGGGGAAAATTCTTTTGATGAAAACTCACAGGAAATGTCACTGACAAGCAAACATCCGAAATTCTATTTAGAAGAAGAAGAAGCTAACGATTCTTACATTAGCTTTCACAGACGTAGATCAAATTCTGTTGACAGTTTAACTTCCAACAGCTCCAACAACTCAAAATACAGCAAAAGAAGTGCGAGTATTGATAGCTTTGAACTGAAACAGTCATTTCAAAAATTTATCTAAAGAACAGCAACGGCCGTCAATTGAACGATTCAATTAATCGATATGACCACTATTCTTTAAAAGTTGTGCGTTGAATGTACGGAATCGTAAAATATGACCTACTTTTATGTATACTTGTTAAAATTAACCTCTGCTAAAATGCTTTTTGATATGATACTATATTTAATAACAAATTTGTTTATTTATAAATGTTAATTTAAATTTACCTGCCTTCAATGTAACTGATGTTTTAAAAATTAAATCTTAACTGAGAGTCATTATGTCTGTTACACACACACACACACACACACACACACACACACACACACACACACACACACACCGGTACGTTAGTGGTATATAAGGAAGTATGAATCGTAATCTTTTTTCTATTTGTCTTTCTTTGAAGGGACATGGTCACAATTTTGTTTTTCTATTTCTATTGTTTACAATATCTAAGAAATGTATTTCTAGTGACCAAGTAGTCTTAGTGACAGTTGAAGAGTTAAGTAAGATACAGAGCTCACTGATATTTGGGAGTTGATTTTAATCAACTCTCCTATGCAGTTACTCTGGCAAACCGAAAGTGAAACAGTGTTTGGACCTAAGCACAAATCATCACCGCTGACAAGAATTAGTTCTTGAAAATAATAGAATAATTCAAAGTAATGTATGCTGAAGCATTTTTTTTCAAGGAAACTTATCAATAAACACTTTGAAAATAGTCAGATTTTATATAATGCGAACAACTAAGATATTTTTATAGTCACATGTATTCCTACGCCAGCGTTTAGCCTCGTTCAACCAAACGCTCGGCTGTCTCCGTAAATCTCCGACAAGGACTCTCTTACTTGTCGGAGATTAACGGAGACAGCCGATCGTCTGGTTGAACGAGACTAGAGTTCGATATCAATAGTGCTTGGATCCATAAAATTTTTAGAATTGCTTCGATTACTTATACATAGTTTGAAATCTATCTTTAAATATTATACAACATGATTCATATGGGGTTTCTCGAAATTCTTGTCGGAAAAGTCTAAAATTCATAAAATAAAAAAGTGTCTAATTCAAATACAGACAAGAAACTGATTGCCATGCAAGATAAGTTGATTTTAAAAGGACTTGGACACGATTTGAGATTGAAAATTTTATTTCTGTTTCTTATGTAAAAAATGGTTTACTGGTGCATTTTAAATGATTGACCAAAATATTGAATGTTAACGTCAAGTTACAAGCGAGATACAGAGGTAAGAATTGGTTGTTATGTAAACAAAGCTCGAGTCTTATAGTTGTTTACAAAAAATGTAATGTAGAGAATTACCATTTCTTAGACAATATGACTTGTAAATTTTTTTAAACTAATTCAATATCTTCATAAATTTTATTTTCAACAAAAGAAAGATACATTTGATTGAAACTTACACCAATACAACACATATGTAAAAAATGACAATATTCGAGCTTTGTTTACAAAACAAAAAATTATGAAATCTGTATCTTGCTTATAACTTGATATTTGACTTTCAAATTTTGACATAACATTATAAACTTCTATATTTATCAGTATAAATATTCAAATTGGAAAAATAAAATTTGAACATTTAAGTCAAATCGTGTCCAAGTCCCTTTAAAATAAATGATAATCGATAAAATCAACTCCCATCAGTACTTCAGTACTTTGATTTTATTATGTAAACAAGGCTCGTGCCATGCTTTTGTTCAATATACTGGTAAAAGTTCTTTTTCAAGCTGATTTATTTATCTGCTTATTCGTTTTAAAAATAAATCAACAGTTGATAGCGTTTGTCACATTCATTTCAGGTCATAACCTGGAATATTCAAAATGTAAACAAAAACATGACCTGAGCTTTGTTTACATAACAAAGAAACTGAGCGTATACTAGTAACTTGACGACCGACACTCAAATTTTAGTTTACTATTAGAAACGTCTTACTGAAGCATTGTAAACATTAAAAATGGAAAAATAAATTTGGACCAAAATCGTGACCATTAAGGTGGTGTGTGACTTCTATTGATATAAATGTGGATGAAAGTACATTTTAAATAAAAATTCTTTCACCGATTTAGAATTTTCAAATTTTGCAATATGACTCATGTCCTGTTACATTAGAACAAGAAATCAAAGTCGCGTAAAATTTATTGACAAAAAATACATCAAACGCATATACACGTAAAACATGATTAAAGAATATGAGAAAAATAATGGTTACAAAAACCCCATACACACTATTACAAAAATTACCAAACATATAAAAGGCAGTGCAGCCACAAAGTAATGCTACTTTAAATGGAAGCAAAATTGGGTTGGGTGGGTGGGTGTGTGGGAGAAAAAAAGAGCTGCTCGCCGAACAACTTGCATATATATGGCGCCAAAACTAACTGCAAACATTGCGCATGGCATTGCACAAAGAGCGATAACTCCTGCAAACCTGTTCATTCAGGGACCATGTCAAAATTTACTTTATCATAATAAAAACCACTTTGACTCAAGTCCTGTTACCAACAGAACAAGAAATCAAAGTGGCGTAAAATTTATTGACAAAAAATACATCAAACGCATATACATGTAAAACATGATTAAAGAATATGAGAAAAACAAGATATCTGTGAGCCAATGCTCACTAGTGATACCCCCGCTCTGATGTGAATATGCAAAATAAGCAAAGTCGACATTTAACAGAAAGCTGGCATCCGATTGGTACAGAAATATATCCCACAATATGGCATGCCCAAACAAATAGTGTGTTAAAATTTCAAGCATCTGCGATAAATAGCTGCTGAGAAATCTTTGAGGAAATTTTTTTTGAAAATTTTGGCTAAAATAAACAAAGTACTCATTTAACAGGAAGATGACGTCCGATTGGTACAAAAATATATCCCACGATATGGCATGCCTTAACAAAGACTGTGTAAAAATTTCAAGCATCTCCGATAAATAGCTGCTGAGAAATCTTTGACGAAAATTTGTTTGAAAATTTTGGCAAAAAATAAACAGTCATTATTTAACAGGAAGATGACGTCCGATTGATAAAAAAATAAATCCCACGATATGGCATGCCTTAACAAACACTGTGTAAAAATTTCAAGCATCTCCCATAAAAAGCTGCTGAGAAATCTTTGAGGAAAATTTGTTTGAAAATTTTGGCTAAAAATAAACAAAGTCGTCATTTAACAGGAAGTTGACACCCGATTGGTACAGAAATATATCCCACGATATGGCATGCCTATACAAATATTGTGTAAAAATTTCGAACATCTGTGATAAATAGTTGCTGAGAAATTTTTGACGAAAATTTGTTTATAAAAGTTTTCCTAAAAATAAACAAAATACTCATTAAACAGGAAGTTGACGTCCGATTGGTACAAAAATACATCCCACGATATAGCATGCATTAACAAAGACTGTGTAAAAATTTCAAGCATCTGCGATAAACAGTTGCTGAGAATTCTTTGACGGAAATTTGTTTGAAAATTTTGGCTAAAAATAAACGAAGTCGTCATTTAACAATAAGTTGACGTCTGATTGGTACAAAAATATATCCCACGATATGGCATGCCTATACAAATTCTGTGTAAAAATTTCAAGCATCTGCGATAAACAGTTGCTGAGAAATCTTTGACGGAAATTTGTTTGAAAATTTTGGTTAAAAAATAAGCAAAGTCGTCATTGAACAGGAAGTTGACGTCCGATTGGTACAAAAATTTATCCCACGATATGGCATGCCTTAACAAACACTGTGTTAAAATTTTAAGCATCTGCGATAAATAGTTGCTGAGATAAATGCGACAGAAATTTTTGTTACGGACGGACAGACAGACGGACAGACAGACAGACACACAAGGGTAAAACAGTATACCACCTCTCCTTCGGAGCGGGGGTATAATAATAGTTACAAAAACCCCCAATCCCAAAATTTGTGGGGAAGATAAGAAAACTAATTTGTAACATATCTTGAATTGGAAGGTTGTAAGTAACAAAAATACTAGTCTATTTAGTATTGGAAAGTGATTTACCAAAGAGGACCATGGTATCTAGTAAATTTGAAAAGTGAGGGTCAATGTATCTTAGCACTGCATCACTCGACCAGTATTCAATCGCTTTGATCTGATCCACCGGCACACCAATCCTACTTAACCAGGTGGCTCCACCACGTCGAAAAGAATGACCTTTGATGTTACTGTCATCAATTCCTACTTGTACAAGTATAGAATATAGCTTTTGGCGGAAAATACTGTAGGTAAAAACGGAACCTTTTCCTGTGAGAAGAAGAGGCCCAAAAAGATCTGCTCCTCTTGTAAGATGAAGGTAAGCCTGCAGGGCTGATGCCGGACACATTTCCCCAGTAACTTGAGGAAGGATAACATTAAGCTCCCTTTCTCGAAACTGAATTGTCTTTGTATGTCGTAAGCAAATTAGGTAGCCCCATGAACAAGGCATCAAATCAACTCTTCTGACATGTTGTGATGTCTCAAAAGGTCCGGTAATTGCAATGGTGCCTGGACGAAGCAGACCATAAAAGGCTATTAAACAAGCACACCAAAAGCCCAAGTCTTCAACTGATGAAAAGTCAAGGAAAGATCTCATCCGGAGAAGATGTGATGGTGTTATCGAATCAACAGGAAATTGGGCGGTACCCAATTCTCGCTTAATAACCATGAGCAAATATTTCAACTGGTAATCTTCTGGAATAGGGTCTGGTAGATCACAAAGTTCGTGCATGTGTGGTATAATATTCAAGTATTGCTGAATTGAACAAAATTTGAAACACTTCACTCGGGCCAAGTAAGTCACATATAACTGTAATGTTTTTGAAGTTGCTGGTAGTGGGGGCACACTGATATGGTCACAAAAATCCAGGTAAGTTTTCATATGAGTGCGATAAGTGGAAGTTGTTGAGTTAGCCCATGCCTTTCTTTTCAAAGCAGATGCTTGGTCTTGTAGGGACTGTACAGTGAATCCACCTGGCAAAGATAAATGGTAATGACATATGAGACAACAATGTTGCAATAGAAAAGTTATCGTGTTGCAGGGAAGGCACTAAGGAATACAGTTTTGTAAGTTGACCCGGCTCATGGAGACGGGAACATGCATCCCCAATGTTGTTTTGTTTGCCTGGTAAGTATTTAGCACTGATAACACAATTATACAGGGCAGATATCCTGAACAGAATGCGGCACATGAACTGTACAAGGGGAATCATGGAAGTTCCTTTGTTAATCCACGACACGGCAGAAGAATTATCACTATGTATGATCGCTTTACTATTCACAAAGTATTTACTCCACCTACACACAGACAAGAAAAAATAGCGATAAATTCTTTAATATTAATATGGGCCATGGCACAAGCTGGTAGATCTAATGGCCAATTAATGTAGAAGTTGTCTCCATTGTAATATCCTCCACCTCCCTCAGAAGAAGCATCCGTCTGGAGTGAGGTGATGGGGCGTGGATCCTGTATACGACACATGCCATTGAATATCGACATAAATGATATCCACCACTGAAGGTCTGCAAAGAAATCCTCAGCGAGCAACACTTTATGATGTCTCTCAGTCACAGCATTCTTCACGGAGAAAGGTAAGACCACCACAGATCACTTGAGAGGCCCAATTGAGCTTTCCAATAAGTGTTTCTAACTGTCTAACACTAGCTCGCTTTCTTCGAGAAAAAGTTCCCAGTAAATCGTTGAAATCTTGTAGCTTTGATGATGGCAAGGATAGAGTCATTGTCACTGAATCTACTACCACCCCCAGGAATACCAGCTGCTGGGAGGGACCTTCAACCTTGGACCAGTTAATAGCAAAACCTAGCTTTCTAAGTAGGCTAAGAAGGGTATACCATGCTCTTGAACATTCATATAAGTTTTTCCCAAAAATCAAAAAATCATCAAGATAAGCAATTGCAGTATAACCGTACTCTTCCTGTAAAATTCTACAGACTGCACTACTAAGCCGTTGAAAAATTTGAGGGCTTTTAGCAACGCAAAAGGGAAGCTTAGTGTCATACAAATATGTTGGCGACGTAGCATTTACAAACTGCCATTTTAACCCAGTAGCCCAATAGTTAGAAGGATGAATGGAGACTGATCTATAAGCAGACTGTAGATCTGTCTTTGCAAGATAACAACATTCACTAATGAGCTTACTAACAACACGTAAATCCATGTATGAACAAGAAGTATCCGACTGTACATAATCATTAATAGACATATGCAACGGGCGACTAGCATCATGGATAAGCCTAACCTTAGAATGTGATTTAGGGATAGCTCCTAAGGCACTAACAATAGTAGGTTTGACACAGTAGCCACATAATTTCCATTTGACAATTCATACAGTATCTGTTTCTCAACTTGTACTGCATATTGAAAACATGACTGATAATTATCAACTTCACATGGGACAAGTCACTGCTCAGCTCCCTCATCAATAAATCTAAAGCCCTCTTTTATCCCCTCACATAAGAAGTTGCGATCAAAATCATCTTGTAAATAAAATTCCCAAACAGAGTACTTTAACCCTGAGGAGGAGTCAGAGCAGTAACCTGTCCCATTCCCTAGTTTTTTGGGTGAGACAGAGCATTATGAGCTTGTGAATAACAAACAAAACAACAATGTTGCAATTTACAGTTGGTAAAGTCACATGTTTCCATATTAAATTTCCTGCAAATCTCTTTGCCGTCAGGTGTGAATGGACCACGTCGACTTCCTTTCTGCTTGGAACCCTCCTTCTAAGCGTTTGTTCCCAATTATCCTTGCAGGGTCTGCATGGTAAGGCTGTTGGGTTTAGGGATCAGTTGAAAATCCTGAAGGTGAGGACGAGATACACCCCATCGAAACTTTTCCTTGAATTGCAATTATCTGTACTCACGGTGAAAGAGAAGGACACTACCTTTGACATACTTGTTGAATAAGCGATTAATGTACTTGGTATACTCAAGGTAGTCGCGCACTCCTTGGTCATCCAGTTCCTGAATAATGATCATTTCCTGCATAATGGCAGCATTACCATAGCCCCACTGTTCAATGGACAGTTTATAATAGTCACGATCAAGCTTGTTGTTAATCTTCACTCCAGTGTTGGTAAGTGTGAGAAGATCATCCTTCTCTTATTGCATAATGGGGTCAAGCCAAACGTAGTTATGAACGAGTCTTACGTTCCCTTTATTATTTGATGGACATTGTGTAAATGCAGCAGAAACATGAGAGGGGAACAAGTTCATAAGATTACTGAGGTCAACCGTACCTTGCGGGGGTTGTACATTCGGTGTAGGCTCAACTCCAGAAGCAGTCGCATGATTCTTATGTGTGCGAGTTGTACTTGGCATTGGCCAGGGCTGTCTATAGCCTGTTTGCAAGCATCAATATTCTGAAGGATTTGCATCTTTCGTTTATGTAGTTCTAAAGTCTGGAGCTCCTTCTCTAAAACGAGTATTTCACTAGATATATTTGGGGCTCTTTGGACTGCATGTATCCGCGGCGTGGTGGCCCGAACTTCCTCTGTTGATGCCGTTGTTGCCAAGCCGCCGGAGGCCTCTAATTCTGCATGGCTGTCGCTCATTTCGTCTGACGAGTCGTCACACGATCTTATAAAGTCAAGAACAGCCCGGTCTCTGGAACGAAGATCGTATGGGTGACACTCCTGCATGGAGGGAAAAAAGAGCTGCTCGCCGAACAGCATGCATATATATGGCGCCAAAACTTAACTGCAAACATTGCGCATGACATTGCGCAAAGAGCAATAACTCCCGCAAACCTCTGCATACAGGGACCATGTCAAAATTTATTTTATCATAATAAAAACCACTATTTAAAATTTTTTGGAAAGGTAAAAAAATTAAAATCTCAAGCGGGATTCGAACTCATGACTTACAGTCTTAGAATCACTTGCCATCAAATCGTCAGTGTGGGGACCAAATGATTTTTCAACTATACCCCAAGTCTCCCTATCCAGCATCAATTAATTAAGCATAAATAATCCGTCTTGAGGGAACAAACTGTAATTCAACTCAAAATTCAACTTCAAAGTCAAATAAAAAATATATTTTGTATTACAGTTCATGGCCTATCCTTTCCCCCTGATTGTGCCAGACACTAAGTACAGCCATGTTATCTGTTAACACATGTACTCTAGAATTAGCTAGGTTCTATCTAAGAGCCAATAACACCTTATAAACAGCATATGCTTTCTTTAAATGAATAGATCTTCGATCATCATCTTCCCAAAAATCACTAATCTCATACCTATTCCTACCCTGCCCTACCACTTCTCCGTACTTGTACAAGGATGCATCTGGAGACAACATAACCTGCTGATGACACTCACTTCTCCATTGACAACAACCTTCCCAAGAATCTAGGGAACGCCAATGTTCCAATTCCTCCCTCAGCCCATCCGTCAAACACACATGCTAAATACTTTTCACAGCTCTAGAAATTGCTTAGTTAACCTCCCTACAAAACAGCCTACAACCAAGAACTGAAAGGCCTATTGATATACATTAACCAGCAAATCGCTGAAGAGTTTTCACAGTAAGTTCTTTTGAACCAAGAATACTTTCTCTCATATCAGCAAATTTCAACTTCTTGCTTTCTGGCAATATATAAGCTTGTTTTTTTTGGGGGGGGGGGGAATCCACCAAAAAACCCAGAAACTTGACACACGTCGATGGGACAAACGAGCATTTCCCCAAGGCCAAAGTATAACCTAACCTTCTCAACACTTCTACTAATATGTTTGCGACCTTACAACCTTATATATAACCAATCATCAATATACTGTACGGTACTTACTGACCGACTCCAAATGTATGACGTAAAAGCTATTCCAATGGTCTGGAAAATAATAGGTGATGCCTTGAACCCAAAAGGAATTACCGTATATACACCATAATATAACCACCAAAAATCAGCCCAAAGTATCCCTGAGAATCATAGAACAACCTAACATCATCGTATCCAGATTTTTCATCAGTCGTTATCCGAAATGCATTACACCTTACAAGCCTATGAACATCTCTCAAACTCTCCAGCTGAAAGGGAAGATCCTTCACCAGAGGTTCAAAAATCTGTCATCATGAAAGAGTCTTGGATGACTTGGTACAAAACATCAGAAATAAAAGCATGATACTTTTTACATAAAGCAGAGTTACGGCACTTCTCAGAATCAAACGACTTTCCACAAAAATTCCCTTTAAAACGAGTAAAAAAAACTCTGTCACATCCACTCCCTCTGTAAGGCACTTTCTCACACTCAATATCGTATCTTCTTTCACTCCACTCCTCTCCAACACATATTCCCAGGCAGAAACATTTCTAACCGATTGTGCTGCAATAATTGAACTGGAGTATATACTAGCAACTGGTTCATATCAAAATCACAACCTTCAATTACAGATTCCGCACTAACTTGGTGGGTTGCGAGAGAAGGAATACCACCACTGATTGTCACCCATTCTCCCTTCTGAGGAGGAACTACTCTCATGGGATTGAATTCTACCATCTTGTCAAACTCAGCATTTACCTGATTATAATTAATCAACATAGATGCTCCATTATCCTCCTACCAATTAAAATTATAATCCATTTAAAGGTCACATGGTGACAATCATAGTTCATTCAATCTTTATTTCCCCCTTGTGGAGATTTCATGTTATAAATTACAATACATAAAGAAAATCAGTCAGTCGTACAAAAATAGGAAATAATTGTGAAGACAACGTATGAAAATAGACGGGATGTTCAACTTCTGCAAATCGTCCATGGCAGGAAAAGGTACAATACAGTTGGGCTTTCGTACAGTGGATGCAGTCCCCTGGGGTATATTTTTGATGATCTCGTTTCAAATATGAGTCAACTGTCTTTATTTCTGTTTTAGATGCTCTTACTACTATTATTAAGCCATCTTTAAATAACTACAAATAAGAATAACTGAAACTGAAACTCAGCATTTACCTGATTATGATTAATCAACATTGACGCTCCATTATCCTCCTACCAATTAAAATTATGATCCATTTAAAGGTCACATGGTGACAATCATAGTGGAACTCCTTCACTTAGCAACCCACGTGGACTTGGTCCACTAAGGCATCAGGGTCCTCGGGTTGTAAGATCAGGAATTCTTATTATGCATGTATGATATATAACAAACAATCAAGTTCCATCAAAACATTTAATGTGTCACTTTAATTATAATAACCATCTTCATCAAAATATTTGTGTAGCTTTCACTACAACCATTTACAATTCTTCCAGCAGTAGTGGCAGCTGCATAAATCAGTAAAAGCAAACTTAAGTTCATAAATGAACCTTGAATGAATAAAATCTCAAAATTGTATTCTCACAACCAAATGCACAAATTTCCATACACATGTACTCTGAATTCACTTTCTCCTAGCAGCCTTCTTTAACTCAAAATCTTTAACTAAATTTTGTGTTGAATCACAAAAATGACAAGCTTACCTACTAGCATTCCTTCTCCCCATATTTCCCGATGGTCTGAAACCCCGCAGCCTTGTATAAGTACCAAAGTTTTAAAATGGTTGAAATGGATAAGGCTGAAAACCAGGGGCACCTAGAAGGGACGTTGACTACATAGGATACAATCCAGCTAAAGGAGAACTTGAACCTTTAGAACATTGATCTTGTTCCATCTCATCCTTTATCTCCATACCCTCAAAGAGGTATAGCGCCTTTTCCCATTATTCCTACACCTGTGTTTGGACGGAAAGTACCTGTTACTAAATATAGCTTCAGGTACCTAGCTGTCGCAATTTTTAAAACCTGGATACACTGTACTGATGTTATAATGGTGTCTGTAACAACTGATCTCATAAATTCGGGAAACTCTGATTATAACAGTAGTTGATATTCTGAACCGTGATAAGTTCAAGCAAAATGCAATGGATCTACATGTAAGTACTAGTGTAAATAGAGTACGTGTATAACACTAATGAAGAGATCTATATATATTGGGTGTGCTCATACTCAGTCTGAATTAAACAAGATTATTTAAAAAACACCAGAAGAATAGATACATGTAACTTAACCTCTCTATTCTGTTCAAGTTTCAATTTAAATGAAAAAAAAATAACTACTAAGTGGATTCGATCCAGCGACACAAAATCAAAAAGACCTCTCTGTTACCACTAGGCCACGCATCTAACATCTTCAGCAGCTGCATTTTCAATATATATGGCTATATACATGATTGTAATAGAAAGGACACTAATTGAAATATTTGCCTATTTTTCAGAACGAGGACCACGTTAAACCAAAACTAGTTCAATGTAAACGTGTACTACAATACCTGTAGAACATAATTTTCATCGGATGTCTTTGGTTTAGAGTGGTTCAAATAGTCAAATATCCAATTTTTTATCGTATACTAACTACTTTCCTATATATCCCTATCAAAACCTGAATATTTTTATGATGTCGTGTAAGATAATTATTAATAAGACTCTTAGAGCATGGTGATTGTGTAATTTGCGTTTCTTTGGTTATATTTAAACTAAATATTGTATAATACTGAAAATGTCCGATGTTTGCAAAAGGCTATATTTGAGGCCAAATCGTATATTAAGTGCGCTATATTTCTTTAGACCCCAAGTTGTGTCCTTTAATACATTTATTAACTGCTTTTGACACAAGATCAGCTCCCTGCCCCTAGAACTGTAAGACATAAATTTTCAATATTCACTTTCATTTGCAGACGACCACACTGCCTATACAATTCCTCATACACTTCCATATCTTTATCCCCCAACTTTCTACTTAAGCGAGCTAATTCATGAAGAGTAACTAATATCAGAGGTTCACTAGGGTCCTGCTGAGCAGCGAAATCTTTAACCCTCTCCTTCACCTTCGAAACATCCTTATTTTCCAACTTCTCCAGCATCAGCAGTCATGTCATCAAACGCCTTCCCCCTTTTCACTGCAATTATCTAATTCACACAAAACGTCACTTTATGGCATGTCTCATATCATATAATGGCCCCTGCAATATTTTCATCAAATTCAATCCAGTTCAAATCTGCGACATCCAACAGTGACAATAACTTAAATGCTCTCTGAAGATATCCAACAATCTTGAAACCATAAATTTTATTCAAGCCTCCAACGGCATAAAATGTAAAAATTTAATATTACCTTCCTCTCGATCTGCTGTCTGCCCTAGTTATCAAACAGCGGAAAGGAATGGCGTCACTTCGGTATCACGTGAATTCACTTGTGATACAATAAATTTACAAAATTATAAAATCAATCATTTCTGAATCTTTACTTAAAATCAAAGTAACTTTCACTTGTAGATTTATTAACTTTGTAACTTATATTCAATTATACATCAAATATCTATATATCAGGAAATAGTCATACAATGTAATATTAATAATTATTCAAAAAAAAAAGGATTATATCTATATACATGATTACATGATACAATTTCAAATAAACACATTGAAGGTTTATACGTGTCTTTTTTATTTGCTCCAAATGTCCTCAATTAAATATGTCATTTTTATTGCTTCGTGACATTTACAATTAGTATTTGAAAATGTTACGATCCTACTTCCTACTTCAAGTAAGCGTAGTAATTGAGACAAATAAGTTAAAAATGTATCTGCACGGAGTCATATCCCTTACAAAATCTCAAAACAGGCTGAATAAAAATTATATAATTACATACAATTATAATATTGATTTGAAACTCAGTCTATCTCTTCTACAAAACTTCCTAACAATATAGCATGCCTTAAAGGGACTTGGACACGATTTCACTTAAAATTTTCAAATTTTGTTTTTCCATTTTCAATGTTTATACTGATAAATATAGAAGTTTATAATACTATGTCAAAAATTTGAAACTCAAATATCAAGTTATAAGCAAGATACAGAGTTCATAATTCTTTGTTTTGTAAACAAAGCTCGAAAATAGTCATTTTACAATATGCGTTGTATTGGTGTAAGTTTCATTCAAATGTATCTTTCTTTTGTTGATAATAGTATATATGAAGATATTGAATTAGTTTAAATTGTTTTTTACATGTCAATTTGTCTAAGAAATGGCAAAATTCTACATTACATTTTTTGTAAACAACTATAAGACTCGAGCTTTGTTTACATAACTATCAATTCTTACCTCTGTATCTCGCTTGTAACTTGACTTTAGCATTTAATATTTTGGTCAATCATTTAAAATGCTCCAGTAAACCATTTAATACATAAAAAATAAAAATGAAATTTTTGATCTCAAATCGTGTCCAAGTCCCTTTAAACACTCACAAAAATGTTGATTTTAGAATCTGAAATTTCACTCTTTACATTCAATTACTAGTTTTTAGAAGATTTTCCTTAATTTTCATTGTACGAATCATCATGATCATACACTGTAGATTCGTAACATCGTTTCAAAATGGCTATTGAAAAGAAAGGCGACCCTTATGTTCTTTGGTCAGTTTTCTTTGCATAGTTTTCCGAATGGTTTCACGATCTAGCTTTCCATTTGCTAAAGCGGGAAATGTTTTAAACCCAACGATAACCTGCGGAATGTAAAGGCATTCAAGTAACTGGTTTTCTTCAGTTATATTGAATTCTTTTCGGAGGTAGTCCTGCATACTCTCCATGGAGTAGTCCTCATTCTGTGGTTGGTAGATTATCGCGGCACTTGGAACATGATCTCCCGTTTCCATATCTTTTATTGGCAATACAATGGCAGCAATAACATTACTCTTTGCGTTGATAACATTTACGATCTCGAATGGGTATATTTTTCTTCCCAAAACTTGAATCATTTCTTGCAGCCGCCCTTCTACAAACAAAAGACCATCTTCTGACACGTAACCGCCATCTTTAGGATAAAACCATCCGCTTTTCAATAACAAATCCTCAGTTTGTGGTGGAAGATCATGATTCAGATAACCAGTAAATCGTTTTTTGCTTCGAATCAAAATGTTTCCTCTCTGTCCAACAGGTTGAAGATGTCCATGGTCGTCTGTGATCTTTACTTCAACCCATGGACACGGACGAACGCCTAGTAACATATCTTATACTCTGGCTTTGTCATCTGAGGTGAAAACTCTTGAACCAAGGTACCCCATTTCTGTCATTCCGTATAAAACTTGCAATTCGTCGCAAATTTTATCAATACATTCCAGGAGTGAGGCATGCACGACCACACCCGAAGTAACGGCTTTCTTTATTTTCAGGTGTATATTCCTTTTCATTGCCAATTCAAGCATGGATGGAACCAAAAATGCTTGAGTCGCCTTTTCTTTTGTAATAAGATTGGTTGCAGTTTTTACGGCATCAACCATGGAAGACGAATGTAATGTATTTGTCAATGTTACTCGCGTTCCACAAGCAGCCATTTCCCATGCAGGATAGCCTGTAACCCACGAGAACGGTCGGTCGTTGTAGAGAATATCTTCACCTGGCCGACGTAGAAGTAATGAGTAACAGTGCCAAGCTATTACCACAAGTGCGTGATGAGCAGATGGGATTGCTTTTGGGAGACCGGAAGAACCTGAGCTCAAGGTTACAAAACCTACGTCTTCTGGGTCGATTCTTGGAAGTTCCAAATCAAGATGGCGGGAGCATAACTCTGCAACTGTGTACGCTGATGACATACGTTCATTTGGGTAAAACAGAATTACGTTTTCCAGTGCAGGGATAGATTTTCATTCTACTTTGCCATTTCCCTTATCAACGACATATTCGGAAATTTGACAATTTCGGCCCTCAACACCGGGATCCATGATTAGCATCTTTACACTCTCGACACTGTTCAACAACTTGGTAATCTGATCTTCCCTCTCTTGATAGGGCAAACATAGCGGACATCCCCCCGCCATCTGCACCCCAAAGTTAGCAATAAGCCATTCAGGGACATTTCTACCACTAAGACCAATAATGTCACCTCTTTTAACACCCATCTGAACCAGTGTTTTGGCAAACTTCTTTGCATTGTCGTAGAGGTCCCCATATGTTAGTTCAAATCTCGCGTTGTCATCGTCAATGAAAATATACACAACCTTATCATGACTCTATTCTGCTCTTCTTTTCAGTAAATCTGGGTACGTGGTGTATGGAATATCCAATGCAGTGTTAGAACTTACGTAGCTGAAAGCCATTTTATACTTCTCGCGGCTGAGTTGTAAAATCAATCAGGACACTCCATCTGTCTGATATTTCTTTTCGTAACTTTTAAGCACGTAGCCTACTGTTTGTAACCTTTGAAAACTGTCTGGCTTTATAAATTGAAGTGTATATACTCGGGCGTTCCAACTCTGAATTAGCTGTTGAATCTTACAATTTTCGCAATTTTGCCCATCCATGAAATTAAAGCTAAGGGTAAAAAAGCTTGGCATTATATACAATGAACAATATATTTTATATAATTTACTAGATAATCAAAATGTTAATGTAACAGGGGTATTTGTTGTTTGTTGAAGAAATCAAACAAACGCCTGTTTGGGATCTAGGCATCTCCAATATTTATTGGTATAGATAGTAAAAAACGAATAGCCCTACAATGAATAGCAACAATATAAATATATTACAATAGGAGTTAGTTGCGCTGAAGGGGAACAATTCTTTACATTAACCCATAATACTTAAATGAATTACTTTATGTATAAATTCATGTATCTAAAACATAGGTTTACAATGCTATTCATCTATATCTATAAACAGATAAAGACATCACTATATCATTCTAAATCATAAAACACAGTTCATGTTATTCTTTTCTATTTAATAGTTGATATCTCACAAACTCATTCACTCTTACTGTGCATGATCTATTGTTTAATTTGGCAAAATTATAGAATTCACTGTTAATGAAATGTTGAACTATTAATCAAAATTATTAGAATTAGTAATATTAACTTACCAAGAGGTAGAGTTTGTTACATTTCAAAAGTCAGCTTTCAGATTACAAAAAACCTCTACTCTCTTTGATGTGACAAAGAAATATCACAAAACATCTGCAAGAATATGGAGGGAAATCTCAACAACCAATAAAATCAAAGAAGACAAACCTAAAAACCAATTGAATACCTAGATACATTATATATTTGGCCAGAACCTTAATTACAACCTTAGGGCAATTTATATCATGGTCAAGATAGCTGCCTGTTCTATTCAACTGACCATGACCAGATTTTTTAGTTTATAAAAGATTTTATTAGATACTTAAGTCTTACGTTTTAAGTTTATTTGTACAATAACTAATACATCACTATATTAATTTTATTATCAATAAATTTATTACTTTTATTTATAGATTTACTAATGTCATGATTAATAAATCTATAACTCCTACATTAACTTTATCGTTATTACGAGAAAAAATCTCGTTATTACGAGTAATTATCTCGTTATTACATGTTAATTATCTCATTAGAATGAGAAAAGATCTCGTTCGTTATTACGAGAAAAGATTTCGTCATTACAAGTTAATTATCTCATAATTAAGAGAAAAGATCCCACTAATACGAGAAAAAAATCTCGTTATAGCGAGAAAATATCTAGTAATTACGAAAGTTATATACGAGTTTATTATCTCGTTTTAACGAGAAAAGATCTCGTTCTCACAAGCTAACTAGCTCGTTTTTACAAGCTAATTATTTCGTAATAACGAGAAAAAATCTCGTTATATCGAGAAAATATCTTATAATTACATGGAAGAGATCTTGTTATTACGAGTTAATTTTCTTGTTATAACGAGAAAAAATATCGTATTTACGAGATCTTTTCTCGTAATTACGAGATTTTTTCTAGTAATAAAATAGAGATAGAGAAAAGTTAAATAACTCTGAATTATGAGAGAAGACTTCGAGTTATCTAACTTTTCTCTATTTCTATTTCCTCGTAATTACGAGATTTTTACGAGATAATTTCTAGTAATTATGAGATATTTTCTTTTTTTCACGAGATCTTTTCTCGTTATTTCTTTGTATCAGCTTCTTTTGGAATCTAAAGGTTTCCATCTGATGATGAGATTTTTTTTTCTTGCATTATCACCGCACTGGGATAGGTTTGTCTAGCGTGAGACAGCATTGTGATATTTTTTGTCTTACACTGTGTATTACTACACTGCTGTAAAACGTAAACAAACGTTGTCTGCTGTAGGGATCTGCAGAATGATGAATTAAAATTATCCATTAAGGAGTCTTCTCGTTATCAAACATACTTCTTATAAAAAAAATTCATGAAATTTTGACACAGTAAAACAGATCATATAACCAAATGATTAAAACTTTTTAATCAAATTTGACCTCCTTGTTTTTCCATAAAGGTCAGGTCAATATCACTACATTTTTCCTCAACTTAAACGATGATAAAAATAAATTAGTTCTTTGCAGTTATGTAGACATCTGTTTAAGATATGAAGATTCTATTCTTTAATGAAATGATAGAATATTACAATGTCTATCAGCTTATACTTCTAAATTGGAATAAATATTGAAACTTAGCCCGCATTTCCTCTAATTTTCTTAATTTTTTTAAAAGATATTTTGATTATTTTCTTATGCTTCCAATATTTAATATTTCTGATTTTTTACGTATTATGAAGAATTTATATAAAGATATAAATTGACAGAAAAGCTAATATATTGACCACTTAACCAGAGAGAAAAACTGATTTTAGTGATTTTTTTTACACAAATCAATGTATAGAATTGGCGCTTTAAAAAGCTTATAAAAATGTAATTTGATAGGCAAATTTTATTTCAAAAACAAATTCTGAAACCCAGGTATCCTATCATTAGCTCACATTAGTTAAAAAATCCAAAATGAATGTTATTGTTTGAAAAATGCCAATAGACTCATGATACTATGGCAATTATGAATTGCAAAAACATGTGTTATTTTCCTATGCTTATATTCCGCCAAAAATATAGTCCTTGTTAGATTCTAAACATTGATTACTATTTCTTTGCCAAGTTGTGTGATATTAAATAAGAAAGAAAAACAATATACGTTAATTTCCTTTCATAGTAATTTAATGGACAGTTAATCAAATTTACGTTTAAAAAGTCGAAAACCAGAAATGACTCCTTCCTTAAGTAACTCTTTTGCTTGATTATGTACATTTTATATAATATTTGTATTTTCGTGTGCCCTCATCTTGACATCTTGAATATTTGAAGCACGCGGAAGGATAAACCAAATGTAACCTATTAAACGTCATCACAGAAAGTTGTAAGACATCATTTTTTAAAAATGTAAATAATGCAAGAAAAATAATCATACGGCACATGCTTCTTGATGCGATCGCTTGCGCTCCTTTTTTGTATTATAAATGACAGTAATGACACAACTGCTCGCTTTGCTGAATAGGCATAAAATTATAGTAGATGATTTCATAGACAAACCTTTTTTTTAAGGAAAAAAAATCCAGAAGACAGGTGTGAAATTACAGTATCAAATAATTTTTCTATAAAAGCCAATTATCTTAGTAAGTTATAGACCTTCGGATATTAATACCAGCTGCATCGATCTATGTTCAAAGTTTAAAAAATTCAAAGCAAATGAAAACAATTTCTTTTTGGACATACACAAAAATGCATAATGGGAAAGTTAAGGAAAGGGAGTTGTTTGGTTTCTTCCACCTAATGTTTGGGTTAATTCAACTAGGATGTTATGCATTGATTGTTAACATTACAAACTTCAGAAATAATAGTGAGCAAATATATACAGGTTTATTCTTAATTTTTCAAAACACTACTCATATTCAGACTCTATCAAAAGCGATGTTAAAGTAGTAAAACAGTCATCCCCGCCTTGATTCAGAGGCGAATTTTAATATGAGGCGAAATAACGCGATACCTTTTTTTTGTCATTAGTATTGTAATAAAAGGAATGTACATTGCGAATGTACACTGCTCTTTTACATTGAAATATGGCTTAACTGACCAGGAAAGCTACTGCAATGTCTATTATTATGCTCATACTTATCGTAGCCATCGTTTAAAAGCGCACACAAAATTTGATATAAAATTGAACCGAACAGCTTTAAACGAATAAACCTGACGTTAACTTATAACTCTGCATCGCCGCCATTATATACTTGTACTATAAGGGATAGACTTGACAAGCATGAAGAAAAAAAGGGACAATAGGCCTTAACGGTCATCTGAGTACCATAGCCCCATACACAAACTTGTCGAAGAGTCTCATGTATGTATTCATAGTTTCATTCTAGAGTAGAAAAATTATAACATTGTTTAATGACGACCACCTCCCCGCATGAAATCATTCAAAAAGGACTATGAAATATATAATTTCAGCGAAAAACTTAAAGATCATTATAAAGTTTATGACCTGATATTGAAAAGCTGCAAAATCTCTGATGGAAAATAATTTATCCATATTTGATAACTTTCAAGATATAATAAAAACAAGCAAAGGAAGATAACTACATTATGAAGAAGCTTCTTTCTTTCTCATTTTTAAAATGTATGATTTTACTTTTAATTAAAACTCCAGGGCAGAATTAATTAATAAGACAAATATGAGTGTTTTGGCTCCGCCCTAGGTTTAAGTCCCTATATTGGGAAACATAAAATTTAAAATTTTGATAGATGGCTTTATTTTTTTCTTTATATGCAGTCATTTTTTTTTCAGTATGAGTTAAAAAGTATCAGTATCAGAATCAATTAAAAAAGACGATTTTTAAAACATTAAATACATTAATACTACATAACTACTTTGGCAACAAGCATAGAGAAACGTGGGGTGGTACAGACAGAGATCTAGCAAATCGACGAAAAGCTACCAAAGGCAAGAGCAACAGACATAGGAAGCTAATGTGCATAGAAGAGATAGCTGACATCAGAGAGGAAGCTAAATTTGGGAGAGATATGGAGGATGGAACCACACCGTATCCAGTTTCTTTCAGTATATGATCTGCTGCCATCGCAACCAACTTTCACAAGTAGGACCTAACAGAAATTATGAACTGCGATCTATGTGGAAAGAGGGGCGAAACACATATTATCATCATATAATGTCTCTTTGACACAAGGCAGGTACTAGCTGCAATAATGTAGCCCTCACGATTTTTTTTATTTTGGGAGAGGGCTACAACTCCATCGGATCTCCGTAATGGTGCAAGTGCGGGAGTGATTCACTCCCGCGACGATTTCGTCTCAAATCGTATATAAATGACAATAACATTTGCATATCTTACCTGAACTCCAACGTTGTAGATGTCTAAGGTATAATCTAATCTAAAAATATCAAGTATAGTCCATATATCGGTTATTTTTCGTGTATGTCAACAACGTAAGTTGAATTTGTCCGCCATGTTTACTGACTTGAACGGTTTTAATTTGGGACAGCCAATGAGAGTTTAGGAGCGGATCTTGAACTGAATATAGGAATTCCCCTATTTTAAACATAATTAACGCGGTAAATATGAATTTTTCATTACATACCATTTCCTTAAATGATGTTTTAGTGATAGAACGTGGTAAGATCGATTATTAACACTGACATTCACGTTATCAAGCTTTTACCAGTGGAGAAAAAAGTGCAGGACGGAGGACAAGCACCAGATAACAAGCATGTAACCTAGTTGTTTATTTGATAATGCCATTGACAACCTTATTAAAACGGTCACTTTCCATGCGTAAACTAATGTCTAATTTTACCTGAGCTACTGGTTTATGTAACGGTACATGAGCTATTGATCTATGGCTGTGTGCGTCTCTGAAAAAAATCATTAATTGGTTAATTATTTCACATTAAGAAAATCGTGTAAATGCATGGTTTCTTTTTCCGAATTGTTCATTATTAAATTATCAAGAGTAACAATCTACATACTTTTTCCCCTCTTACTTTACAGGTTTAAACAATCGTAAATTACATTTTCACCATGACTTTAAAATAAAGAAAATTTGATTTGCGTAAATTTTATATACAGTTCTATGTTCTGGATCGCGGAAAAAAAAATGAAGCAGAAAAAACCTTATATACAATATAACCAGGATTCGACTTTTTTCCGTACGTGTGTGGGAGTAAAGATTTTTTAAGATTTGATAGATTTTCATTATATGATTATATTGTCCCCGTCCTAGAGCCTAAAACCCTTTCCCAGGGGTCATCAATTTAACGAATTATGTAGAAGTCTTCATGGATATGGTTACAACGCTTTCAGTTTTTAACAAATATATATGGGAGTCAAGAAGAATCAAATACATTTTTTCTATATGGTCATATTGTCCCCACCCTATAGCCTGAACCCGTGAACCAGGTCCATGAATTTCACAATTGAGGTAGAAGGCTTCATGGATATCATAACAATGTATCAGGTTTTTCTCACATGTGTGAGAGTAGAGAAACCTTAAAGTTGGCTTTTTGACATAAATGACATACATTAGGTTCCGCCTGTGGCGCCCCGGGGGTGGTATAGCCATAAATTCCCAAATGTTCATGTCTTTTACCATAGAGATGCTTCACATTAAAAATGATAACTATTGGCCTTGTTTTTTAAGAAGTAAAAATTGTTAACGCACGACTCACGATTGACGACGCACGACGACGGACGAAGATCAATTGCAATAGGTCAACTGAAAGACACAGGTGACCTAAAAAAGGGAAAACCTTTATCGCCAGTCTTCAAAATCCTAATGCGTAAGAAGGGTATGGGGCAATTTAGAAATTTTTACCTGCCCCAATTCTACGTGTAAACTTTAAAATAATGTGAGAAAAAGTAAAATGCAGCCCTACACCTTCCCTCTTCTTGATGCTATGTGCCTGATTATTGAGATTCCTAATTAAACGAGAGTAATTAATATTTGCGTTATTCACGTAAAATCGCGAGAAGCAACCCTCGTGGATTTTAAAAAATCGCCATTATTTTCTGAGAATTGCCGAAAACTATAAGAAATTAGCATTCGCAACTTTTATTCTCGCGATTTAATACACAACGGCGGGATTTCAGAATTAGGCATTTGCGTAAATTAAGAAATCTACAGAAGTAAACATATCAGAGAGTGTAGTTGTCAGTCATTTTACAATAAACTTGTAAACTCGTACAGTTTTAGCTCTTTTTGCACATTCATAGTTAGATCAATTGAGAATTCGCATCATATGGTATATATTTTATTACTAAACTGTTATGCTCAATTATGCAAGGGATTATCAGATTCCTTTATAGTCATGTATACAATTATTATCCGTTTGGAGTCTTACAGGTTCTTATATAAGTAAATACACCTTTAACACGGAAGTATTTTATATAGTTCTGGATGTCAGTTAAAAGGGTAATTTTTATCAGGAAGTAAATGAGGACCAATGTACTGATAGCTGAATGACAAAAACTCTCTTTAATTCGGTTGCAATGAGGATCTTAACGTTTTTCTGATTTGTAGCAGACAAAATCTTGAAAACTTTTTTTGCCTCTTTTATTAAAAGTAATATTTCACAAACAAGGGATTAAATGATTTATGAAGAAAAAAAGTCCTTTTATCTATAAGTACTAAGCATACATTATAATACCTCACCACCACCACCACCACCACCGCCCCCACCATCCCTTCATATACCACAAAGAAACAAATATTGGACGTAACAAAAGTAAACATAGAATATGTTATAAAAAATAATATTTTATTGGTCATTTTTCAACGACCCACACTGAGGGAAATGACCCTAAGGTCATATTTCCTACTATGTGATCCAAGTATTCTACAATTAAGTGGGTCATTTTTCTACGTTGAAAAAATGACCCCCAGTCAATATTCTACAGAGGTCACTTTTCGTCATTGCACCTGCATATATAAAATTTACAAAATTATAAAATCAATCGTTGCAGAATAAGATTTTCTGAATCTTTACTTAAAATCAAAGTATATTTCACTTGTAGTCCATTGATACTTTATATATACATCAAATATCTATATCAGCAAAAAATTTACACTTTAATTTTAGTTAGAATTCAAAAAAGGATTTTACCTATATACAAAAAGGACCTAAACTGGCACTATAAAATGTACGCTATAATTTAACTGTATATACATGTTATATGTATATACATAATGGTTTTAATTTGCTACAAATGCCCCCAATTACATATGTCATATTTTAATTGCTTCATGACACTTACAACTAGTATTTAAAAGTGTTAAGATAAGTAAAAATTTATATTATTGTGTTAAGACTTCAAGTAAGCGCAGCAAGTTAGACAAATCAGTTAAAATGTATCAGCACGGAGTCATCTTCTTTAGAAAATCTCGAAACATGCATTAATAAAACTTATATGCAATTATAAAAATATCTATTTGTAGGATACAAAATTGACCCATACATCAGACATTTTTTTGCTTGTCGAGATTTTTTATAAGTCTGGTCCCCCCTCCCCCATTCAATTTGCTTCCGACACAACTATACATAGTTCTTCGAAAAACCTAATTAGATAATCGGCGTGCAAAATCATTATACAGACGTACATTCTAGAAAAATACTAGTATACATTTCATTTTATCTCTTCAACAAAAGTTTCTCACTATATATGCCTTAAACACTCATGAAATTGTTGATTTTATAATTTCAAATTTGATTCATCATATTTAGTTACAAGAATTTGGAAGATTGTCCTTATATATCAGTGTACAAATCATCCTGATCATACATTGCAGATTTGTAGCATCGTTTTAAAATAACTATTGTAAAGAAAGGCGACCGTTTTGTAGAAAGTGATCGGAACAGATCCATGAGTGGTCGCCTGGTTCCCACTTATCTCTATTGACGGCTTTGACCCACATCCTTCGTTTTCTCTTGTCTTTCGGAAAGCGAAAGAAACTTACCCCCCCCCCTCGATCTCGCGTCAGCATTTAAGACATTACGGCACTTGTAAACACAATAAGTTTTCACCATTTCCGTCGAGTTCCTACATACGCTGTATCCACTCGGAAGCGTATATGCATGCATGCGCCATTATTGCGGGACAGATACATTAAAAAGGTTTATTATAAAATCAATCATTTCTGAATCTTTTACTTAAAACCAAAGTATATTTCACTTGTAGATTTATTCACTTTGTAACATATATTTAATTATATACCAAGTATATATATATATATATATATATATATATATATATATATATATATATATATATATATATATATATATATATATATATATATATATATATATAGTCATTCACTGTAACATTAATAATAATTCACAAAAGGATTATACCAATATACAAAAAGAACCTTAACTGGCACCATAAAATGAACTCTAAAATTTAACTGTAGATACATGATTACTTGATACAATTTCAAATAAACACATTGAAGGTTTATACATGTTTTTTTATTTGCTCCAAATGTCCTCAATAAATATGTCATATTTTTATTACTTCGTGACATTTACAATTAGTATTTGAAAATGTTACGATCCTACTTCCTACTTCAGTAAGCGCAGTAATTGAGACAAATAAGTTAAAAATGTATCTGCACGGAGTCATATCCTTTACAAAATCTCAAAACATGCATGAATAAAAATTATATAATTACATATAATTACAATATTATTGATTTGCAACTCATTTTATCTCTTCTACAAAATCTCCGTACAATAGAGCATGCCTTAAACACTCACAAAAATGTTGATTTTAGAATCTGAAATTTCACTCGTCACATTCAATTACTAGATTTTAGAAGATTTTCCTTAATTATTATTGTACAAATCATCATGATCATACATTGTAGATTCGTAACATCGTTTCAAAATGGCTATTGGAAAGAAAGGCGACCGATTTGTTCTTTGGTCAGTTTCCTTTGCATAGTTTTCCGAATGGCTTCACGATCTAGCTTTCCATTTGCTAAAGCGGGAAATGTTTTAAACCCAACGATAACCATCGGAACGTAAAGGCATTCAAGTAACTGGTTTTCTTCCGTTATATTGAATTCTTTTCGGAGGTAGACCTGCATACTCTCCATGGAGTCCTCATTCTGTGGTTGGTAGATTATCGCGGCACTTGGAACATGATCTCCCGTTTCCATTTCTTTTATTGGCAATACAATGGCAGCAATAACATTACTCTTTGCTTTGATAACATTTTCGATCTCGAATGGGTATATTTTTCTTCCGAAAACTTGAATCATTTCTTGCAGCCGCCCTTCTACAAACAAAAGACCATCTTCTGACACGTAACCGCCATCTTTAGGAAAAAACCATCCGCTTTTCAATAACAAATCCTCAGTTTGTGGTGGAAGATCGTGATTCAGATAACCAGTAAATCGTTTTTTGCTTCGAATCAAAATGTTTCCTCTCTGTCCAACAGGTTGAAGATGCCCATGGTCGTCTGTGATCTTAACTTCAACCCATGGAGAGGGACGAACTCCTAGTAACATATTTTGTACACTGGATTTGTCATCTGAGGTGAAAACTCTTGAACAAACGATCCCCATTTCTGTCATTCCGTATGTAACTTGCAACTCGTCGCAAATTTCATCAATACATTCCAGGAGTGAGGTATGCGCCACCACACCCGAAGTAATGGCTCTCTTTATTTTCAGGGGTATTTTCCTTTTCATTACCAATTCAAGGATGGATGGAACCAAAAGTGCTTGAGTCGCCTTTTCTTTTGTTATAAAATTGGTTGCAGTTTTTACGGCATTAACCATGGAAGACGAATGTAGTGCATTTGTCAGTGTAACTCGTGTTCCACAAGCAGCCATTTCCCATACAGGATAGCCTGCAATCCACGAGAACGGTCGGTCGTTGTAGAAGATGTCTTTATCCGCCCTGTGTAGAAATTGTGAGTAACAGTGCCAAGCTATCACGACCAGTGCGTGGTGTGAAGAGGGGATTGCTTTTGAGAACCCGGAAGAACCTGAGGTCAAGGATACAAGAGCTACGTCTTCTGGGTCGATTCTTGGAAGTTCCAAATCAACATGGCGGGAGCATAACTCTGCAACTGTGTACGCTGATGACATTCGTTCATTTGGGTAAAACAGAATTACGTTTTCCAGTGCAGGGATTGATTTGCATTCTACTTTGCCATTTCCCTTATCAACGACATATTCGGAAATATGACAATTTCGGCCCTCAACACCGGGATCCATGATTAGCATCTTTACACTCCCGACACTGTTCAACAATTTGGTAATCTGATCTTCCCTCTCTTGATAGGGCAAACATAGCGGACATCCCCCCGCCATCTGCACCCCAAAGTGAGCAATAAGCCATTCAGGGACATTTCTACCACTAAGACCTATAATGTCACCTCTTTTAACACCCATCTGAACCAGTGTTTTGGCAAACTTGTTTGCCTTGTCGTAGAGGTCCCCATATGTTAGTTCAAATCTCGCGTTGTCATCGTCAATGAAAATATACACAACCTTATCATGACTCTCTTCTGCTCTTCTTTTCAGTAAATCTGGGTACGTGGTGTATGGAATGTCCAAAGCAGTGTTAGAACTTACGTAGCTGAAAGCCATTTTATACTTCTTGCGGCTGGAGTGGTACGATCAAATGAGGACAGTCCCTCGGTCTGATATCTCTTCACAGCATGTAACCTACTTTTTGTAACTGTCTGGGTTTACAAAATGAATTGCAGATAACTTTCAAAACTGTCTGGGTTTATAAAATGAAGTGTAGATAACTCGGGCGTTCCATCTCTGAATTAACTGTTGAATCTTACAATTTTCGCAATTTTGTCCATCCGTCTTTTACCACGTAAATTATATATGCATATGTACGGTGTTATAAAAATCGTATAAATTTTTATATATATGAATTTTTATTTTACATTGAGTTGTTATGGATTAAAAGTCGCATGTCAACTAATATTATATCAGATTTTCAATCTTACATATTGCATACTGTAGATTATATACATATAATACACATAAATTAACAGAAGAAGTAAGCCGGCGTAAAAAAAAAACAGACTGCAGGAACATGTGTTTATGTAACTATGGTCACAAACGTAGCATAGTAAAAATGAACTGAATATTCATTAACGGGGTCATATAAAAAAGCGGTCGGGATTATAAGATAGTGCACATGAATAAAAAAAAATCATGAAATTTTGACACAGTCAAACATATCATATAACCAAATGATTCTAACATTTTAACATTTTAATAACATTTGACCTCCATGTTTTTGCATAAAGGTCAGGTCAATGTCACTGCCTTTTCCCTCAACTTCAAGGATGATAAAAATAAATTAGTTCTTTGCAGTTATGTAGAAATCTGTTTAAGATATGAAGATTCTATTCTTTAATGAAATGATAGAATATTACAATGTGTATTAGCTTATACTGCTAAATTGGAATAAATATTGAAACTTAGCCCGCATTTCCTCTAATTTTCTTAAATTTTTTTGAAGATAATTTTATTATTTTCTTATGCTTCCAATATTAAAATATTTCTGATGTTTTAATTATTATGAAGAATTTATCTAAAGATATAAATTGACAGAAAAGCTGACATATTGACCACTTAACCTGAGAGAAAAACTGCTTATTTTTACACAAATCAATGTATAGAATTGGCGCTTTAAAAAGCTTATAAAAATGTAATTTGATGGGCAAATCTTATTTCAAAAACAAATTCTGAAACCCAAGTATCATATCATTAGCTCACATTAGTTAAAAACATTAATGTTATTGTTTTAAAAATGCCAAATAGACTCATGATACTACGGCAATTCTGAATTGGAAAAAAACATGTGATATTTTCCTATGCCAATATTCCGCCAAAAATATAGTCCTTGTTAGATTCTAAACATTGATTACTATTTCTATACCAAGTCTTGACATCTTGAATATTTGAAGCGCGCGGAAGGATAAACCGAAAGTAATCTTTTGTACGTCATAACAGAAAATTGTAAGACATCATTTTTAAAAAAGAATGTAAATAATGCAAGAAAAATAATCATGCGGCACATGCTTCTTGATGCTATCGCTTGCGCTCCTTTTTTGTATTATAAATGACGGTTATGACAAAACAGCTCGCGTCTCCTCGCTTTGCTGAATAGGCCTCAAATTATAGTAAATGATTTCATAGACACACCTTTTTTTAACAAAAATAAAATCCAGAAGAGAGGTGTGAAATTGAAAGCTGCAAGGTCCGATTTTTTGGCAATTACGGTATCAAATAATTTTCTATATAAACCAATTATCTTAGTAAATTATAGACCTTCGCATATTAACACCAGCAGAATTGATCTCCGTTCAAAGTTTAAAAAATTCAAAGCAAATGAAAACAATTTCTTTTTGGACACACAAAAAACCGAACCAAAATGCATAATGGCAAAGTTAAGGAAAGGGACTTCTTTGGTTTCTTCCACCGAATGTTTGGGTTTATTCAACCAGGACGTTATGCAATGATTGTTAACATTACAAACTTCAGAAATAATAGTGAACAAATGTATACAGGTTTATTTTTAATTTGTCAAAGCATTACTCATATTCAGACTCTATCAAAAGCGATGTCAAAGTAGTAAGACAATCATCCCCGCCTTGATTCAGGGGCGAATTTTAAAATGAGGCGAAAAAACGCGATACCTTTTTTATGTCATTAGTATTGTAAAAAATATAGGAATGTACATTGCTCTTTTACATTGAAATATGGCTTAACTGACCAGGAAAGCTACTGCAATGTCTATTATTATGCTCATACTTATCGTAGCCATCGTTTAAAAGCGCACACAAAATTTGATATAAAATTGAACCGAACAGCTTTAAACGAATAAACCTGACGTTAACTTATAACTCTGCATCGCCGCCATTATATACTTTGAATAAAGTTGTGTAAGTATAGGCCATATCATCGTTTATGATAGTAGAAGGGAAAGACTTGACAAGCATAAAGAAAAAGAGGGACAATAGGCCTTAACGGTCATCTGAGTACCATAGCCCCATACAAAAACTTGTCGAAGAGTCTCATGTATGTATTCATAGTTTCATTCTAGAATAGAAAAATTATAACATTGTTTAATGACGACCACCTCCCTGCATGAAATCATTCAAAAAGGACTATGAAATATACAATTTCAGCGAAAAACTTAAAGATCATTATAAAGTTTATGACCTGATATTGAAAAGCTGCAAAATCTCTTATGGAAAATAATTTTTCCATATTTGTTAACTTTCAAGATAGGTTTTATGTGTATATCTTTTCATAGATAAACTAAAACAAGGTGTATAGCATGTATGCTTTATCTTAATCACTTCCCCATCCGCTGGGACAGATACAAACTCTCCTTGGGCATTTAAAAATCCCAACTTCAACAGCTATAAAGTGTTTCTCATTTTTCCTGTTCCATCATTTGAATATTCAACCTTAATGATCATTTATTCACCATCTGACATTTATACCTGTACTGCTTATCAGTGATTTTAGTTAGTCAATTATTACTTTTCTATTAACAAGTATATTTCTTTATCTAGAAGGTTCAAAAACTGTTTTTGTTTTTGATAATAAAATACTTGCATAACTCTTTTGATCATACGACTTCTTAATTACATTATATTCCATTATTAATTAACTAATAAAAACAAGCAAAGGAAGATAACTACATTATAAAGAAGCTTCTTTCTTTCTCATTTTTAAAATGTATGATTTTACTTTTAATTAAAACTCCAGGGCAGAATTAATTGATAAGACAAATATGAGTGTTTTGGCTCCGCCCTAGGTTTAAGTCCCTATATTCGGAAACATAAAATTTAAAATTTTGATAGATGGCTTTATTTTTTTCTTTATATGCAGTCATTTTTTTTCAGTATCAGTTAAAAAGTATCAGTATCAGAATCAATTAAAAAAGACGATTTTTAAAACATTAAATACATTAATACTATATAACTACTTTGGCAACAAGCATAGAGAAACGTGGGGTGGTACAGACAGAGATCTAGCAAATCGACGAAAAGCTACCAAAGGCAAGAGCAACAGACATAGGAAGCTAATGTGCATAGACGAGATAGCTGACATCAGAGAGGAAGCTAAATTGGGGAGAGATCTGGAGGATGGAACCACACCGTATCCAGTTTCTTTCAGTATATGATCTGCTGCCATCGCAACCAACCTTCACAAGTAGGACCTAACAGAAATTATGAACTGCGATCTATGTGGAAAGAGGGGCGAAACACATATTATCATCATATAATGTCTCTTTGACACAAGGCAGGTACTAGCTGCGATAATGTAGCCCTCACGATTTTTTTGAGAGAGGGCTACAACTCCATCGGATCTCCGTAATGGTGCAAGTGCGGGAGTGATTCACTCCCGCGACGATTTCGTCTCAAATCGTATATAAATGACAATAACATTAGCATTTCTTACCTGAACTCAAACGTTGTAGATGTCTAAGGCATAATCTAATCTAAAAATATCAAGTATAGTCCATATATCGGTTATTTTTCGTGTATGTTAACAACGTAAGTTGAATTTGTCCGCCATGTTTACTGACTTGAACGGTTTTATTTTGGGACAGCCAATGAGAGTTTAGGAGCGGATCTTGAACTGAATATAGGAATTCCCCTATTTTAAACACAATTAACGCGGTAAATATGAATTTTTCATTACATACCATTTCCTTAAGTGATGTTTTAGTGATAGAACGTGGTAAGATCGATTATTTACACTGACATTCACGTTATCAAGCCCATCAAAACTCCAAACGTAAATCCCATAAAATTACGCGAGAACTGTCACGGCTGCTGAAAAAGACGACTGGTAAACATGCTGATGTGTTTTATCTGGTTTTGATTGATGTACGGTTAGTTTGTTCAACCTGAATTATAAAATCATTTTATCTAAAGGAAATCAAATATAAAATCGATCTTTTCAGACCGAAGTCAGCCGCATTAAAAAAAATAATTTTGCACCATTACGGAGATCCTATGGAATTGTAGCCCTCTCAAGTAAACATAAGATATAAAAAATCGAAAAGGGCTACATTATTGCAGCTAGGGAGATACAGATGGAGACATGACCAAGTACTCAGAAAGCTAGACGACATCATAGAGAAGGAACGGAAGAAGAAGAGAGGGCAGAAGAAAGACTATAAATATATCAACTTTGTTAAGGAAGGCGATCCAACAACAGGCTTGAAACCCGCGGGACAGGAGTCAATCTTGGTTTAAACAACAACATAGGAGATGCATGCAGACCTCAGACGAGGGCTGGTATTTCCAAACGTTATCAAATCTTTTGACCGCCCTGGTATTGCATTATGGGCCCACAAAGGCAAAAAGATAATAATGATGGAGCTTACGGTCCGCAGCAAAGGATGGGATGCATAGTTTTTACCAGTGGAGAAAAAAGTGCAGGACGGAGGACAAGCACCAAATAACAAGTATGTAACCTAGTTGTTTATTTAATAATGCCATTGACAACCTTATTAATTTTAAAACGGTCACTTTCCATGCGTAAACTAATTTCTAATTTTACCTGAGCTACTGGTTTATGTAACGGTACATGAGCTATTGATCTATGGCTGTGTGCGTATCTGAAAAAAATTATTAATTGGTTAATTATTTCACATTAACAAAATCGTGTAAATGCATGGTTTCATTTTCCGAATTGTTCATTATTAAATTATCAAGAGTAACAATCTACATACTTTTTCCCCTCTTACTTTACGGGTTTAAACAATCGTAAATTACATTTTCACCATGACTTTGAAATAAAGAAAATTTGATTTGCGTAAATTTAATATACAGTTCTATGGTTCGCGGAAAAAAAATGAAGCAGAAAAAACCTTATATACAGTATAACCAGGATTCGACTTTTTTCCGCACATGTGTGGGAGTAAAACTTTTTTAAGATTTAATAGATTTTCATTATATGATTATATTGTCCCCGTCCTAGAGCCTAAAACACTTTCCCAGGGGTCATCAATTTAACGAATTATGTAGAAGTCTTCATGGATATGGTTACAATGCTTCCAGTTTTTAACAAATATATATGGGAGTCAAGAAGAATCAAATACATTTTTTCTATATGGTCATATTGTCCCCACCCTATAGCCTGAACCCGTGAACCAGGTCCATGAATTTCACAATTGAGGTAGAAGGCTTCATGGATATCATAACAATGTATCAGGTTTTTTTCTCACATGTGTGAGAGTAGAGAAACCTTAAATTTGTCTTTTTGACATAGATGACATACATTAGGCTCCGCCTGTGGCGCCCCGGGGGTGGTATAGCCATAAATTCCCAAATATTCAGCCCTACACCTTCCCTCTTCTTGATGCTACGTGCCTGATTATTGAGATTCCTAATTAAACGAGAGTAATTAATATTTGCGTTATTCACGTAAAATCGCGAGAAGCAACCCTCGTGGATTTTAAAATATCGCCATTATTTTCTGAGAATTGCCGAAAACTATAAGAAATTAGCATTCGCGACTTTTATTCTCGCGATTTAATACACAACGGCGGGATTTCGGAATTAGGCATTTGCGTAAATTAAGAAATCTACAGAAGTAAACATATCAGAGAGTGTAGTTGTCAGTCATTTTACAATAAACTAGTAAACTCGTACAGTTTTAGCTCTTTTTGCACATTCATAGTTAGATCAATTGGAATTTCGCATCATATGGTATATATTTTATTACTAAACTGTTATGCTCAATTATGCAAGAGATTATCAGATCACTCCTTTATAGTCATGTGTACAATTATAACCCGTTTGGAGTCTTACAGGTTCTTATATAAGTAAATACACCTTTAACACAGGAGTAATTTATCTAGTTCTTGATGTCAGTTAAAAGGGTAATTTTTATCAGGAAGTAAATGAGGACCAATGTACTGATAGCTGAATGACAAAAACTCTCTTTAATTCGGTTGCAATGAGGATCTTAACGTTTTTCTGATTTGTAGCAGACAAAATCTTGAAAACTTTGTTTTGCCTCTTTTATTTAAAGTAATATTTCACAAACAAGGGATTAAACGATTTATTGAAAAAAAGTCCTATAATCTATAAGTACCAAGCATACATTATAATACCTCACCACCACCACCACCGCCACCACCATCCCTTTATATACCACAAAGAAACAAATATTGGACGTAACAAAAGTAAACATAGAATATGTTATAACATATAATTAATATTTTATTGGTCATTTTTCAACGACCCACACTGAGGGAAATGACCCTAAGGTCATACTTCCTACTATGTGATCCAAGTATTCTACAATTAAGTGGGTCATTTTTCTAAGTTGAAAAAATGACCCCCGGTCAATATTCTACACAGGTCACTTATCGTCCTTACACCTGTATATATAAAATTTACAAAATTATAAAATCAATCGTTGCAGAATAAGATTTTCTGAATCTTTACTTAAAATCAAAGTATATTTCACTTGTAGTCCATTTATACTTTATATATACATCAAATATCTATATCAGCAAAAAATTTACACTATAATTTTAGTTAGAATTCAAAAAAGGATTTTACCTATATACAAAAAGGACCTAAACTGGCACTATAAAATGTACGCTATAATTTAACTGTATATACATGTTATATGTATATACATAATGGTTTTAATTTGCTACAAATGCCCTCAATTACATATGTCATATTTTAATTGCTTCATGACACTCACAACTAGTATTTATAAGTGTTAAGATAAGTAAAAATTTATATTATTGTGTTAAGACAAATCATACTTCAAGTAAGCGCAGCAAGTTAGACAAATCAGTTAAAATGTATCAGCACGAAGTCATCTTCTTTACAAAATCTCGAAACATGCATTAATAAAACTTATATACAATCATAAAAATATCTATTTGTAGGTTACAAAATTGACCCATACATCAGATCTTTTTTTGCTTGTCAAGATTTTTGGTAAGTATAGTCCCCCCTCCCCATTCAATTTGCTTCCGACGCCACTATACATAGTTCTTTGAAAAACCTAATTAGATAATCGGCGTACAAAATCATTATACAGTCGTACATTCTAGAACATTGAAAAATACTAGTATATATGGCATGTCAAACGTTGCAATATTCGATCTTTCCATTTGTATTTTATAAATATTCATTTGTATTGTATAATTTCATTTATATTGTATATATTTTTATTTGTATTCTATAATTTTCCATTTGTATTCTAAAATTTTCCACTAGTATTGTATAATTTTCAATTTGTATTGTATAATTATAGGGTACAAATAGAATATTATACAATACAAATGTAAAATTAAACAATATAAATGGAAAATTATACAATACAAATGTAAAATTAAACAATATAAATGGAAAATTATACAATACAAATGGAAAATTATAGAATACAAATGGAAAATCATACGATACAAATGAATATTTACACAATACAAATGGAAAATTATAGAATACAAATGGAAATTATAGAATACGAATGAAAAATATACAATACAAATGGAAAATCATATAATACAAATGGAAAATTATACAATACGAATGGAAAAGATCGAATATTGCAACGTTTGACATGCCATAAGTATACATTTCATTTTATCTTTTCAACAAAAGCTTCTCAGTATATATGCCCTAAACACTCATGAAATTGTTGATTTTATAATTTCAAATTTGATTCATCATATTTAGTTACAAGAATTTGGAAGATTGTCCTTTATTATTAGTGTACAAATCATCCTGATCGTACATTGCAGATTTGTAGCATCGTTTTAAAATGGCTATTGGAAAGATAGGTGAGCGTTTTATTCTTTGGTCAGTTTCCTTTGCATAGTTTTCCGAATGGCTTCACGATCTATCTTTCCATTTGCTAAAGTGGGAAATGTTTTAAACCCAACGATAACCTGCGGAACGTAAAGGCATTCAAGTAACTGGTTTTCTTCTGTTATATTGAATTCTTTTCGGAGGTAGTCCTGCATACTCTCCATGGAGTCCTCATTCTGTGGTTGGTAGATTATCGCGGCACTTGGAACATGATCTCCCGTTTCCATTTCTTTTATTGGCAATACAATGGCAGCAATAACATTACTCTTTGCTTTGATAACATTTTCGATCTCGAATGGGTATATTTTTCTTCCAAAAACTTGAATCATTTCTTGCAGCCGCCCTTCTACAAACAAAAGACCATCTTCTGACACGTAACCGCCATCTTTAGGTAAAAACCATCCGCTTTTCAATAACAAATCCTCAGTTTGTGGTGGAAGTTCGTGATTCAGATAACCAGCAAATCTTTTTTTGCTTCGAATCAAAATGTTTCCTCTCTGTCCAACAGGTTGAAGATGCCCATTGTCGTCTGTGATCTTTACTTCAACCCAAGGACACGGACGAACGCCTAGTAACATATCTTGTACTCTGGATTTGTCATCTGAGGTGAAAACTCTTGAACAAACGAAACCCATTTCTGTTATTCCGTATACAACCTGCAACTCGTCGCAAATTTCATCAATACATTCCAGGAGTGAGGCATGCGCCACCACACCCGAAGTAATGGCTCTCTTTATTTTCAGGGGTATTTTCCTTTTCATTACCAATTCAAGCATGGATGGAACCAAAATTGCTTGAGTCGCCTTTTCTTTTGTAATAATATTGGTTGCAGTTTTAACGGCATCAACCATGGAAGACGAATGTAGTGCATTTGTTAGTGTAACTCGCGTTCCACAAGCAGCCATTTCCCATACAGGATAGCCTGCAATCCACGAGAACGGTCGGTCGTTGTAGAAGATGTCTTTATCCGCCCTGTGTAGAAGTTGTGAGTGCTCGTGCCAAGCTAACACGACCAGTGCGTGGTGTGAAGAGGGGATTGCTTTTGGGAGACCGGAAGAACCTGAGGTCAAGGATACAAGAGCTACGTCTTCTGGGTCGATTCTTGGAAGTTCCAAATCAAGATGGCGGGAGCATAACTCAGCGACTGTGTACGCTGATGATATACGTTCATTTGGGTAAAACAGAATTACGTTTTCCAGTGCAGGGATAGATTTACATTCTACTTTGCCATTTCCTTTTTCAACGACATATTCGGAAATATGACAATTTCGGCCCTCAACACCGGGATCCATGATTAGCATCTTTACACTCCCGACACTGTTCAACAACTTGGTAATCTGATCTTCCCTCTCTTGATAGGGCAAACATAGCGGACATCCCCCCGCCATCTGCACCCCAAAGTTAGCAATAAGCCATTCAGGGACATTTCTACCACTTAGACCAATAATGTCACCTCTTTTAACTCCCATCTGAACCAGTGTTTTGGCAAACTTGTTTGCCTTGTCGTAGAGGTCCCCATATGTTAGTTCAAATCTCGCGTTGTCATCGTCAATGAAAATATACACAACCTTATCATGACTCTCTTCTGCTCTTCTTTTCAGTAAATCTGGGTACGTGGTGTATGGAATATCCAATGCAGTGTTAGAACTTAAGTAGCTCAAAGCCATTTTTTTACTTCTCGCGGCTGAAGTGGTAAGCAATCCCTCGGTCTGATATCTAACCTACTTTTCGTAAGTGTCTGGGTTTAAAAAATAAGGAGAAGATAACTTTCAAAACTGTCTGGGTTTATAAAATGAAGTGTAGATAACTCGGGCGTTCCATCTCTGAATTAGCTGTTGAATCTTACAATTTTTGCAATTTTGTCCATCCGTCATTTACCACGTAAATTATATATGCATATGTACGGTGTTATAAAAATCGTACAAATTTTTATATTGTGAACACGAATTCTTAAATCGTACTAACTGATTTCTTAATAAAAAAAAAAAAAAGAGAAAAGAAAAAAAACACGATTATTTATGAATCGTACAAAAGACTATTGATGACGCACAACCCAATAATTTGAGCAAATCCTGATTTCAACAGTTGTACAGTTTTTCATGTTTTATTTCTCATTTGAAAATGTGGAGTTTGTAAACTATTGCCAGGTTCAAAAGTTAAAAAATTCATTTTGCAGAGTGGAGACATTGTCCGGACAAGGACAACAGATGGATGGGTGATTATTAATGAGAATGCACCGTTATGGTTATATCAGTTGTAAGTTAAGGTGTTGAAAGACCGATCGGAGGACGAAGATCAGAGGATCGCAAAATAATTTTTACCCATGAGTTTTAAGCAAATCCTCCACCTCATAGGCGTCGGAACCGGGGGGGGGGGGGGGGCTAGGAGGGGCTTAGCCCCCCCCCCCCCCCCACTTTTTTTTTGCAAAGTTAGACCTAACCATTAGGCACATATAGCATCAGAGAGGGTTCAGCCCCCCCCCCCCTTTTTGTCGCAGCAAACAGAATTGTTCCTAAATTTACCTTGGAAAGATTGAAATATTGAGAAGTTGGAGTCATAGTTATACTAGCCCCCCCCCCCCTCCCCCCCTCCCCCTACAGATTAGGAATTTCATGATTTGAAAAAAAAAATCCTTGGTAGGACTTTTTTTAGAATTCCACAGATTAGGATTTTCATGATTTTGGGAATTTTTTTTTTTTATTTGTTTGTTAAGATTTCTGAGGATAAGTCTAATTAGGATAGCCCCCCGCCCCCCCCCCCCCCACCCACTTTCAATTTGTTTCCGACGCCAGTGCACCTGATGTGACAGTTTTAATTAAATTCAAGATGGCGGCGATGGGTACATTCTGTATTATAAGGTAGAAATATAACATTTTTATCGTAAGAAAAATATATAACGCCTGGCTCAAGTGTGAACAAAGTATAGTGCGAGGTGCAATGCATATGCAAATAGGAAACTTTTCCGGATACTTCATACGGACACAACTGTGATCGGCCAAAGCCAAACACAAAAGCCCTGAATTTTTACTGAAAATAATTGCCTATGCAACGAACTCTCTTAAAGAGGTGTGTGTGTGTGTGTGTGTGTGTGTGTGTGTGTGTGTGTGTGTGTGTGTGTGTGTGTGTGTGTGTGTGTGAGAGAGAGAGAGAGAGAGAGAGATTTCCATAGCAAAAACATATGACTGTTGCAGTCTTCTTGTTGTATATCGACAAATAAAACGCAACCTATCAAAACATCATCTTCATTTTTTTATTTTCCTTGGCCCTGTTGCTATTTTTTTATATATAAATTGTATATTGAATAGACATTGGTAGAAATATACAATTTTTGAAAAGAGTAATGGTGTTTTCATCGATTTTCTTCTATAAAAACGAATATTGACATTATTCGAGGATTATTTTCTGTCTAATTTAGCTTATACTCAAGGTAAATCTTAAATATGTGGGTACAAATTGAGAAAATTAGCAATTTTTCCATTTTAACTTCATATACCATGGCAACGGTTACTCCAGTAACCGATTTCTATATAGTGTTATTTTGCTATTACAACTAGGCGTACCAGTGTATAAAATATTAAGGAAATTGGTGACTTTCGCGTTGCCAGAACACTATATGAATTTATTTTTACATAGAACTGTATGTTTAAAAGTCACATGTCAACTAATATCATGCCAGACTCGTTCTGGAATATTGCATACTGGTATAGAATGTAGATTATTCACGTATATATGATTATACCCCCCCCCCTTTCCTCCCCAAATTTTCTTGAAAAATATAGCTAGATATCGTAATCAAAATCACTTGTCAAGATGATGACAAGTCATCTGAATTACTTTTTCCCACCTGTCATAAATGTAACATGATATTTCTGGTCCTCTTGTCATATTCGAGAATTCCAACGATATCCCATTTACTTTCGTATATGGCTGCAACTTACTCATCTCACCTATGTTCATCGTATCATTCGCAAATTGTTCCAATAAGTTCGTCTGTAAAGCTGTTGGTAGGAGTGCCTCTCTCAGTACATTGACCAGGACCAAAGCTCATTCTGAAAGTTACCCATCCCTCGCAAGTTGGTGCCACTGGTAAAAAATCATATGCCGACTGAATAATTACCGAGTGCCTTTTAACGGCCATAGAAGCAAGCCTTTTGGCCGTTTCTCCGACCCCCGTCTCAGTGTTTCCATCTGATGATGCGATTAGTTTTTCTTTCTTATAGAGCGAATCACTGATATTTGTTCATCAGTGCGTCCTTTTCGTCATCACTTTTTGCATTTCAAACAAGGTGGCTGACTTGAAATTTTCGTGTCCAAGGCACCATTGCACAGATCCCTTCAACGGCGTGCAGATCACGTTGAATATCCCGATATATTGCAACAGAACAATTTTATTAAGTTTTTAACTAGCTCCAGGGGGGTTCGCATGTCAGTTGGTTAATTGACAGCTTCAAAATAGAGTACATGGACTCGCAGACATTGTTTGTCTACTTCGAGGAAACAACTTTGTTTCTTTTGGGTTCCCAGATTCACTTCTTCAGATTGTTTTTGTTGTTTTACAATATTTTGCAAACTCTGGAACGTGCTCCTCCATAGTCATAGTATGATACTTTAATCCCTCCAAATCCATAGGTGGGGGAATCTTCTCATAATTTTCTTCAATATGTATGTTGCATAAAACACAACATGATTCAGGAAAACATTTTCTAATGGCTTTTGTCATATCCTTCTATATATAGATGCAAAATACAAGTGGATGGAAAAAAAATTTAAACGCACTATACAGTTTTAAAGAAAAAAGAGATATACCATGATAGTATTTGCCGGAGTGGATCAAAGATCTGATCAAAATGATTGTTCCACTCTATATAGCGCTTAGATTGTAACATTAAATTTTGTGAGGATAGCAGGTTGTCTAAAACCCCATTCTTCTTACCTAACATGAACGTAGGAAAACTCTCTCTCTCTCTCTCTCTCTCTCTCTCTCTCTCATATTAATTACAGTCGGGATCGCTATTCAACATATTTAACTACAGTTTTGTTAAATCTAAGGTAAACAACTTTTTAAAACGCTTCTGTAAAAGTCAAATAAATCTTTGGCTTATCAGGACAAAATCAATATGCGGTAACGGAGAGTTCTACAATGCGTCACGCGTGTGTCTGAACTGTCAACACAGAGAGTCAACAGGGGCCATTTTCTTATGTTTGAACACAAGACTAATGTGTCCCATGGCTCCTGCGAGGTAAATCCGAGGACTGTCACACGAAGAATTGACTCAAGGATTGTCAGATGGAGAGCAGAGAAATTTAAAAGGGAGAGTTGTATAATTTAAAAGTAAGTCCACGCTTCCATTAAGATGTATATGCAAAATTTATTAGATTTTTTCTGTAAAAAACCATGATATGGATCATAAAGATTTTACATCTAGTCTAGGTGAGAAAAAAAAATTAAATCAGGTAAAAAAATTTCAATTTTAGAAATAAATATGATTCGAAAGATATCATCTGGATTACAATAATTTTTTGTATTTTTATTGACCAAACTGCTGCAGCATATGATCTTCATTGTTTATATAAACTGAGTTTATTTCACTAGTGCATCAATTTAGATATGAAGGCAAAATCAGACGTAATAATTCTTTTTAAAATTCATTGATACTTTATTTATGTTGTGCTCTAGAGAAGCCTTGCTACTCTTTAATCATGACAAGCTCTCATGGCCCTTCATCCTGGCATCCAACTAATTCCATTATCTCTGAGGTGGATCGTAAACATCTAGCGATAGTTGGGGAATACCTGGAAACCCCTCCTCATCAGCTCAAACAGAGGCAACTCGACAGGTAAGATCTAAGGTCACCCGACATATACATTGTAAGGTGGAACAAATCACAAATACCCATACAAAACGAATGTAGGACAAAATTCTAAGACAGTTGATAGTAATCTTAACAACACGAACCAGGGATAGTACCAAGAAGTGGAATAAAGGATCAATTATGCATGAATTCATATCAATTTTGTGTGTTTCAAAAGTAGCCAAGAATGCATTATATATTTAATTATTCATCTATATTTGGAATTTTTAAGGATAGAAATGTGTGTCTTATCCATGCAAAAAGCTTTCCATTGTTTGAAGTTAATTTTGATCCATTCTATTGTTAGAATCTTTGAGAATATCATTAATTATTATCCTTTTTGTGAAATGATAATTACCTTTTTTTTTGTTGAATGGTATTTTAGCTTTAAATTTGCTTTTGGTGGCCGTAGAGTAAGGCATTTAAATTTATTGATGAGATTTCCAATTTCAAGTGTTCATAAAAATTTATAAAACACAGAGTAAATACACAGGGCTTTAATATTGCCGCCTGGAGAGGCAGTCAGCATGCTTATGTCAACAAAGATGTGACAATAGAGGCAGGGATTAGACCTTTTCCTGGATTGAAAACCTGCCCAAGTGTAGTTTGTTTAAACAATATATCACCAGTCAAGTCTAATACTCATGTGTGAAAAGCTGCAAAATTGGATTATATTTAATCAAACTGTAATATTTGCTTGTATTTGAACAGACATTAGCAATCATAGAAACAAAAGAATGCAAAGTAAGACATGCATTTATATTTGCTCTTTGAAATGCACAGCCAATATTACTTGATGGTAGGCTTTTTACTGACTGTCTATCTACCAGTACATGAGTTGGATTGATAAATTCAGTATACAGATGGATACAGGTTGTCTTTTTGTATTCTTCCTTTTCTAGACCACTTCAGGAAAAACGGTATAAGATAATCAGTTTTATCTTTAAAAAAAAAAATCTGTAAGCTCGACAGGCTTCATAAAAAAAGAAATAAAAGAATTTTACAGAACCACTACTATTACTGATCAAGCAAGAAGTTTATTGGTATTTCTTTGATTTCAGGGATCCAGATTACGACAACATAAACAACATTTACTCCAGACTGCCCAGTAAAGCTCCATCCCCATCCCCATGGGCTCAGAAGACGGTACACCTCACCTGTGAATGTCACAAACAGGGTCAAACTACACCTGGGAGAGGTAAACGGAGACCTAAGGGGGGCACTGACAGTTCAGGGGAAGACTCAGACGGGGAGGAAGAAGGTAACAGACTTGTCAATCTGTCAATTAATCAATCAAATATTCAAATGGGGGAGGAGGAAAGAATGAAACATGTCTGGCTGTGAGTGGCAATCAATCAATCAATCAACTGTATTAATTAATCAATCATTATACAATTTGATTTCAAAATGTTTCAGGTTGATTTATTTCTGGGGTTTGATTTCATCTACAACTAAATATAAAGCAATGAATGTCCTTTGTAAACCTAAAATAATCAATTGTACTGATATGAGCTCCGTTGTTTTGATCAACAGATATTGACATCGGTGCACTTTTGAAAATGCTAGAGGGACTTAGCAAGAGGCCCGATGGTAGAATATCCTGTCAAGCCTTCCGAGGGGTGCTGGAAGGGTATTCCTGTCAAGAGGCCCTGCCACAGGATCAGCTAAATAAGGTCTTCTTTTAGAATGATTTGTCTAAATGAGAATGCTGCAGAACTTTGTGACACTCTACACAGAATGTTTTGTTTTGCATATTTTTGAAACTACAAATATTCAATGTAATTGAAATATGTTCAGCAAACCCAGATCAAGTGTGAAAAGTTATTGTTTTGCTTATTCCCCTTTCTGTGATGTAGGTGTGTCAGTATTTGGAGTCCGGGAGCCAGAAGATACAAGAGATGGCCTGGAGTTTAATCAGTCGACTGTGTGAGAACCGGGACAACTTGGCCAGTCTGCTGAGGGGGAACCTTCTGAGAGACCTTGCCCACGCTATCAGCACCTCCCGGGAGTGTCTCGGTCCATGTGTGGACACGGCCATTCATGTGAGTGAAGACAAGAAAGTTGATTGGTTGTTAGAATGGCTTTATATAAATATGATTTGTAATGATCTAAATTGATATTTTAAACAGGTAAGAAAGATGTTGTACGATTTTTCAAATAAATATAGATAAAATTGAAATTTTTTATCTCACTGTGCCTCTCAGAATAATACATCATCAAATATTTGTTTCTCTCAATCCAATATGCATGTAAAATATCATTTGATATGTAAACCATATTTTACTGTCAAAGTTTTTAGGTATTGTTTTCCAAAAGAAACTTAAACATTTTTTGTGTTAAAAAACAGGCAATTGTGCCTCAAGTGAATTTATGTGAAAATAGCACTCGCAAATTTCATATAACTTTCACATGAAGCTCTTTTCACAATTGGCTGTGAGTGACAATAAGACTAATGTTAGATAACTGTGTCAGGTGGTGAAGGAGGAAAGCCTGAGGGGTGAGTGGGATGAGGGCGTGCTGAGTAACCTAGTTCCTCTCCTGCTGACCGCACTCTCTGTGGAGGATGTGGCCCTGGATCACAAGTACAGGATCGGCTGCTTCTTCCAGTCCCTGGGGAAATTCCCGGACTTCTCGAGGATCATTGAAAACAGGGTGTTACCTGTCGTATCGGAACTCAAGAATTCCAGCGCCAAACTCAAGGTGAGGCTAAAGACAGGGACATGAAGGAAATCAGTTCCTTCAACACATATATCTATTTAATATACATGTTTTGATATTAGTTTTTTATCAATGATCATCATTTAATTAAGAATGTCCATGAATAAATGTTTACTAAAAAAATGAATTACCAACAACATGATCTACAGTTGAACTTTGATATCTTGAACACTGATATCTTGAATACAATAGATATGTCAAAGTGATTTGTAAGTCCCAACTACTTACATTTTAAGTATTTTACTCTTGATATCTTGAATACTCGGATATCTCGAAGTTTTTAAACAGTTCCATCCAGTTCGAGATAATGAAATTTGACTGTATATATTCATACAGGTAATTACTAAAAATGTGAGTTCTATTGCAGTTTTTGACTTGGCACACAGAAATATATTTTTTTTTTAAACAAATAAAGGGGAGTTAGTCAAGTTCAGTTTTGAGGCATTAAAAACTCTCAACTCAATTTTACTCACAAAAGACAACACTGCTGATTGTAGGGCCATGCACTGACATACTCTCTGAAATGTTGATTACTTTTGGCAGGAAATCTACATCAAGATTTTGGGCGGGGTTGTAAGGAGTGAGGACTCGGCGATGGCTGGTAGTGTTGATTCGGGGGTGACTGGGGTGGCAGTGACCATGCTGAGGGACGGACTGTGGTGAGTACAGACCGGGGGGAGGCTCTGACAGGTCAACAAAAGTAATAGTAGCGAGCCTTATAAATAAACTAAGATCTAAGGATTATCTGTCCAATAAATCAGAAAGTCTAATATATAGTGTGTATATACATTATGTTGATATACCGTTACGTATGGGTGTCAAAGTATCATAATACAGTTAAACTCATATAGTACAAACTAGGATAAAGGGAAGTCTTGGACATAATTAAGTATATCTTTGCTATAACCGAGTTATAAGGAAACTAAATTTATGTTCTCATGAAAGTTTATTCATTTAAAGTAAGAGGGGGTTATTTGTTCCATTATCTTTGTTTTGTACTGTGACTATGACTACAATGGCTGACTCATTGATATTAACTACAATGATGACCTTTTAATGCTGCAGTGACCAGCAGATAGAGGCCCTCTCCCTGCTGTGTATCCTGTCAGAGACCGACCATGGGAGGGTCACAGTGGTCAGTGACGAGGAGACCCTCCCCATCACTCTTACCTGTGTCAAACAGTCTAAGTGCAGGTACACATTCACTCACCTGTCTTCTTACCTTGTCACATTCTTAATGTTTAATATGGATTAGAAATTTATTCTAATGGCTCTATTGTATTTTCACCAAACTGTTGATTAATTAATTCTTGTTCATATAATTATTTACAGAACAGTTGATAATTTTAATGATTATATTACAGAGTTTGAATCATGAATCAGTTTAGGTATGCTATTTATGGGTATATCGTTGAGGCTTACAGATTTCAATAATATATGCAATTAATATATCAACACTTCTTATTTTATGAGAGCTTGAACAATTCTCTCATTCATTTATTTTAGCGGCAGCCTTTAAATACATATTTTTTGAATTCATTTCAATTCATACTGTTTTTCTGACAAAAAAGTAAATAAGTTATAATTGTAAGTGATGATGTGTAATGTTTGATGGTGTAGTAAATTTTAGCATCCTTGTGTTGAGATACGTCCCCTGGTTGTAGATTTAAGATAGAGAAACCAGAACAGAGTCATGCTGTGTTTAAATGTTCTAGACCTTTAGCTGTACGGAGTGTGTTTTGCGTTGAGACAAGATAGTCCCTTGAAATAGATATTTCATGTATGAAAAATATTACGATGAACATCCCGATCCACATTCCTGCATGCAATTTATCTTTAACTGAAACCAAACTGTACCCTATAGTTACTTATCTAAAAAAAACCAGAATGTCTATACCGTAACTTTGTATACTGTTTATCACAGAAATTCCTGGCAGTACATGTATTCAATTTCTATGCTGTTAATTTGCAAACACCTGGGAATCATGGAAAATGTTTGGAAAATTTATTCAAGTTTGGAGGGGAAAAAAGAGTAGTTACTGTACATACTCTTTTAAAAGTAGAATTTTTTTAAATTGAATAAGTGTTTGGAACATACTTAGGAACCATGATCCCCAGTAATATGTATCACAAATTGATAACCCCTATCATACAGTATACCAGTACATATATAATATACCCACACAAGTTTTCCTTGGTCACTACCACTGGTGATTTTATTCCACCAAGCATGGTTACATCTCACCTGTAGTTTTGCCCAGTTGACACCCTCACTTTCATGTAATATTTAAATTACAATGGTGATTATTACTGTATCAGCTAAATGAGCTAAATGATTAATATCCACATACTTCACACTCCCATTATAAAAAGTCTTTTATTTCTTGTTGTAAAGTACAAGTAGATAATAATTAATGCACTTTATTGTCACTTAACCGTATAACTTAATTGTGAAGTCCTGCACATTGTTTATTTTAGTAATTTTGAATTAATATGTTTTGATTAGTAAATTATAACAGACATATTGTGTGCATATCACTATTATGTAAAATTATGATTTGATTTGTAACTAAAAAGTGTCATTTGATTGTCATATTTCTAATTAACTAATGAATATGTCAATTTAATCTTACACCAATTCATATACATGTACACTTAATTTATTTTTAAGAAAGTCTGTGCAAATTATAATATTATGGAGTTACCTTCCCCTAATACAGGTTAGTCAGACAGAGGGCGCTGGTGTTGATGAACCATGTGACCAGCACCAGGAGGCTGGGCCTGTGTAAGGAGGTGATGAGTCACCTGTCCCACGGTCTGCTGCCCTCCCACCACACAGACAAACAATCGGACAGACCCCCACTCAGGGGCCGGGGGGAGGGGGAGGGCAGGCTCTGGAGAGGCCTGGATAGCTACGTGGAATTGCTGACCAGAATATTTTGTAAAGAAGGTGAAAATGTTATTGAAGTACATTTATAGTCCATGCAAATGTTGATACCAATATTAACAGAATTCTTCTGTTGTACATATTTTTAATTGATGAAACAGCCCTTCAACAATCTAGGTAAAAAGTACGGGAAATCGCATTTTCAATGAAGATTTAAAAGAAATGACAGAGATGAATTGATTTTAAAAGTTGGTTTTTGACAAAAATCTTGAGAGTGTAATTGAATATGACTCTTTTTTTTCAGCCAAAGTAAACAAGGACTCCTTACAGAAGGTGGTCAGTTGTGGCTACCGACCGGGCTGTGACCTTAACCTCCTGACCTACATTTCCTCCGCCATTCTCAATGTCTGCCTGTGGCCTGCACACAGAAATAAGCAGGACCTGAACTCCCTCGACCTGTCTGGCTTCACAGACTGCCTGATTCAAAGGTAGAGCCAGCATTTTTTTGATAATTTTCTGGAAATGATTAACAAATTTATCATTTTTCTATTGAGAAAGGAATTAAAATTATTTGTGATCAAAGACAAGAATTTCTTATGATTGAATCAAATAATCTGAGAAATTTGGAAAAAATGAAATGATGCATACAGTGTAAATATGGTCTATGAAATATTTTTTAATGAATGAACATGCTTGTTGGTTTGATTTTTGATTTGAATTATAGAAAGAAATATGGGAAGATCAACAGAGCTTTGGTACAGATGGTGTGGGATTCGTTTGGAGAACCTATGTTTGAACTTCTCTCCTTCTTCTCACGAAAGCTCAGAAATGTTTCCGACTTGGCCCATCAAGCTCGAGAGGAAGAGAAGCAGCTCTGTCCTGATCACAGAGCTAAGTCGGCCAATGGATTGCGGGTGCTGGATCGCCTAGGATTTGCAGATTTGTTTGCTGTATTTGAGGAGAAGGAAGTGGAGTTGATCGTGATTCTCCTAGAATTAGTGCTAGTCATGTCCCTGTGTTCTTGTCACACTTTTTCTGACGTGTTTCCAACAACTGTAAAATCAAAGAAAAAATCAGTTGTTTCCTCTAAGTCAGATGCTTCAACACAGGGCAGTTCATCTCGTCCCACATCCCCTGTTAAAAGCAGACCCTCCAGTGCAATAGGTTTGTCTACAGTGTCCGAGGAAGAGCGTCGTCAGGGACTCAAACAAAAGGAAATAAACGCCGAGCGACGGTTGTTAAGGAAGTGCTTGTATGAGGCGGGGGTGTTTAGAGTGGTCGTACCCTTTATTCAGTCTTCCCACCTGCAATGTCAGGTAATGAAAATATAAAGGCTATTCTTGGCATTTACCTATTATTTTCTTTAAATTGAAATTATGTGATACTATACTATTACTTATTAGGTTAGTTACTGACTCACTGCGGAAATATATTGGGTTGATCAATCTCATAGATGGCGAGGCGAAGCCGAGCCTTCTATGAGATTGATCAACCCAATATATTTCCGTAGTGAGTCAGTAACTAACCTAATAAGTGTTTTGTTTTCTCGAGGACTATCAAGCGACATATTTATTCACAAATAGCGATGATCTACGCAAAGCCATGTACAAGATGCCTAACATCTCGTCCAATTTAACTCATTTAAACTCTTCAAAATTTTCAATCTCGCCTTTCAAATACTCTTTCGAAATCTTTGCTTCACCCATGTTTACTTACAATGTTTTGTTGCTATTCAATTTTAAATGTTTTCTCCCTTTCCTCTGCAGAGATTTGAGCAAATTACGATGCTGCCATTTTGTTCTGCTCCAGACAAAACAATGTGACGTCAATATTCTAAGGGCAACTACTCTAATTTCAAAGAATTTCAAAGGGCAACTACTCCAAATACTTTAAGAACTTACTGCATGCAGTTTATATATAAAATACTATGAAATGTATAATGAGTAAAAATGAGTAAGCGAAGCGTCGACCAATGACAGCCATATTGCCTAATATTATTTCTCACATAACAAATATAGAGATATATGAGGCAATCACGTGCTATGGTTAAACCAATAAAAATGTGACATTCCAGTCCAAGGGAAAACAAATGTACATATTAGTAGCAATATTGCCTCTTTAGGATTTATTTGATTTGCAAATAACTCTGTGCATTTTAAGATAGGGGTAAGATTGTGTGATATTGAAAACTCTTTACATATTTCATATGACAGATATTTTCCTGTGAAATCCTTCGAGCCAACATCCAGTGTGTGGAGGAGAGGGAGATAACCCTCAGTAGTGTTTACGGACCAGTGAACGCCAGCGCTAATGCCCGACTACGGTTTGTCAGAGCTAAAATCAATCATTTAATGTCATCACATAACCTTCTAGTATTCTTAAAATGTAAACAATAAGTAGAATATAATAGAAATAAAATGTAATTTAATATATATCATAACTGGTTAATTGTTACCCAAAATATACATGGTTTTCCTGGGTTTTGACAGGTCAAGCCTATGCAGTTTCTAGAGCATAAGCTGCCCACAATGAGTAGGTGATACTCAGCCTTGTATCTGACATGGATAATAGATAATTACATTATCTTTTCCAGCCCCCAGTCTGCGGCGGCAGCTCTCACCAGAGACCTCCGTGTACAACAGGCCCTCCACACCATGTCTCCTCACGTCGCCCACATCATCAAGGATGCTCTTGGACCGAGACTTGCCCCCACCACCCCTCATGTCATCCCCAGGGTGGAGGAAGAATCAGACCAAGGGGCAGTCTCCAGACTCAGTCAGTGTAAGTATTAAAGGGACCGTCTGCAGACTCAGTCAGTGTAAGTATCAGAGGGACTGTCTCCAGACTCAGTTAATGTAAGTATCAAAGGGACTGTCCCCAGAATCAGTCAGTGTAAGAATCAGAGGGGCCGTCTCCAGACTCAGTCAATGTATGTGTCAGAGGGACCGTCTCCTAACGTGGTCAGTGTAAGCATTGGAGGGACTGTCACCAGATTCAGTCAGTGTAAGCATTGGAGGGACTGTCTCCAGATTCAGTCAGTGTAAGTATCAGAGGGACCATCTTCAGACTCAGTCAATATATGTGTCAGAGGGACTGTCTCCTGACTCAGTGTAAGTATCAGAGGAAGTCTGTAGCAAACCGACTTTAGGACTGTTTTGTGATACAGTTATTGTAGGTATCAGGAGTTGTCCTTGGTTTCTGGAGGCATTGAGAGTTTCTACGATTGGATGTCACTTATATTTCAATTTTTTGGGAGTTGATTTTAATCAACTCTCCGACAAATATTTCTATCACTGATACATAGTTTGAATTAATTTTATCTGTAAATATTATTTAATATGATTCATATGGGGGTTTCTCGACATTCTTGTCGAAATAGTCCAAAAATTCATCTTATAAAAATGTGCGTAATTCAAATTAGAAACTACATGTACTTGTCATGCAAGATAACATATCATTGATTTTTTAAATAAATAAACATCGACAAAATCAACTCCCGTCAGTTCTTCGGTACTTTGATTTTTGTAGCAGTACAATGTATAAAGCATGGTCATTTAGTGTATGATACTATAGAATGATGAGAGCTTTTGATTTTCTTTTGAATGTTATGATTACATTTCAGATGTAATTGACAACAGACCTGACTCAAGAAAAGAAGAAACAATCCCAGAGGTCCCCAAACCTGTCCTTGACCCCATTAGGCCAGTGTCTGGTCAGTGCTGGGACCTCCTCATACAGGAGGGGGGATCCAGGCTGCTGGCCCCATTGTTTGCCTCCTCTCCAGAAGTGAAGAAGCTGTGTTCACTGTTACTAGGAGACCTGGTGCATTTTGGGAATGTGAGCCTCCATGTCACATTTGTTGATCTCTTGAGTATCATATGTAACAATAATGAAGCTAACCTTCACATGTAAGGTAGCTTAAAGGTGTGGTTCTGACCTTACTGATTTTTTCGCCTTTTTCAGGTTGATGTACACATGAAGCTATCACAGCTTGGCTGTATGCAGAAACTATTGGACTTTCTGAGGACCAACACTAGTAACGAACTCTTGGAAATCATTGGTGAGAATGTCACATAGATATATGGTTGATGCTTTAAAGAACATTCATCCTGTGCAATTTATTGAGATAAGATGAACTCTAACTCTCATTGTTAAACTATATGCATATTTCCTGTCTAGACCATAGCTCGTAATGGAAAAACGATTAAAAGCTTAATTTCGACACAAAGATTGTTTATGACTTTTAAATATGTGTTGACCTTGCTTGGTCGCTTTTGCAAGTTCAAGGTCACTATAAGAAAAATGGTGCATATATTACTTTTTAATAGAGAAATACTTGAGTTTTTGTATTTGTTTTAGTTGATGGTATCAATTGTGAGCTTGCTCAAAGTATCTCTAGTTACATTGGCTGGTATCATTGTCTCATTGATTATCAATGATTCTAATTAATTGTTTGATTAATTGCGAAATGGGTCAAATGGTTTCAATGCGTTCTGTGTTGGTTGTATTCATTGTTTCAATGAATATCTAATTATATCATGGTTTCAATGATTTATCCAACAGGTTGATCACAGTTTCACTGATATATCCAACAGGTTGACCATGGTTTCCATGATTTATCTGAATGGTTTTATCACGGTTTTACTGGTTTATCTGATCATGATTTTACTGATTAATCCAACAGGTTTGATCATTGTCCAGATGCTGGTAAAGAGTGACAAGAGGATAGAGCAGGTCTTTAACCATTACGGTGGAACACGGCTACTGATGGCCATGGTGAAATTCACGACCGGAGAACTCAGAAAACAAGTCACTAGTACGCTGAAATCAGTCACCCACGGTAAGAGTGAGGGAAATATATATATATATATCATTGATGACTGTTGAACAACCCATGAAGTAGTTGTTTAGTAGGATGTAATGTACTGTACTTGTTATATTGCTGACCGAAGAATCCTTCTGTTATTTTGTATGAGTCTTATCATTTAATTTTCAATGTTGTGGTATTGCAATCTGATGAGTGAATACTGTTAATGTTGTGTGACCCCTGCAGTGTATTTTGTCTATATTCTACTGTTTTTGTCATTATGTGTTAACAGGTACCAAGAAGACAAGACCAAGCTCTGCCCCGGTCTCTCATTCCAACAAACCACAAGATGTGTGGGACAAGGTCAGACTAACTAGATGTTAAAACCCTGTGTGAAAAATTGTCACCAGATATATACTGCAAATCAATTTTTATTCCTTTGCCCCAAAAAATTGTGGGTTCACCAGAAACTTGTTAAAAAAATATCAAAGCAAACTAGTCTACTACAATATTTGTTCTATAGTGATTATAGTAATACCTGCTTGTGCTAATTTTTCTGGATGTTTAAATATTTTTTAATATCAAAATGAAAGAATCTTTGTTACTGTAAGCTTAGATTGCTGTATATGATAACATTTACAAAAGTATTTGATAATTCATTTGAGTTAATGATGCTATATAACTACTGTTCCTTGTATAATTCAGGTTCAACAACAATGGGCTCACCAAGATAAAGTAGAGGAAGTTTTACACCAGTGGTACAGATGAATAAAATGTTACATAAGGGTTTCATACAAAAGAAAGTATTACACCAGTGTTACAGATAAACAAGAGTATTACATCAGTGTTACAGATAAACAAGAGTATTACATCAGTGGTACAGATGAATAATGTGTTACATAAGTGTTACATTCAAAAAAAAAGAAATACATCTGTGTTACAGATAAACAAAAGTATTACATCAGTGGCATAGATGAATAAAGTTTATCACATCAGTGCTACATACAAAAGAACATATAACATTAGTGTTACAGATGAATGAAACATTACATAAATTCTACATGTAAACCCAAAGTATTACAGTATTGTTTGTCAATATTGAGAAAATGTATTACATCAGTGTTACAGATGAACAAAAGTGTGTTACAGATGAAAAAGTATAACATGAGTACATGTATTACATATAGACAAAATATATTACATCAGTGTTGCAGTTAAACTTAAGTGTTACTGTATTATCAGTGTTACGTGTGAACAAAAATATTGTATTACTGTTATATATGAACACATTTTCATCATTGTTACTAAATATATTACAGATGAACAATTGTTTTACATCAGTGTTAACAATGAAAAAAATTACATTAGTGTTTTAGATTTACAAAATTATTATATAAGACAAGTGTTAATAAGAACAAAAGGTATTACATAGTGTTACAGTTGACACCACTCTGCTAGTGATATTTGAATTTAAACTAGTACTGTGCCAAAGTTATTAATCATGTATTGTTATGTGTGGTATGTGAGTTATGTTACAAAAATACATTGTGTACCATGAATGATTTAATAAAGATAAATAAAGTCTTTCAGTTCACTTAATCTTTTACATGATTTGAAGTCAAAATGCCTTAAATTTGACAGTTACGTTGTAATTGCATTGTGTCAAATATTTTAAATTTGTGATATACAGATTCTTCAGAAAACTTAATTGAGGTTACACTTTATCAGCATGCATGTATTGCAAGGTTAGCCTTTATCATAAATATCGGTACTGTTTATAGCATCAACTCCATATGTTTTATATTAGCTTGTTTCTTCAGTTCATTGACATGTTTCATTCTGTGTCTCTCCAAAAGAGGAATTGTGTTAAACACATCTTTATTTTAACTGATTTTTATTTTTCCGTCGAACAATTTTCCTTATTTCCTGAGGCACTTTATTTATATGTCTATCCTGTTGCTGAAAACAGTAGGAAAATTACACCCTAATGACAACAGAAGTCTATGTGCGAACGAATGAATTCAGCAAACTTAAAATAACGCCTGTCTACAATGGTGGCATTATTTTGATTATTTTGTACATCTGTGGGGTTTACTTTTATCATGTAAACGGATTGCTAAAACATGTGTCAATATGTCAATGCTTGGTACTTTCATATAACTTGAATGAGTATCATATCTTTCCCCATCGTTATAGGGGGATTGGTAAATTTTAGATAATTAAAAAAACAACAGTGAGTTCATTTATAACCCTTTTCATTATTAGATAATCAGTTTCGATAAATAATTGTGTTGAATTAATAAAGTAATAGTTTTTAATATAGCCAATTGTTTTGATGTAAGAGACTAATTCTATATTAATTTTAAAATAAGAATTAGCCATAAAAATACAACTCCCCATATCATGAAAAATCGATATCACAAAGTTCTACTAGTAATTTAATTTCAATGCAATACTCTTTTGAATTTCACATACCGATAGACTGATAATGACCAAGAATAACTCAAGATGTTTGCATTTGTTAGAAAAAGTTCGAAGTACAACTGGTTCTTCATTGTTATGAACAAAATTAATTCTTGCTTCTTCCTCAATAATAAGCGCACTCAACCAATAAGTTTACGCGCTCTATAATTTACGTGTCTATTCGTATTTTGTTTTCTTCGCTTAAATAACGCGAAAAAAAAAAATATATATATATATATATATATATATATATATATATATATATATATATATATATATATATATATATATATATATATATATATATATATATAAAATGCATTTATCTTCGAAGTTTAGTGTTATAAATTAAGCAACGAAAATGAGTTCAACAGGGTTTAGAAAAAAAAAGTTTCAGTGAGCTAGTTAGCCTCAATGGAGACGGATGACGAGAAATCTTACAGCCGAGGTGACAATTAAAATTAATGTAATTAGTCGTGGTGGCCGAGTGGTTAAGGCGTTTGACTCGAAATCAAATGGGCTATGCCCGCATAGGTTCGAATCCTGTCCACGACGATAATTTTTTACTTACCTGGTGCCAAAATAGCTGCGGAACTATAGCGCGTTCTAGGGGAAATTCGGGTCTACGGTTTGTCAACCCAAACCCCTGCCCTAGAGCTACAAAAATTTTCATCCGAAAACCGAACATACGTACTAGGACAGTTAGTTTGTGTAATCAGATATTAATATATCCTATATTGAATTTTCGATCGTAAAAAAAGACGCATATAATATCAACCCACTTTCATAGAGCTTTGCAGGATTTGATTTCTTGAGTTGAAATTAAACATAACATGTACGATTACTACACATGGTACATTTTTCACCAATAAGATTTAGAGTGTAAAGTTTTTTTCGTGTAGTTGTCGTGAAGTTGCGATTAGCCCGGTAGGATGCCACTCGGCTTTCTACTAAAATACTACCCAACTTTCTCGAACGTATCTTGTATTTGATTTGCATTGTAAACTGTTAACTGTAATGTAAAAAAATGTGAAATGTTATTTCAACTTTCTGTATGAAAATGCGCAAAAAAAGTTGGGGGGGGGGGGGGGGGGGGGCTGCCCCGTGAATGTGGTATAACAAGCATATGTTCACAACTTGAATATGTAGTACATGCTATGTGAGAGCAGATTTGTCTCTCCCAACAGGTCATATGTCTTGATACCATGGAAACTAGTCAGTCTCTCAATCTTTTGTCAGTGACTGTACTGTATGTGCTCTTATCTCAAGAAATATACTTCTACAGATTATTTGTTGTGATTTCTGCCTTTGACATGTAATTCAAATCGATTTTAACGGTAAAGTGTAAACTTGTAAATTTTCACGTGTTTCCCTTGATGATAATATAACTTGTTTGGAAATTTGACAGAAATTGGCTAGAGTACAGAGTTCAGAGATAGCGTATGATTGATTAGGTTGAAGGAGAAATGTGCGTGTAATTAATTCCACTGATAAGCCTGTCTGTACAGAAGCCTGTTAGTGCCACATAAGATATATAAAAAGAGAAGTATATATAATGTAACCGAGTGTATAGAAGAAACATCATGGTAATCTCAATATTTAATCAGGAGCAAGAAAGGCAACAGTAGCCTACAATGAACAAAGAAGAATAATAAGTACACATGTCAAAAATATGAAAATGTAGCGAGGCTACATATTATATGCAATCAATTTAGACTAGACAATACCCGTCTACATATGTCTGGTTAAACAAGGTACAAGTAGTATAAACATCAATAGACTACCATTTATACTCTATGCACTATTATTGTACACAAAAGAAGATGGCACACATACCACTATACCTAACCTGATCTAGCTTATAAAGAACCAGATGTTTAACCTCATATAACAATTGCTCACTGAATTATACTTGACTATAAAATGGTATGACATACTATCAAATATACTTCCACAGATGTATCACTGCACCCTATGGCTAGTCAAGAAAAACAATACAATTACCATTCTAAAACACAGCCCTGACCTAAAATGACTGCAACCTCTAATTGACATGTTGACTAGAATTAAGTAAAAACTATAAGATCAAATTGTAGCAAAATGTAAACGTTCAATTAAACGTCTAAAATGTAACTAACTTTAATAATATTTACATTCTCGGAGACATAAACAATGCAACAGGATATTTACTTCGGTCACTAAACACTACACCGGACACGTGCGGAACCTTAAGGATAAGCCTATTCCGGAATACTACACACGTGCATCACAAAATACACAAAAACTATTAGATAAATTCTGGATAGCTTACAACAGTATCGTTTTCAATTGGTTAAGGATATTAAACAATGATAGAAATAATGACAACCTTCAGATAATAGTATTTTAACATAAGCATGGTAAAATGATAACATTTGGATATGGCGGGAAAAGAGTATGTGCCAAAACATAAAGATACAATATACAGGAAATCTAACAACCTAGATATTATGCAATTATACAAAAGTTGTAGTCGCAAACATACCTGTAACAATGTAGCTGCACAGAAGAACAGTAATGAGGATATGCAGACAATGTTCCACAAATACGAAGTTACACCATTCGCATGGCAGCACTAAACATACACTATATGTAATTTCGGATCCAGATACGGAAAATCAAACATTTCCGGAAAATACTAAAACGTAATTAACATATAAAGGGGAACTAACTATGATTAATAGCACACCTGTCCACATTCTCCCCTGCTATAGAGTAACGTCCCTTGTTACGATGACTAGAATCAATTGACTTTTAATTTAGTATATAAAGGTACATTTACATGCACAAAAATTGAATAACCCTATTCTACGACAAAAATACATGCTTATGCTTCCCTAAAAATGATTAAAAAAACCACAACAATTCATATCAATAAAAGACAACTGCTGACATTGCAGCCAAAGCCGACAATTAACCAATATGTCCGCTTTCATCTATGTATGCTGCAGAACACCCCGTGGTAAGTGGTGGATATTGCCATGTCTCCCTGCCGTTGTACGCTTGCTTCTACGAAGGCCGCCAGTCATAGTGGGAACCGAAGGTGTGACGCATCGATAATACAGTTCTTCATCTGATGAGCTGTCGCTGCTGTCACTTGCGTCAGATTTATGGACCACAGTTGTTGGTTCTTTTCCACATTTGAGGTCATTAGTGAAGTTGTATTCATCCACTTTACCATTCGAATCTTCCATCTGCATTGTTTTAACTCTCAGGTGAACACGGTTGACTATCCGGACATCATCTGGATTGTCCTTCCGACGAATCTCATAAACGTACTTCTCAGGGTCAATTCGTCTAATGACTTCATAGTCATGTTCACACCATGCATCCTGGATTTTGTTTCTTCCTGTGACACGATTTCGAATCAATACAAGTGTTCCAGGTTTTAAGTTGTCTGCTCCACTGTTTGCTTCAACTGTTCTCTCCCTGTTGCGAGCCGCCTGTTTGAGTTGCTCCCCTGCTTTTCGGTATGCATCCCTCAAACGTTCAATGTGCTGTTCTACGTAATCAGTCAATGAACCATTGGGTGTGCCCTCCTCAAGGTCGAGTATAGTATCAACTGGTAATCTTGGATGTCTGCCCATCATAAGGAAAAAAGGAGCGAATCCTGTTGAGGCATGCACTGTGGAGTTATACCAGAATAAGAGCTCTGGCAAATGATCAGGCCATCTACGCTTTTGCTTAGGGGTGAGTGTTCTTAACAGGTCATGGAGTGTCCTATTAAAGCGCTCACACTGGCCATTGCCCTCCGGGTGATAGGGTGTGGTACGACTTTTCTTAATCTGATATATCTTGCATAACTCCTGAATCAGGTGTCCCTCAAAGTTCCTCCCTTGGTCTGAGTGCAGGCGTTCCGGTATCCCATACTTCATGAACCACTCACGGACCAAGACTTTAGCAGTAGTACTTGCCGTTTGATCCCTGGTTGGGACTGCGACTGTGAACTTCGAGAATACGTCAGTGATGACCAGGACATTCTCTCTTCCATCTGAAGCTTTTTCTAAAATAGTGAAATCCATAGCTAACAATTCGTTTGGCTTGGAGGCAAGTAGATGATCCATAGGAACTCTAACTTTAGGCTGAGGTAGTTTTGAAATGCAGCAGCGTTCACATGCCTTGCAAAAGTTAGTTATATATGTGTGCATACCAGTCCAATAGAATCTGGAATGAATCAGTCCTATTGTACGCTCGATTCCTTGGTGTCCTGCTTGGGTGTGTAGTGTTGTCATGACACGCTCTTGTAGACATTTTGGTAGAACAAGTTGCTTCAAGCCTCCAGCCTGAGGGTCTTTTACTGTACGGTATAACACTTGTTGGTCATCTAGAAACATCCTGTCCCGCTGACGTAGCATGTTGATAACAATTCTCTCTTCCAAAGCTCTTTCTTTCTTGGTGGGCTTCTTATTTCTGGTGAAATAGTGCAAGAACCTTCTGATGATAGGGTCTTCCCGTTGCATACGTGCTACTTCTTCACTGTCGTACTTGGGAAATGTATACAAGGAATCACAATTCACACCAAGATGAGTAACCCCTTCTTCTTCTATGCATCTAATTGCAGACTGTAATGCTACCATTTGGATGGCAGGGTCAATTCCGGTGCCAGAGTCTATTATCTCCGCAAGATGAGAATTACACATAGGCATCCTAGACAATGCATCAGCAGCTGAGTTCAGCTTCCCTGGCCTGTATTTCACTGTGAAGTTGTACTGGGCAAGTTGTGCAACCCAGCGTTGTTCCGTTGCCCCAAGCTTCGCACTGCTTTGGATATAACTAAGTGGGTTGTTGTCGGTAATTATCTGGAAATTAGACCCAAGCAGATAATCTTTAAACTTTTCTGTCACCGCCCACTTAACTGCCAACAATTCCAACTTTGCAGAACTGTAATTTGCATCATTCTTCTCTGCTTTTCGAAGTGTACGACTTGCGTATGCTATAACACGCCTGCCTTCTTCCTGGTCTTGCATCAACACGGCACCAAGCCCTTGTAAACTTGCATCAGTCTCCAGTATAAAAGGTTTGGTGAAGTCAGCATAACCCAGTACACTGCTTGAAATAAGTCTATCCTTCAATTCACTAAAGGCTTTGTCACATGCACCACTCCAAGATGATTGCATAACTTGGTTACTCTTGGTCCTACTTGCTTTTACCTTGTTTGTCAATGATATCAGTTCATAGAGAGGTTTAGCGACCTGAGCAAAGTGTGGCACAAAACGTCGGTAATAGCTGGAGAATCCAAGAAATGAACGAAGATCCTTCACACTCTGTGGTCTTGGCCAGTCCCTCACTACCCGAATCTTCTCTGGCGAAGTGGAAACACCTTCAGCAGAAACAATATAGCCCAGGTAACTTATTTCCTGCTTGAAGAAATGGCATTTCTTTGGGCTCAACTTCAATCCATGCTCTTGTAATCGAGTGAATACAAAGTCTAATCGCTCCAGATGCTCGTCAACTGTTTCAGAGTAAATGACAATGTCATCAAGATACACAAGTAAAATTTGAAAAACAGCATCGTTGAATATCTGCTGCATGAGGCGCTGAAATGATGCCGGCGCATTGCAGAGCCCAAATGGCATCCTAGTATATTCATACAGACCAAATGGGGTTGCAAAGGCTGTTTTGTGCTGATGATCAGGATCCATGGCGATCTGATGGAATCCGCTTGCCAGATCACATGTACTGAATAGTTTGGCTCCATGTAGGGCATCGAGGGATTCATCGATCCTGGGCAATGGGAAGGCGTCCCTGACAGTCTTCAAATTAAGCCGGCGATAGTCTATACACAGCCTAATAGAACCATCCTTCTTTCTCACAATGACCACTGGGGAGGCGTATGGGCTTGAACTCTTGCGGATGATATCTTTATCCAACAGCTCTTGTATGTGTCTCTTTACCTCTTGGAACTGGGTCGGAGGAATACGGCGAAAGGGGTAAGAAACGGGTATATCGTCTGTTGTGTTAATTTTGTGAGTGATTGTTGTTGTGTATCCCATATCTAAGTCATTTTGGATGAACACATTAGAATGTCGTTGGAACAGATCATTAATCTTCTGACGCTGAGAATCAGTACACACTAAATCACTGGGGATAAGTGACGATAAATCCAACGGAGATGACGTTTCTCTGGTCTCTATATCCTTTTTCGGCACAACCGTCTCTTCTTTCGCTCCCGTCTGTAGGAAGTCAACTCTGGAACTCGGATCTGGTTCAACCATACATTCACTTATAGTTCCAAGCCGACTGTTCATGTTCAACCAGACGTCCTTGTTTCCCAAGTTCGCAACTTGTACAGGATAGACTCCAGACTTTGAGGCGGAAGTAACACCATTAATCAGAATAACATCTTGTCTGTGTGATAACGGTTCAATACAAACGTCCTTGTGTTCAGCGCCTACTACATCTTGAAGCGGCCCAACGACTTTAACCACGGAAATAGAGTTGGCTGGCACACAAACATGTTCCCTTCCTGCCAGTCTAGCGAATCCCTTCACTTCTGGACTGCTACTCTTCTTAAATGCTTTGATCCAACTCTGTACAGCTGTATTCTTTTCAGCACTCCTAAGATAAGAGGGGCCAAACTTTTCCTTAAAAAGTTCTCGACACTCTTGTATAATGTTCATGCCCAGTATACCAGGGACATCCCGCTTATCCTGAGTATCTTTGACAATGAGAATTCCCATCCCATCCAGCCTTTTGTTTATGGATCGCATAAATATTTCGCACTCTATGTATCCAACATACGGGATTTCCAATCCATTGGCCGCACGAAGTGTAATAAGTTTCTCTCGAACAATGGGGATGTTGCGCAAATGTTTGTTGTAAAATGACTCACTGATCGTACTAACCATTGACCCAGTGTCCAACAAACAAGGGATCACCGTATCAGCAATTTCGATTTCGACAGTTGGACACTTCCCAATCAGCGAGCCGTTATCATACAAATCGCTACCTATTGGCTGGCTCCCGACAATAGGCCTTTGGAGTTTAAATGCGTCTTAGGACAATTCTTCCTGATGTGTCCGGTCTCACGACAGCCATAACATCTCCGTTCTTTCCTTTCCACACTCTTCTCCTCCTTTATGCTTCTAATTTCTGACCGCAGCGATGAAAGTTCCTCCTTCATTTCTTTCATGAAGTCTGCCATTTCAGTTGAAGCGGCCTCTGCATAAATAGGGACTTCTCGTTTCTTCCGCAAGTTGACCTCCTTTTCATCCCTGTCCATAGAAAGAACTATGGCCTCTTCCCGAAGCTCTGTAAAGGGTATTGCTGACTTAGCCCTGACCAGCTTCTTCAGCTCCCTGCGTAGCCATGTGTCGTTAACGTTTTCTGCAAATTGGTTCCTTAGCATCTTCTCAGGCTCTGTCACAAAAGAATTGTCCACTTTTACGATTCTATCCAGCTTCTTCATGAGGACATGACAAAATTCCTGAAGCGACTGTCCGTCTTCTTGCTTTGTCCCATAGAAATCTGCAGTTAGTTCCGAAGGAGTTGCCCGTTCACCAAAAGTTTCTCTGAGAATATCCAGAATCTGTTTTGGGGTCTTCTTTGCTGCTGGATGACGGTATTTAATTTCTTCTCGGGCTGGGCCCTCAAGGTGGCTGATGAGGAAGTCAACCTTCTCCTCTGCCGACGTAGGCCTGGTATCTAGTACTCGACTAACATCATCGATAAAGTCATATACAGTCTGATCATCACTTTTACCAGAAAACTTCTCAATCTTTCGCTGTTTCGGACTAAACAGAAACTTTGGCTCCTCTTCCCTCTTTATATGGGCCATCTGTAACTTTAGGTCCTGCAGCTCCCTCTTCAGTTCTTCGACGTCTCCCATCGCTACCGTTACCTTTCTTCTTGTTGTAGAGATTTATGTTGTCAATAGACCATGGAACATCCTACCGGCGACGCCATTTGTAACCGAGTGTATAGAAGAAACATCATGGTAATCTCAATATTTAATCAGGAGCAAGAAAGGCAACAGTAGCCTACAATGAACAAAGAAGAATAATAAGTACACATGTCAAAAATATGAAAATGTAGCGAGGCTACATATTATATGCAATCAATTTAGACTAGACAATACCCGTCTACATATGTCTGGTTAAACAAGGTACAAGTAGTATAAACATCAATAGACTACCATTTATACTCTATGCACTATTATTGTACACAAAAGAAGATGGCACACATACCACTATACCTAACCTGATCTAGCTTATAAAGAACCAGATGTTTAACCTCATATAACAATTGCTCACTGAATTATACTTGACTATAAAATGGTATGACATACTATCAAATATACTTCCACAGATGTATCACTGCACCCTATGGCTAGTCAAGAAAAACAATACAATTACCATTCTAAAACACAGCCCTGACCTAAAATGACTGCAACCTCTAATTGACATGTTGACTAGAATTAAGTAAAAACTATAAGATCAAATTGTAGCAAAATGTAAACGTTCAATTAAACGTCTAAAATGTAACTAACTTTAATAATATTTACATTCTCGGAGACATAAACAATGCAACAGGATATTTACTTCGGTCACTAAACACTACACCGGACACGTGCGGAACCTTAAGGATAAGCCTATTCCGGAATACTACACACGTGCATCACAAAATACACAAAAACTATTAGATAAATTCTGGATAGCTTACAACAGTATCGTTTTCAATTGGTTAAGGATATTAAACAATGATAGAAATAATGACAACCTTCAGATAATAGTATTTTAACATAAGCATGGTAAAATGATAACATTTGGATATGGCGGGAAAAGAGTATGTGCCAAAACATAAAGATACAATATACAGGAAATCTAACAACCTAGATATTATGCAATTATACAAAAGTTGTAGTCGCAAACATACCTGTAACAATGTAGCTGCACAGAAGAACAGTAATGAGGATATGCAGACAATGTTCCACAAATACGAAGTTACACCATTCGCATGGCAGCACTAAACATACACTATATGTAATTTCGGATCCAGATACGGAAAATCAAACATTTCCGGAAAATACTAAAACGTAATTAACATATAAAGGGGAACTAACTATGATTAATAGCACACCTGTCCACAATAAGATAAACTCAAGTATATAAAAATAAGCAGCTTTATATATAAAGGAATTGCCAATATATATAAAGAATTGTGTATACATGTATATATAAAGCTATGTCGTGTATATATAAACAGTACTGTGATATATAAAAGCAACAGTGATAAATATATAAAGCGAAAATTTTCCACTGAGTGACCTTCACTGAGTTCAGCCCAGCGTCTGCATGATAAACCCCGCCTACGGAGGAGGGGATCAGCAATATTATGCTCCCAGTGATTAGTTTGAACGATCTAATCAATACACTACATGATTCCTCAGGGATTTGGGAAAAGTCAGTGGCAGATTTAAAGGGAGAGCATCCAGCACCCCTACCTAAATTTTCAAATTTAAGATCTTTTTTCTGTCAAGTTTTCTTTTCTGTTACTTGTGTTTACTGTTGTAAATAAACGATGATATATTTTTTCAATACTTTACCTTCTTTTAAGGTTCTACATTAAATAATATTTTCTACCAAATTGCAGAACAGTTGTCTAGAACATTAAGTTTACTTCATTCCACTTCGATGAACATGAAAATTTTATTTTCTATATTATTTTACAAATAATTAAGTAAGAAATTATCATTTCTTTGACAAAATGGCTCGAGGCAAACACAATATAAACTAATTTAATGTTCATAAATTTATAACATTATCAACAGAATAACCAACATTTGATTGAAACTGACCAATTAAAAACAAATATGTAAACTATATATATAACAAGACTTGAGCTTTGAAGAATTTCAAAATCTGTATCTTGCTTGTAACTCAGATTTTTCACTTTCAAATTTTGACTTAGCATTAAAAATACCTCTATTTACCATTCTAAACACAGCAATAATGAGATTAAACTGCCCCCCCCCCTCCCCTCCCTTCCCCCGCGCAAATAAAACCCAGCCTCAAGGAGTTTGTATAAAGCATTGATACAGGGGCATCGGAAGGTATTTCATATTGGGACGGCGAATTTGATCGATAAAGGGGGGAGGGGGGGGGTAAACCGGATTTGGCTTGAAATGAAGATATTTTACGATGTATCCAGTTATCCTTAACTTAATAGATTATATTGTCACTTATTTGATAGCATTATAAGAAACAAAGCAAAATTGTACTTAATATTAGTTTATTTAGTTTGACGACATGAAATGTGTATCAAGATAACGCAACTCACATTTATATTAGAGAAGTTAATAGGCATGTATGAGCAACGATTTTGATTCAACTTATCAGTCTCTGTTGCACATCAAAAACATCCAAAAATGGATATCCACGAATCCCGCGTTGCCACTAATTTGTTTGTTCATTTTCTAACAACTTCTCAAAAACATTCTTTGAAATTAAGTGGACCAGCCGGTTAGCTATTGAATCTTAAACTGCCTGCCTCGGGAGCATAGTGTTGTTGATCCTCTCCTCCGTGGGCGGGGTTTATCATGCAGACGCTGGGCTGAACTCGGTGAAGGTCACTCTGTGGAAAATTTTCGCTTTATATATTTATCACTGTTGCTTTTATATATCACAGTACTGTTTATATATACACGACATAGCTTTATATATATATATATATATATATATATATATATATATATATATATATATATATATATATATATATATATTGGCAATTCCTTTGTATATAAAGCTGCTTATTTTTCTATATTCGAGTTCATCTTATATATATATATGTGTGTGTTTTTATATATACAATGAGATTTTCTTATATAGACTTTTCTTTTTATATATCTTATGTGGCACTAACAGGCTTCCGTATGTCTGCGCCGGGTCAGATGCTACTGCTGACCACGGTGCGTCAGATCATTACAAAATACTTATGGACTTGAGCGCTGAGTTTTGAGGTACCGTGTCGATCCGGAGGTGCAGGGAAAGTAGCTATCTAGTAGTCATTTGGAAGCTGTCTTTTTGCCCTTTTTAGCCGGGCTCTGCTGAAAGCAGAGTCCTGGCTATAGGCAGGCAAATCGCCAATGTTACTATAAATAGCACAAGTAAACAAAAAACCAAACAGCGTCAAGGTAAAGCTTCCGCTATACCAAATAGTTACACAAAGAGCCACGTTTTGTTAAAAGTGTTGGCATTTTGTTTCTTTTTTTTAAATTTCGAATGAATTGTCTATCTTTTTTAGTTTTCTGATTAATAACGTGTTTTTAAAACATTACTATGCATTTTGGACACATACAATGCGCATGAATTTCCATGAACTACTTTGCTGCGCGATGAAGAAATGGGGATTGAATATATAATGCTTGTTGCAAAATTCAGGCAGCAACTGTTGAACTTTTTAACTTCTACTAGACAGACATATTTTTGTTTATAGCCGCTTACAAAATTTGGTCGCTCTCTGATGCTTTGCCGACATTAAAAGCATGAGAGAGAGAGAGAGAGAGAGAGAGAGAGAGAGAGAGAGAGAGATTTTCAGTCTTTACTACACAATATGCATAAAGACACACCAAAAGAGCCCGGCTTTCAGTACTTCAGTACTTTGATTTATACAGGTAAGATCATAATACTAGTAAATATTTTTATTTTCGGATTTTTTTGTATTTAATATTTTTGTCATTTAATTAATAGTATACTTTATATAGCATTTCATTGTTATAATTTATATAATTTGAAAATATATTGAATAAAGAGTAGTCTACATGAAGCTGTCTTATTGCCTCCTCTTTTACACAGTGAAATCTCCCCATGTAGAGGAGGTGTAAACACCGTGGCACAAACAACAGAAGGTGTAGAGGACAAATTAGATTAATTACGAGGATGTTATAATATATCATAAAAAGGCGCTATGATATAGTGGTGGAATCCGGGTTTCTCAACTTGTCCTCGCCACGCCATGCACGGTGGTGCCATCCGGTAGCGACTGAAGACATCGCTGGACCAGCTAGGTTCACCAGACTTACACATACAGCGTATCCGCATCTTCCGAATAACACCTTGGACGCAAACGACACTCGATAGTCGTGCAACGCCCGGGATTGACACAACGCCCGGGATTCATTTATCAAGAGTTTCAAATTTAGATAGACTACCGAGTGACTTGGTTTTAAACTTATTTTGGAAGTTAGACTAATTAGCATATTCGGTTGAGAACATTTACATATGATCTACCAAATAATAATAGATTCAATATTCACTGCACCGTGTGCATGTACGATTGTCCAGCAATAAAATTGTGCGCGACAGCTGAATGCTGTTTTGCAAGCGTGCACAGGAAGTGTTTCGATTAAAAAAAAATTATGTAGACAAGCCTTGTGCATTTTGCTGGACTGTATCCTTTTGGCAACTATAAAGTACCATGTGCCATTCAGAATCTCTTTTATTAAATATCGTTGTCATTTAATTTTACTTTATATTATATTTCGAATTCATTGTTGAAATTTTACTTGAAAATATATTGAATAAAGAATGGTCTATATTGCGAGCTGTCTTTTGCCTTAATTCTCGTTTTATACACAGGGGCTTGGTTGTTGGATAGTGAATTTCCTAATTATCTGTTCCCGAAGAAAAAATTGATTAAAATTGGTAATCTTATGTGTATTTTTGTGTATTGCAATAAATAAATTCACTGAAACCCCCCGTTTCAGTCATGTTAAAAATGTGTATTCAATGTACTCTGAAACCCCCCGTTTCAGTCATGTTCAAAAAGTGTATTCAATGTACTTTAATGTACATTGAATACACTTTTTGAACATGACTGAAACGGGGGGTTTCAGTGAATTTATTTATTGCAATACACAGAAATACACATACCTTTACCAATTTTAATCATTTTTTTCATCGGGAACAAATAATTAGGAAATTTACTATCCAACAACCAAGCCCCTGTGGCTTTATACAGGGAAATCAGGCTACTCCCCGTGTAGAGGAGGATACCATTCCTGTGACAATTCGTGGCACAGACCCCGCCAGATGTATGGTAGAGGATCTCGAGGATTAAATATCATAACATATAATAAAAGACAATATGATAATATCATAACACTTAATATATCTACTATCTAGGCTTAGAATTATTAAAACATCCTAATTTTCGGGAATATTCTATTATAGATAACGAATGTTTGAGCTCTGTGTGTATCAAATAACCTGCAATGTGTGTCACCGGCCTGGTTATCCTGAAAATCAACAACACCAAAACCAAGGTAATGGAGATCAGCACAAAATCTGAAGAACTCGTCACGTTAGGCGGTACAAATATTGAAAGAGGGAGGACACAGGTTATGTGTATCTAGAAAGCAAAATCACTACAGATGGGGACTCAATGGCTGATGTCCTTGCTATTTCTAAGGCCACATGAGCATATGCTGCATGCACTGCGAAACATCTGGAGATCAGCAAAGAGCAGCACCAACATCAACATCAGGATCTCCAAGAGTAATTAATGTTCTGGCGTCCTCATAAATGGCACTGAACCTTAGAAAGTGACGAAAGGCATCTAAAACTATATATTGAGAGATATATTGAGAGAGAGAGAGAGAGAGAGAGAGAGAGAGCTTCCAGATTAATGCCCATCTTCTGGCCAAACACAATCTCCAATGAAGAACTAACACCATCCCTCTATCCCAGGTTATAATTCAATTCAATTCAATTCAATTTCTTTATTAACCAATTAAGGGCCCTCAAGGGGCAACATGAAGACTGTTGACATACAACATCCAATGAACATAAAACATTCAATAAACATATACAAGAGGGAAAGAGCTGGATGATTTAAAGAACTATGACAGACATGAACAATTAAATAGTATATATGTATATATATATGTATAATTATGTTTGTTTCCATACATTCAATATAGTGTCTTCTATATATTTATGTTAAACACCATACATAAATATGTCAAGATACAAATGTACATACAAATTTGAAATAGTTTATCATATGATTGAAAAATAAAAAAAAAACCCCAATATTTGAATAGGAAATACAAATTAAGGCAATGCCTTTTGTAAAAATTTACCAACAGAGTTTAATATATCTAATTCTTCACAGTTTAGAATCCAAAATAATTTTTGTTTATCTTCTAAACTAGTAAAATGTTTTGCTTTAGATGAAATTAAATCAAATAGTTCCTCTCTTTCTTTTGTAAATTTGCTGCATTGGATAAGAAAATGTTCTTCATTTCAATTTTATTAAGTGTACAATTTTTGCATATTCTTTCTGTTCTAGGTGTGTTATTATATCTGCCCGATTCAATAAAAAGTCTATGCGCTGATATCCACAGTCTACAGATTGGCTTTCTGTATTCAGGTCTTAATATAGTTAAATACTTTTCCAGTCTGAAGTTAGTTTCCAAAAATAAATAAGTAACAAGTTTGCCATCTTTAAGTGTTTCATTTGAGTACTGCCAATCCATCAAATATTTTTTAGTCTGAGATTGTTTTAAAGAAGTAACAAAGTCTTTTTTAGAATATGTCATAATGTTTTGAATATTAAGAATGTTTAGTAGCTTTTCAATAGAGGAATACCAAGTTGTATTTTGGGCGAAATGAAGTTCTTTACTACATACAAATGCATCTTTTAATAGAGGAAACTCTGTTGTTAAATTTTCTAATCTGTAGCAATATTTTAGTAATCTATTGACAATATCATAATGTAGAGGTTATATGTCAGAGAAAATGGCAGTGGATTGGATATGTTTGTAGAATGCACCTAACTTCTACTTCAAGGTTTGCAATGAGGCGGACACCAACTGCAAAGAGAATTTTCGAAGGAGAGGAAGATCAAAAGAAACCTGGAGAAGAGCGGTTGGGTAAAAAATGAAGAAGAACAGGACATGTCCAAAGATTGACACAGGACAGACACAGGACAGACCAGCATGTAGATCTCTGGTGACAACTGTATGAGGTAACCAGCACAAAGAGGACTAAGTAAGTAAGCCTGTTATCGACCAAATATTCTTTGAAATAAATATAAAAAAGGTAATTGACAGACGTTGGATCAATGCGTGTTGGGCCAATACCATGGTCTCAACTAACATATGGCAGAAAATTTTAAACACTAACCCGACGTTTGCCCAACTGAATGTTGCGTTCCCAACTTACATCGGCACTTGATTTAGAATGTTTCAGAAGCTAGACATTAGGCCAACATTGCATACCAAACGCCAACAGACCAACCATTATCCAACATTGGTTCAATGTAAGCATGCTATCTGAAGATGTTATACCTATTATAACATGCTATGTACCCAATGATGCGGTCAAAACCGTTTTTACTAAATGTTACAGTGATTTTTAATTTATGTATATTGCAATTTGAAAATACCTGTAACTTTCTTTATGCGCGTTAATAATTTTCCTAGTTTTATTAAATATATAGTTTCTTAACTGGGAGTAGGCTTCACAATGAAAAGGAATTTATGAGTTTCATCCTCAATAACACCAATATTGCAAGCATATACAGAATCTATACAAGTATCATATCTTGACGTGGAGTTATATCTAGGTCTTACTTAACTACACACAAGGACTTCCCAGTTTTTCTCATATATACAATATATTATAGCATTGAATCATGATTTTTTGAAGTATACACTCTCATAACTGCAGCGGTGTGTACATACAAATTGAGTAACGCGCTAACGCGCGTTATGAAAATTTGTATGCACACACCGCTGCAGTTATGAGAGTGTATACTTCAAAAAATCATGATTTAATGCTTATATTTACATTTTTTTAACTTCTTGCCTTGTCTGCAAATGTGATTCATACCTTAAAATTCCTCTCTTATCCTAAGGGTAAGTTAATATTAACGGAAGAGCCACAGTAACAGCCACAAGCGTGAACTTTGATTTTCGCTTGTGACGTTGCAGTTTACAGCGTTCAACGTTTGTGACGTCATAATAAAACTCGTCGATTTGACCTTTGACTACTTGTTGCATTTAGTATAGCATTGAATCATGATTTTTTGAAGTATACACTCTCATAACTGCCGCGGTGTGTGCATACAAATTGAGTAACGCGCGTTAGCGCGTTATGAAAATTTGTGTGCACACACCGCGGCAGTTATGAGAGTGTATACTTCAAAAAATCATGATTTAATGCTTATATTTACATTTTTTAACTTCTTGCCTTGTCTGCAAATGTGAATTATACCTTAAAATTCCGATCTTATCCTTAGGGTAAGTTAATATTAATGGAAGAGCCACAGTAACAGCCACGAGCGTGCACTTTGATTTTCGCTTGTGACGTTGCAGTTTACAGCGTTCAACGTTTGTGACGTCATAATAAAACTCGTCAATTTGACCTTTGACTACTTGTTGCATTTAGAGGCATTTGAAGATCACAGAATTTAATGGAAAAACACAGTAGAATGTAAATATAGGCATTTGAAGATCACATAATTTAATGGAAAAACACAGTAGAATGTAAATATAATATGCGAGATGAAAATAATTTCATCATTTAATTCTTCAACATTCATAAATGTCGTCTACATAATTGATAATACTCTCAACAACAGTAAAACAAATTGATACAGCTAATATTAATGTACGTGATTGGGGTTGGGTGGGGGTGGGGGTATAGGAAACAAATTGATACAGTTAATATTACATGTAATGTATGTGATTGGAGAGGGGGGGGGGGTGGTGGTATCGAAAAGTGTGAGTTGTTAATTATTAGGGAAAACTCAAGAGTTTTAATTATTACAAATAAAAGCACACCTACATGTATGTGAAAAAATGAAGAAATACACAGGCTGCTAGCACAGCTAATACAGTTCATTAGAAAATGAATTTGGTTGGTCACGTCACTGTATCTATTTACATGTCAGGCACGTAGCATCGTTTTTGAAAGTGGGGGGGGGGGGGGGCCGGACTCATCCAAAAAATCTTGACAAGCAAAAAAAAAAAAAAAAAAAATTTTAAGTTTTCCAAAATCTTCAAAATCCTAATCCGTGGGGGGGGGGGGGGGGGGGGGGGGGGGGGGGGGGGGCTGGCGTACTATATAACTTCAATTTCACTCCTCATTTCCTTATTTTCATATCAATTTTTTACATACTCCCAAAAAAGTGGGGGGGCCAACTCCATGATTATTCCATTTTTTATATGTAAATTTTAAAAAAATTGTTGCTGCGAGAAAAAGTGGGGGGGGCCTGCATGTATTTGCTCCGTAAACCCCGAAGGTCTTTCCTTGTGATCTAATAAGGTATCAACCAAGTTCATATCCGAATGATAAAAGGCGATCCCTCTTATATTTAATCTTGTTTTGTGACAATATACAACCATGAAATATTTGAATATATCTTTTAAAAAAAGTAGATATAATCTTTTGTTATTAGATAAGTTACTCTATTTGCACATCATGCAAACATAAAAAAAGAAGTAAAAAAAAAAAGTTAGAATTTTCTTCTGTATCAAAAGGATGCAATTTCCAGTAACACCCCCTCGTCTGCCACTGCACCAGTATAATAATTAATTCATAATTATGGACAACGTAATTTGAATCAGGTTTTTACCCATAAAAAGTTACGCAATATAAAAAAAAAGCTTAAGAACACCGAAAGATTTTAAGTACGACTTAGTAAAGAAAATGCATGACCTTGACCTTATTGGGTGAATACTCAGACCGAAAACTGAAAATGGATGCAGGAAAGGTAATGAATAATGTTGTCATGGTTTGTTTAATTCGTTCAGGGATATCAAGACAGAAAACAGCGAGTTTGAGAATAATTGAAATATGGTTTTACGACAGGAAATTTCGTTCCTAGTAGAAAATTATGCACCGGTTCGAATTTCCATTGAGCCTTCGCAATACTCTAAATGACATGTCATCGGTCTATTTCTAAATATGACACACGTGTGCAAGACGTTAAGTTTGTCATTTTGAAACTCAAAATTTCGTATTATCTCGTGAATTCAAGATGAAGCATATACAATATGTACAGAAAATGTGAATTAGATCTTAATTTTCATACTCTTGTATTTTAAGATGATATTTTTACTTGAGTCACTCAGTAAATTTAATGTTCTTATAACTTTATACCGTTGTTTTCAGTTTACGTAAACTTGATATTGATCTTCATATATTTATATCCTGCCTCTAACACAACCATCTACTGATATATACGGATATATTTTCCTGTGTCTAACTGTTTTCATTGGATGTAATTGATTAACACTTTCCCGGATGATAGGAATATCCTATTTGAAAGTAGAGAGTCCCAGAAATGAGGCGGTGTTGCAATTTGAATGAAATTGAAACTTTTTGAAGACGAAACACATTGATTTTTAGGTGCATTTCTCTTTCAACATTCTTTTAAACACCCAAGTGAAAAAATCCACACAAAGAATTTTAACGATCTCTGATCCTCAGCCGTGTTCGATAACTCTAAATCACTTATTTAACAAAATGCTTGGCTTTGTTACTCCATGGAGATTTACTACATATAGGTAAAGGTGTTCGAGACACTGATGTATTTCTTTTCATTTCTTAAGTTTGAAGGACATGTATAACATTTTCATGATGAAAAAAAAATACTTTAAGGTTGAGGGTCGGGGAACCTTAAAAAGAATATTTTATCTTGAAGTAAACATATAGAGTACTAACCACCATGGTAAACATGATGTGCTTTTACTTTAGTGTTATATCCAAGATGAATAGAAAATAATGAAAGAGGTACCTGGTTTAGTACCATACAGGCGTTGACCACCAAATGGACGCCATACAGTGGCATTTGCTTAAACTGATCAAGGAAAAACTATTGTACAGAAATACCTGTATTTTTCCATTTCAGTGTTTTAAAACCCCATCCTTCCAGTTCTTATTTAGTGGGTTTTTTTCTGGTTCAGTTTAAATATGTGATAGGAAAGGAGGAATGAGCATATAAAGCATTAAAAAAATATGGCTAGACTGGGAATCCAGCTTGAGGCCCCTGCAACTCTAGTTAGGAGCTCTACCACTGAGCTACCCAGGCCGATATCCACGGTCCATATAGCCCCAACTACTACAAATAAAAATATTGATTTTGTTAACTGTTGTGGAACAGAAAAAGTCAGAATTACATTAAACACTTTTTCATTCAGCATGTTTATAGCTGCAGTATTCCTTAAAGTGCTCACTGACGTATACTAGTACATGTTTCAAATTGAGGAATCAAGACTAGATCTATGTAATTGTCAGGATGTTGTGCTTGACTTGTTCCAAGATAAGAACTATAACTAGAATGCTGTTATAAAAATATAAACATGTTTAAGGATATCTTCACTAGAAATCAGCCTAAAGTGGTCTTCACATTTGATGTAATAGTTAACATTATGCTCTTATTATGTTCAGTGTGTGGATTAAATACCCAGAATTCTATTTATAGACAAACTGCTGTGTAATCTGATGCAGTGCTACAGATTCAGTTTACTTCCTGGTTCCTGAAAACAGACCAGGACATTTAGAATATTTTACTTATCGAATTCACATGTACTTAAGTTATTTCCATGTATGTGTGATGAAACTGGTCAAATCAAATGTAAAAGGAAAAGAGTCACCTGATTCATTTAAGATTTTCAATACAAAAGGTCACTGTTTCCTTAAATTACCAGCTCAGGGCAATTTATGAATAACAATGTAATACAGGGCAATTTATGAATAGTGATTGTCAATAGAGAAAATTTGTATGCTGAAAATGCTAAATTCATACACTGAAAAACTTACAAAGGGAGATAACTTTTATTGATGTGAAATATGACTGTTTACAGAGTGTTTATAGCAAAGAACACAGTCACCTCACTGAAATTAGGTAGTATGCTGTATAAAACATTATATTTGGCGAGTACGATATTTGGTGGAAATAAGTTTTTGAATAAGTTGGCATGGAATTAATTTAATGTATTCCTGAATTTCCTATTCTTTTACACATGTCACGATGTGCATGGCATTTAGCGATGTGCTTGATTTAGCGAAAGCTCATTCCTCCAAAAATGCTAATTAGAATACACAGCCGAATGTAATACGTTTACAGTATATTTCCATATAGGTGTTATATGGCCATCATTTTCTAACCTGAACCAGAACTTTATTTATTTTACAACGATTGATAAAAAAGTTCAACAACTTATATTAATATCTCTCGTTGGCATGGATTTTGGCACGAGGGGGTCATTGGTGTGGGAAGAAGCTGGAGTACTTGGAGAGAACCCATGTGTCCAAGCGGGCAACCACCAAACCCTATCACATACAACCACTGTCGATCACGGGGATTGAACTTGGGTCGCAGCAGTGAAAAGCGAGTGCATTGTCCACTACGCTACTTGAACACCTTTTCATTTTCTATTTCAGTGCCTGAATAATTTTTCCATAGAGCCCCTGAAGGAGCCCAAGGGGTTTATCAAAGTCATCCAATGGGTAAGTCTGTTACAGAGAAACGCGGTTATAGCAAACACGCTTATAAGTAATAGTCGTCACAGCAAAGTCATTTTCATTCCCTGAGACTTTAATAACGTGTTGCAAACTTTTAACGAATTATGCTTATTACAAAGCAAAATCACCAATCCCTGGCATTTTGTTGTAGTCGTGTTTCGCTGTATTCTGTTACCTTAGCCTCTTCCAACATAACCATCATTCACTCTCGCTCAATGAAAACATGTTTTTACTTGCATACTGCAATACTTTGAGCAAAGTCGAGTAGATAGTCAGCATTAACACATTTCTATCTGGAGTACAGTTCTTTTAAGAGAATAGATCTGGGATGGGAAATAGTCTTTCTTTGAGAGCTTGAAGTACTTTCATACTGTTGGTGTTCATACTGATAAGTTTAATATCTAGTTATTTTCACCATAATCCACTTTTCAGTACCAGGGTATTTTCAATTTTGTGATTACTTTTACGGTTTTGCCTCACATAAAACCCAAACAAAATGCAGGAATTATGTCTAGTATTGTATGCTATGAGATTCATTTTTAAATTGCTAAATAAAAAAAAATATGAATATAACTCATCTCTTGAACATTGTGATAAAGGGAGAAAAAAAACCCAAAATATATGGACAAAGAATGCATGTTCAGTAGACTGAAATAACCGTTAACCATGGACTCGTTGTAAGATATTCTATAGGCCTCTCCTCCTCCAGCTGTATAAAGAGGAGTAACCACTACAGCGCTACATCATACGGCATTAAGTAAAATCTCATCCATAATTGAATCAAGCCAGAAGTTTATTAGTCTGATTCAGAATTCTTCAGAGAGGCAAGGGATTGCCTTTGAAGATAAAACAATTAAGGATCATCAGAAAACATCAGAGTAATGAGAAAAAAGGCTTGCAGCATACTTGCTGTGTATTGATTGGGGTAACAATATGTCAACCTGTTATTCATCGCGGCCCACTGCCAGATCCAAGACCTTTTATGCTTCTTTCAATAAATGTCCATAATTTGTGCAGAATAATGAAACAGGACAATAGCTCCAGGATTTTTGTTTAGAATCAGGTTTTTTGTGTGCGGTGGATAAGATGTTAAATGATAGAGTGGCTGGTTGACAATGGGAGTAATCAAGCCATGCATCACCTCAAAGATTTATTGTAAACCTTACAACAGTGTAGTTACTGGTAGTACCGTACCATACTGTACTGTACTACTAGTAACTGTACTACCAGTAACCTACCGTTCTTCATGTAGAGATGCCATTGATAGATTAAATATCAATGCATTAAATTGTTTGCTAATTCAAATAATTTTGATAAATTATTGATCTGTGCAGTTTTGTTAGATTTATGCAATTTTCATATTTCATTTTTTTGCCATAAAACATAATTTACATTTTTTCTTACCAGTTTAAGTTTCACATACATAAATACAGTAAGTCAGAATAAGAGACATGCTGACTGGATGATGGGCTGGATGATCAAATCCTGTCATCCATGTTTTCGTAATTATAAGTTTTAAGTATGTACTAGATGAAATTAAATAATAAATAGCGAGTTAGTTGAGGAGAAGAAATGAGAAATGTATAAACCTTTTTAAAAGTACATATAATGCAACACAAACAAGCCAACAAATGTGAAAAATATGCTAATTCTGCTAGAAAATCTTTGAGTGTTAACCCTTCTTATCTTAATTTAAAAAGTTGTAATCAATTTTCTAGTATTGCCACTCTTCATATTAATAAACCAATGTAAATATTTCATTAGTGACCACTCTTAACTTGAAGTCTCTTTCTTTGGATATTTGTTTTCAAATATTTGGTTGACAAGTAAGCTCATGCTACAGTACTGCTTTTCTGTATTAAATGATGAACAATTGACAACAATGTAAATTTAATAATCTTGCAAATTTCTGAGCACTAATTAGTAAACCATATTTTTCAAAACCTGAATATAGGAGATGTTGTACAGTTATCTATGTCTAAAGAGAACAATCCATTGTTATCCAAGTAGAATATGCTTTAGAGATTGAAAAGCAAAGAGTGGAATTTTCATAAGCGCTCTCATAATGGTGGAAGGCAAACTTGATTGCCGTGTAGTCTTTTTTAACAATATTGTGTAATTGAGCATTTTAGAAGATTGGGATTCCTTGAGAGCAGTCGGTAGCCTTATCTGGCTCATGGACATAGCGATCAATAGAAGAGTCTGCGTGACAAGTCGTCCGTAGTCAGGATAGAACGTAACATTCATAGAGTGCTTAATAACACCCTATCATAAAAGTTTGAACTGTACCTGCAGGGAACACATAAAGCATTTGTCTCTGAAATAAATCATAATGTCTCCCAGGAATATTCAGACTTTAACTTCATTTCTTTGACAAAATTAGGACTGGCTCTTTTGGTGAACAACATGGCCCTAACTTGTGCATCGTATCAAGAGAAATGTAAGAAGGTACCTGCAGAACTAATCAAATATTACTAGCATCTTCACTAAGAATGATGGAATTGCATGTATATGTAGAAAAACTTTACGATGCCCTTTTAGCTCATGTTGCATCAGTATTATCATTAGAGGAGAAACTAGACCTACTCTGTATTGATCAGAGATTGAGAGGCTTCCTAACATGTTGTTGTTATACTTGAGCCCCAATCTCAGAACTTCGTCGAGCGTCCCATTGAGGACCAGTCCTGATTGAACGTAATGAGGCAGGAACTAGTTTGTGTGCTGTGAATGCTGATTAAAACTTTGATGAAATGAAGCTTTATAAGCTCAGTTGTCCTTTAACTCTCAGAAATTATCAACCTCCTTGGTGCAGCTATGAGAGTTGCTAAGTAGTGTCTTGTAATACTGAAAAGTTAAAGTGTCTTGAGTTGATGGTCATAGAGTAAAACTATCCTCCATGTATTTGTACATGGAACATGGATAGGATTTGAATGTTCATTAGAATTGTGGATTTGACCTTGATTTAAATATACAGTAAAACACGGTTATAGCAAACACTCTTATAATGAATTGACGCTTACAGCCAAGTGATTTTCATTCCCCGTGACTTCATTACATGTTGTAAACTTGACGGATATAATGAATTACGCTTACAACGAAGTATAATTGCCCATCCCTGTGACTTCGTTATAAGCGTGTTTTACTGTATCTGTATGCTCAATTGCTGTTTATTTTATCCCTTCCCCTCCCCTGACATCAAAAGCAATGACTGTGTTTTAGAAATAAATGATTTGTATCATTGCACTTGCTCTTGTTGTCTCAAGTGGAAGATCTACCTTTGTATTCAGATGTCAAGGTCATGATGGAGTCATGGCCATCTGAGCACACAATGGCAGAGTTACAGCTAAGACATAATACTCTTTTAATTTGATTACCTTGAAATTACAACATAGGAATAAAATATATAGAACATAGAAATATAACACATAGAGAGATATGCACTCTATATATTTGTAACTTCATGTGGAGTTTCTAACAAAGAATAGAAACAAGCAGACCTTGAGATTTAATTATCAGCCCCCAATCCTCTGTAGTTTATGATATTAAATACTTGCTATTGATTTATATATTAGTTCTGAGGTCTAGAATTGCAGTCCATCAACTTCTTTTGATTCCTCAGTGAAATTGCCTTCTTAACTTTAGAATTAAAGAAGCTTCTTAGGAGGAAATAACCGGCATCAAATTCTCTGAGGCATTACAATACTGTATGAAATAAAAAGGTAGCAGTGCATGTTATTTGGACCACCACCACCATTAGGTGTTTGATGGACTGACTTCCTCTCTAATGATGAGACACAGAAGTACACAAAGCGCAGTATCGTATCAGTTCAGTGTATGCAAAATGGTGTAAGTTGTTTCATCTCCCAAGTTAATTAATCCAACAACAATTTCACTGATTTAACTGAGTGCTGAGAATAATAAAATTCAAGTTTTATTTTTTTTTTTAATTGGCTAAATAGTATATTATATCAATGAACAAGTTCCAGTTTTAGCACTTTTCCCCCTGATGCCACCATATATGATCCGGGCCGGCCCTTTATATAATATGTGTCAGTCTTATCTAAATTTGATTCTAGAAAATAATATCATAAGAGATGAATTTAATTTTCACTTATTATTGCAAGTTTAACTTACTTTGGATAGTTTAAGATTTTGGATGGTTTATATTAGATTTGTAAGCTAAATCAAGTATTCTGTATTATATTTATTCCATTTAAATCAGAAATAAATGTGCTAGTGCGCAGAACAAGAACGATGAAATGTACAGAGACACAGAACTCTGCTAGTGTATGTGATAGAGCACACTGCCTCAAGATAGAATGTGCGCTGGTGCACAGAAAAAGTGGGATGAATTGACTGCATATGCTCCAAATGCTTAGCCTAATAAAGAGAGAGGGAGAACAATAGCTAGTTCACATATATGATAGAATAAAAAAATGTATTATCTTGTGCGTAAAATTGAGAGATAAAAATAGTGCGCTATTGCCTAAAGGGAGAATGAGAAATAGTGCTAAATTGCAGAGGAAGAGAGAATTCTGAAAGATGAGTGGAAGACAGATACATGTAAAAATGTTAGCTTAGTGCTGAAAGGGAGAAAATAAAGTGTAGTGGGATCCCTGGCTATCTTCACCGGCACTGTGAGCTAATGTTCACACTTGTGTTTGCCTACTTCGCTGGTATGGATCTAATGATCACAACTTGGCAGTGATATGAATTGTGGCAGTAAATTGGTTGTCAAATGATCAGTTAAAATGATAGCCTATCAATGCTGTTACGTTTGACACCGTCTGTAGTCAGCTCCCAGAAGCATTTTCTCCATTAGGGGCTGTCGATCCATCCGTCACTTGTCTGCAGGTCCGCTGCAACACTGCCTAATCTCATTATCCTGGGCTCCTCACAAAGCATCGGTTGAACGCAGTGTCAAATAGAAACCAAGAATGCCATGACAAACTCACAGAATCCACAGAATCCTAATTGTTAACTTTGTCTACTTCTAATGTGTCTGCATCATGCAAAGGTACTTTTCTATTCTGATGTCATAATATTTTCTGCTATCATCTGTTTTTTATAATCATTGAAAGTTTGCTATTGGCATTCTTGGTAAAAGATAATTGCACTGAGCAATGATATGGAGAAGTCATAAAAAAAACAATAAATGATAAACTTTTGTGTCCCTGTGCATCGGCTATGTGAACGCTGATCCTTACCGACCCCCAAGCTAGGATGCGTAAGCAACCTGAAATAATATCAGCCATCAATTCAGTTGCTTCAGAGTGATGTTATATTTCATGAATAAAATTTGGATTGATAATGTCAGGTGATCTTTTATCATAAAAATGTTACAATGGCTCTGTGATATGTTGGAGCTTTTGTATGCAAGAAACAATTACTGGATGCTGCAATTGAAGCACCGGAGTTGAAAGGCTGCCTTGTTTAGTTATTAATATGGATATCACTGCAATTGGATGCTGAATATTTTCAGCAGGAAAAAATAGTGATAAATTGTTTTGTTCTTCTAAAGGAATTAATATAGTGTGCCTAACAATTATCTTTAATCTATGGCTTTTTAATGATTTTTGACTGTAAATGGAAAATAGCAAAATTAGTAAAATTAAGATGTCGAATTGACAATGAAATGCTGGATTTGATTACGGTAGTACCAAAAAATTTGAATTTGAAAAAATTGTTGTGGGAATGACAGGTCCATTTTGATGAGCAGTTGGATGCATTTGTTTGAAAGGAGACAAATATGAAGAAAATTGTGAGTGTTGGAATTAAGTCAGGATGAATTGGTGAAGACTGAAACATGGCAACAGATAATGGAAATGGTGATCGGAACGCCATGCTTGGATGTGATAGAAAATTAGGATGGAAAATTGATCTCTATTTTTAGAATGTAGAATAAATGTCTACTGAATATCATCATTGTCAAAAGGAAGAAGCTGTGGGGTGTGATTTTGTTCAATTTTATGATGGCAGAAATCTTTCTTTTTGGAGGATGACACAAAGTTTATAATTGTCTAAGAGATTGTGGACATGTTCTGGTGGAACGCTGTATATTCTTGAATTACAAAAAGTTTATTAGAAAGCTTGTGGACATATTTTGGTGGGACATGTTGTATACTCGGTGTCAGTGAGCCATGGATGTAGAGGTCCGGATTATACACTGGGACCACGGAGCTTCCGGCCGGATGATTGTTACCATATTGTCATTGAGAATCATGAATCTGGTATGTTTTCTCTACAACTGTTATGGAAGTCAATTAAAAAAGATGTCAGCAAACATAAACTGATTTCTTTCTTGGAAAAAAGAGTAATACAGAGAGAGAGAGAGAGAGAGAGAGAGGAGAGAGAATACGATCCCTAAAGCAATGTTTTCTTGAAATGATTTCATGCAAATGCATTTTAAGGGGCTTTTTCATAGATTTTATCAAAAAGTTAATAAGGGATGAAAGTACACCAGCTAGTATGTTTTAAATTTGTATCAAACAAATATCCATTGACCATTCAACCATAACATTGATTTCTCTCTGAATTTTAATTGCCAAGCAAACACACCCCATTTTTTAGACAAAAATTTAGCATCATTGTTCCTGTTTTTTCCCTCACAATATAAAATCTAAGAAAGGATGCAAAATGCTGTTGAGTCAACTAAGAGGTAAAGGTTGATCAATAGCTTCTTAAAATAGAAGTGCAAAGAAGTATTGTGTTTGTTAAGAAATCATATAATTAACTTATTTTTCTCTTTTTGATGCATTGTCTGCATATGGTTTGTCCATAAAATGAGAAGACATATCTGGATTGGGACAACAGCAGATTTTTGGATAATGGAATGGACAGATTACTGTTCTTTCATCAATATTCGTTGAATACCAATTTTCGTGGATTTTGTTGTTATGTTGGTCCACGAAATTAAATGATCATTGAAATGCAATTTCTATTAACATTGTGTATTGATAGGGTCATTGGCCACGGATTTACGTATCCTTGAAACTGTGATTTTAACTTTATCCACGAAAATTGACATCCTTGAATATTAATGAAACCACAGTATGTTGATTTCAAATTAAGATGTGTTGATGTTGTCATTTGGGTGAAAGTCAGTGTAGCAGTACTGTATAATTTATTTTGTCACGTAAAAAAGATAATGAACTTATAATGGGCTCTTTACATTAGGTATGTTTTATAAAAATATTGATCACAAATGACTTAATGTCTGAATATGATTTATTAAAGTATTTCATAACTATAAGAAATGGTTGTAATAAATTATGAGCTGCCCATAACAAGTTTATTTCAAATTACAAAAAGTTTTGACTGGCATATTATCATGATTTGATTAACAGTCTTCCTGAATACAATGTTAAAATCCAATTTCTGAGCAGTTTTCATAGAAGGGAAAATTCTCTTACTGGAAAGGATGTCTTAAATGCTGTTATGTTGCAAATTTCTATCAGATCTGATAATAGAAATCTAAAAAGTGAAACTAATTGAAGGAAAAAAAAATATGATGGAATGCTTTTCTGAAAAAAGTTGCAAAGAAAAAAAAGTGACTATCAGAATTTTGCAACGTATGAAATATTGAGGTTGCTATTCAGATATTCTATTTCCAATTTTGGAAGTTATAATAACGTCAATTTTAAAACCTATATAAATGGGATTAGACGTATTCAGCAGAGAACTTTGCTTAGGTTCTATTTTTTCTTCAGATACTGACCATATTTGACCTGAATTCTGTTTTATTCCAGATACTGGCTATCTTTGCGTTTGCGACCACGACCAGTGTAGACACGTTCCTAACGGTGACTGCTAGAGGTTGCAGCGACGCCATCATGGAGAAAGTGGATATAGCCTACCCGTTTGAGTAAGTACTTGTTAGTTTCAACTCACTTCATCTCATGAACCTCCAAAATTACAGTTGACATTTGTTTATCAAATGTGCCATGGTACTAACAGCCTAGGCAGCACCAAGTCATGTCACCCTATCTTATATGTGTTCATAAATAAAAGCCAATTCCAACATTCTGGAAATATATATATACATTCAGTTATATTCAATTATATCTGTAAATTCATTATAACCAATTTTGCTATAACTGTAAAATTTTACAAGGATTTGTTAAGAATTTTGCCAGAACTCTACAAAACTTTGCTATAGCTTTATGTGAGCTTTCTCTATATCTTTTTTAGCTCACCTGAGCTGAAAGCTCGTGAGCTTTTCTGATCACATTTTGTCTGTCGTTCGTCCGTCTGTCCGTAAACTTTTCACATTTTCAACATCTTCTCAATCTACTGGGCCAATTTCAACCAAACTTGGCACAAATCATCCTTAGGCAAAGGGGATTCAAAGTTGTGAAAATTAAGGGCCACACCCTTTTTCAAGGGGAGATAATTAGAAATTAAGGAAAATTTTTGAGAAATTTTCAAAAATCTTCTTCTCAAGAACCATAAAGCCAGGAAAGCTTAAAACTTGTGTGGAAGCATCCTCAGGTAGTGTAGATTCAAAGTTGTGAAAATTATGACCCCTGGGGGTAGGTTGGGGCACAATGGAGGGTCGAAGTTTTAGATAGGAATATATAGAGTAAATCTTTAAAAATCTTCTTCTCAGAAACTAATCAGCCAGGAAAGCTTAAACTTGTGTGGAAGTATCCTCAGGTAGTGTAGATTCAAAGTTGTGAAAATCATGATCCCTGGGGGTAGGGTGGGGCCACATTGGGAGGGGGGTGGGTGGGTGTTGAAGTTTTACATGAGAATATATAGAGTAAATCTTTAAAAATCTTCCTCTCAGAAACTAATCAGCCAGGAAAGCTGAAACTTGTGTGGAAGTATCCTCAGGTAGTGTAGATTCAAAGTTGTGAAAATCATGATCCCTGGGGGTAGGATGGGGCCACATGGGGGGGGGGGGTGGATGGGGTAGGAATATATAGAATAAATCTTTAAAAATCTTCTTATCAGAAAAATTCCTTTAAATAGGCATTACAAATTTTCAAAAAAATCCATATGTCCTAGAGAAAGGGGGGGGGGGAGTTCCGACCCCCGTAACCCCCTCTCTGGATCCGCCAATGAGACTATGGAGAAAGGTATAACAATTTAGGTCTTAAGATATCTTTTCAGTACAGTGGTGGTAAGAAATTGCTTAATCTTTCCCCTTCTTAAAAAAAATGCAAAAATAACTAAACCGTACACATTTTGAGTTAAATAAGATGGGTAGTCATTTCAGTTGTTGATGGACCACTTAAATAAATATATACAACAAACCTTGTTTTTGCATTTTTGGGCGGAAGTTGGTTCAGCATGGTTCAGGCTTTGTAACTTGACAACAGACATTAAACAATCTCTAAATAAGATTTCAATCATGTGTTTGTCCAATCCATCATTGTTCGTTCTTAAATGTTTTTTTTTACTTTGATAGTGGCGTAGACTCTCATTTTCTTCGTATTGTGAACACTGATACCTCAATGCTGTCATGTTTTTCTCTCATGCAGGATGTAGAATTCAGTTGCTAAATGAAAACCCAAACCGGAACGACTTTTTCAAATCCGAATTTGTTTGTTTTTTCAAAACTATAATTTCACTACGCGGGTTACATTAAACGTAGAATTAATTTTTAACAGCCTTAACAAGTTTTACTGTTTTTTGAATGTAAATGCTATACCATTGCATCCTTATATTGCACTCAGGTGACTGTTAAGGCCCATGGGCCTCTTTTTAATATGCCTCTGTCTATCAGTACTTTCAGTACTTTGATTAATATCAGTGAATCATTTAACACATGATGTTGGGTTTATATTTTCCAGCATTCAGAACTCTTACTTCACTACACCACTATGTAACAGAACGAGCAATCCCGACGGTACCAAGGTGTACCTGTTGGAGGGGTCGCGATCCTCCGCCGAGTTCTACGTCTTCTTCGGAGTCATGGTGTTCCTCTACTGTATAGCCGCCCTCGTTGTCTACCTGTTTTTTGAGGAGTTGTATCGCAGAAGTAACGTTTGGAGCATTGTGGTAAGTTTCAATACTTATCAGATCTAAATATATACAAAACTAGAGCAAAGCTCGTTGCAAAGCAACGAGTGGGTCTTCCGTTAATGTCGGAAGTAAAGCTGGAAGTTCCTGTTGGAAGCAGACCTCTAAAACCAATAACAAGAGAAACTTAAATAAAAAGATGAAAAATATCGAATCATTCCTGGTACGAATTACCAAAATCCGAATGATTTTAAGTATGACTTAACAAAAACCTTTCCGATTTCAAGAACGACTTAAAAAAAAATCCGAATGTATTCAAGTACAACTTAGCAATTATTTTTGGTACGAGTTAATTTTACTTTGAACATTATGCTATTTTTTAAACCAAGGACGCGGAATCAAAATTTCCGGAAAAATCAATTTTTAAACCCCGATATCTCTGTAATGCATCGTCCGATTTTCAAACGGATTTCAGTTTCGTATTCAGCATGACCAGCTCAACAAACCTCGTAAACATTTGAAATTAAAACGAAAAATTCGAAAATTCAAAAATTTTAAAACGCTTCCGGTTTGGACCGGAAGTGACGGAAACTAAATTCCAACCTTATGTCCAAATAAAAACGATCAATGCTTCAACACTGAAAATTCCCAGTCTTTATCTTAAAGCGTTTTTGAAAAACGCCCTGGACAAAATCACTTTTTTAAAATTTAAAAATTGACGTAACGTAAAAACGGATGTGACGTTGTTAATAAAAATTTAACATCTTTGAGGCACAATAATGCTACATCATCCCTGAAAGTTTCATGTAAATCCGTTGAAAACTTTTTGAGATATTAAGCTTTAAAAAAGTCAGAAAAATAAAGAAAAAGAAAAAAAATAATAATAAAAAAAGAAACAATAGAATAACAAGAGGGTCTTCCGTTCAAAAACGGAAGACCCTAACAAGTTAAGTGTAGACAAGTACTAGAACATTTTAGAAAGGACTATATATGGTTTGAGCCCTTAAACAAACATCATCGTTTTACTGTAATTTTTTTCATGATTTTCTTTTTGATTTAAGTGCACACAATTTAAATCAAAGTACTGAAGTAATGAAAGTCTGTGTCTTTATGCATATTGTGTATTAAAGACTGAAAATATCTCTCTCTCTCTCTCTCTCTCTCTCTCTCATGCTTTTAATGTTGGCAAAGCGTCAGAGAGCGACAAAATTTTGTAAGGGCTATAAACAAAAATGTGTCTGTATAGTAGAAAGAAGTTCAACAGTTGCTGCCTTGAATTTTGCAATAAGTGTTATATATTCAATCCCCATTTCTTCAATGCACAGCAAAGTAGTTCATGGAAATTCATGCGCATTGTATGTGTCCAAAATGCATAGTCTTGTTTTTAAAACAAGTTATTAATAAGAAAACTAAAAAAGATAGACAATTCTCTCAAAAAAAAAAAAAAGAAACAAAATGTTAACACTTTTGACAAAACCTGGCTCTTTGTGTAACTATTTGGTATAGCATAAGAATTTACTTTGACGCTGTTTGGTTTTTTGTTTACATTTGAAGTTGTGCTATTTATAGTAACATTGGCGATTTGCCTGCTACAGCCATGACTCTGCTTTCAGCAGAGCCCGGCTAAAAATGATATCATTAACTTTACCTTTTCCCTCTGTTTTTAGCATAAAACGGCTTTTTGAGCAGTTTTTCTTTTAAAAAAACATTGAGCGATTGAATATTTTCACCAAAGATGTATCTCTCCAGTACTTAAAGGTCACAAAAATTTGTTCTTGTTCAAAGCATTGCTCTATATATCCCATTTGAAAAAAAAAGTCAATTAATGTCAGATTTTGATTGAATTATAAAAATAATGTCACTTCTGACATCATATACTGCCAGTAATTGCATATAGATAATAAAATTAGGTGAAAAACATATTTTTGATCAAATCTTTTAAAAAATAACACAACAAATTTATCTATCTGAAACACTTTAAAAAATGGCGAATTATGGGGGCCAATTTGAGTAATATTATATAAATAGTTCTTTAGAAAAGACTTGGGGGTCACAAATTTTCTTTGTTCTCAAATTTATGCACTTTTCTATTATCGATATGAGTTAAGAACTGAGTTGAGTGATTAAAATCAAAATTTGATGACAGCGGGGCTTGACCTGATAATGACACCCAATAAGTTTTTGAGTATAAGAGGTGACTTGTAAGTCTGCTTTGAGTATAAGAAGTGACTTGTAAGTCTGCCTTGAGTATAAGAAGTGACTTGTAAGTCTGACCTGATGCTTCTTTTCCAGGATTTTGTAATCTCCGCGGTGATCACTCTCCTGTGGCTGGTCTCCTCCTCGGCCTGGGCTCAGGGACTCGTCAATCTCAAGTACTATACGGACCTGAATAAGTGTGGTTTGTTTAAAACCATTACAACTTGTTCTACAGACAACTGCGTTCAAACGGAGTTTCCTAATTTTGGAAGCCTTAATGCTTCTGTGGTAATTACAATTTGTTGAATTTGAAGAATATTTTTAAATATAAGTTAGTTTGAAAATATATTGCTTTATCCTTTATTCAGAAGACCTTTCTGCTTTTACTTTTTTTACTTTTACTACCACCACCAGTGACCTTGACATGATTTGATCTTGCATGTAAAGGCTGGCTTTTTGTTGTTGTAGATATTTGGATTCCTGAACATGCTTGTGTGGGGCGGAAACCTTTGGTTCCTGTATAAGGAAACTCCCTGGTTCCAGAACCGCTCCGAGGGAACCCCTCAGGGAACTGGAGGTCTTCCCGAGGGGGATCCTCAGAGAATCTAGGTCAGCGGTCAACTACTGGAGCAAATCAATTGGGTCAAATGAACTGTGCCGATATTTATCTCTCTCTTATTATCAGAGTATAAATGGAGTATTAATAAGGGTTTGGTCAGAACATGAATACATTTTGTTCAGATGTGGGGAGATTAAGCAAAGAGGAAATATTTTGTTCTTATTAATGGCACAGTGCAGTGTTTTTGGCTTGAGGTCTAACTGTAAAGATGTTTGTGGACAAGTATTGAATTGTTTTATGGATTTTTTGGCTTGGATGCATTTTCTGAAGTAAAATCAGTGTTCTGAAATGAATAAATGACTGCTTTTATTATTCATCGTTTGTTTTTTGAGTGCTATTGAATGAACAAAACATAAGCATAGATACTGTAGTATAGTGGTGTGACTAAGTATAAGTGGCTGAACATTATTATTTTTATGCAATTTGTGTATTCTCTAATGTCTTGAATAACACACATGTCATTATGAAGACAATTAATTATTGTACGAGAACTGGTATCTGTTAAATGTTGATGTACAGTAATTGAGGAAAGGGAAAGTACCCATTCTAGTTATAAAGAATTTACTGACCAAAATACATGTAAGATTTCTGAAATCCCTGAAATATTGTGTGAAATCCAGTAAATGTTGATATATGGGGTAGGCTTTGGAGAATTCATCACATTAATAACACCCATTGCAGGAGCTGCGTCATATTTTTTTAAGATCTTGTTTGCCAAACATAAGCTTTTTTTTTTTTTTTTTCAATTTCTGGATTAAATTCTCGTGGCTTTTCTCTGATATGCTCTGCTTGGAGACACTTGAAAAAAATATTTAAGCATACAGAGTTGTTTTAAAAATATGAGATTAATTTCTTGTTTAATTTACCACAAATTTGGGTAGGGGTGCAAAGACTTTCAAATTGTAAAATTTTTTTGAATGAACTTTTTTGTGGTGGTTAACACTTGCATTGTCTAACCCTTAGTTTGCAGACCCTAATTTTTATGTTATCAATGTTAATTAGAAGCTGTTTGACTGTATTCCCTATGAATAGAGCTCCGGGTTTATGAGATCTGTGACAAGATCTGTTTACTGTATTGTCCTAGCTTGTTCATTTGTTCGTTTGACCTAGTTTTTGGACGAGGGATTTCTCTCCCTTTTCTGTACATGTACATGTTCACAGCAACAACATGTATAATTTATATGTTAATGTGTATGTAATTATGTCATGTAATTATTTATATGTACTGTGTATAAAAGAATCAACAGGAACAGAGTTGTGAACATGACTATTGGTGAACATTATACACAAGAATTATTGTATAATAAGTAGAATTCTTTCCCTTTGATTCAACAGAAGATCAACTGAAAATCACCCTTGAATTAACCCAAAATCAACCCAAAATTACCCTTTTAATTACTTGATTGTTACAGCTTTTTATAGATGCAAATAGTTAAACATGTACATGTAGATAGAAATAAGTAACTTTTGGTTGGTTTGGATGCAGAATATTACATTTGTTATTTTTGTTTTGTTTATTGCTGTGTTAAGAACTTTTTTTCGTCCTTTTTTTAAATACATTTTCCCATCTTTTTTTTTCATTTTGTTTTTTTTATTATATTATTATTATTATGGTTATGTTGCATATCAGGCAGTTGATATACAGTGTAAATTTCTGCAAGGAACCAAACTATTACATCAAAATGAAGGACAACTGATTTATGAATATTAGTTATCGTATTTAATCAAAACATTCCATCACAAAGTATTTAAGAGAAGTAGGTAGTTTTCTGTTTGTATTTTTTTTATGCTAGATAGATTTAAAACATTGGTCATATCTAATAGAAAAATCAGTTTTAAAAACCACTGTTGTTAATTAATGCTTTATGGTATTTGCGTCCCGTTTCTTCCGGCCATTTTCAGGTTTAGGATTTCAGACTTATGTTAATCACACTGCTTATTGAACAGAATTGTACCTGTGTGTGCCATCAGAGCGGACTACTTTCTGATTCAGCTATGTACTCCATATTTATTATATTTATAGCTTTATAGTTTTCAAATGGAAATGGTCAAAAATAAAATTAGTATGTGTAACATTTTTTTTTTGTTGTTTTTGCCTGAAAAAGGGGAACTTGACACCACTGTTTTATGACCCAGTTTTTTTTGTTATAAATTTATAACATCAAATTTATGGTAAAATATTCATAAATTAAACTCCAATGTGTGTCCCATTTCAGCTTGATTGGAATTTGCAAAGATACACGAATTCAATGAAATGAAAAGAAATCTTCTATGAACAATTTTTCAGTGGTAAACACCTGACATATTTACATCATGTGAAATTTAGTTTACATGTAAGTGAAGATTATTGTATATTTCAAATTAATCCTGCCTTTAAACTATATGAAACTAGGTCCAATGGCCTTCTTGGATTGGTAATTTTAAAAAAAATTGATTTTGATATTCAACATAGACTAGTTATGAAATCAGACAGGCATGTTGCTCAGACTGAAACATGCTATATATCAGTTCAAGATTCCCTGATTGTTACTTCGCACAACAACAGTGGTATCGACATTTTACAAGTGATCATGATTCAATGTCAAACCACATAAATTATGCCATGCGCTCATAAATAAAGGTTTTGGTTGGAGAAACCTTAGAAATGGCACGGTTTGTACAGCCATACAAACAGAATATGTCTTTGATTTAATTCCAGATTGAATTGTTGAGATATCTCTCCCTCGAACTTAGTGTTGCTGACAATAATGTTGTCAAATACATATATAAGTATGTAGACACTTAAAATAAGAAATATACCGTGTAAGCTAAATAAAACACATTTTATTGAATAATTTGTCCATAGAATAGATCCACGGTACTCGGACTGGATTTCCAAACTATGCAGGATATCTTGTTGGTATCTTGACAAGAAGTTCGTGGCTTACATAATTCAATCACGTGAACTTAACCGGGTACGCAGACCAGGGAGACCAAACTCGACATGTTGGACTGTAGCTTAAGGTTTGTAGATGTTTTCATTGAGTTATTATCAATTTAGTTTTAAAATCATAGTAATTAAATTCAGTATATGTACTATATTATTTAAGCAGGAAAAATCATCAATTTGAAGCGTTAATTACGTACACAGTTTATCAAATCTAATAAAATTTTAAAGCATCAATAAAACATATACAATCAGACCAATTGCAAGCAGCAGAAAATATGGAGATTTTTGTGTCCGTATATTTGAGCCTATTTATTAGTGAAGTTAATGTTAATTGGTTTATGCTTGTGGTATATTTGACGTTGTGTTTCTGTTGGTTTATGTTTGTGGTATATTTGACGTTTTGTTTGTGTTTGTGATATATTTGACTTTATGTGTATGTTGGTTTATGTTTGTGGTATATTTAAGCATTGAATCATTATTTTTTGAAAGATATAGTCTCATAACTGCAGCGGTGTGTGCATACAAATTGAGTAACGCGCGGTAGCGCGTTATGAAAATTTGTATGCACACACCGCTGCAGTTATGAGACTATATCTTTCAAAAAATAATGATTTTGTGCTTATATTTACATTTTATTAACTTCTTGTCTTGTCTGCAAATGTGATTTATAGGTCAAAATTTCTGTTTTATCCTAAGGGTAAGTTCAAATAAATGGAAGAGCCACAATAACAGCCGCAAGCGTGAACTTTGATTCTCGCTTGTGACGTTACATTTTACAGCGTTCAACGTTTGTGACGTCATAATAAAACTCGTCATTTTAACATTTGAGTACCTTGTGTGTGTTACGGTCTTACAACTGCAGTACCTTTTCATACACTTTACATGCAAAAAATATTTGGAATGTAAATATTTGACGTTATGTTAGTGTTGGTTTATTTGACGTTATGTTTGTGTTGCTTAAATTTGTGGTATATTTGACGTTTTGTTTGTGTTTGTGGTATATTTGACGTTATGTTTGTGTTGGTATATGTTTGTGGTATATTTGTGTTGGTTTATGTATATGGTATATTTGACGTTATGTTTATGTTGGTTTATGTTTGTGTTAATTTGACGTTATGTTTGTGTTGGTTTATGTTTGAGGTATATTTGACTTTATGTTTGTGTTGGTTTATGTTTGTGGTATATTTGACGATTTATGTTTGTGGTATATTTGACGTTGTGTTTATGTTGGTTTATGTTTGTGGTATATTTGTGTTGGTATATGTTTGTGTTAATTTGACGTTTTGTTTGTGTTTGTTTATGTTTGTGGTATATTTGACGTTGTGTTTATGTTGGTTTATGTTTGTGGTATATTTGTGTTGGTATATGTTTGTGTTAATTTGACTTTATGTTTGTGTTTGTTTATGTTTGTGGTATATTTGACGGTTTATGTTTGTTGTATATTTGACGTTATGTTTATGTTGGTATATGTTTGTGGTATATTTGACTTTATGTTTGTGTTGGTTTATGTTTATGGTATATTTGACGTTATGTTTATGTTTATGTTAATGGTATAAGTTTGTGGTATATTTGACTTTATGTTTGTGTTGGTTTATGTTTGTGGTATATTTGACTTTGTGTTTATGTTGGTTTATGTTTGTGGTATATTTGACGTTTTGTTTGTGTTGGTTTATGTTTGTGGTATATTTGTCGTTATGTCTATATCTATGTTTGTGGTATATTTGCCATTATGTTTTCTTGGTTTGTGTTTGTGGTATATTTGACGTTATGTCTATGTTGGTTTATGTTTGTGGTATATTTAAGAAATGAACTCAATGTCTACGCAAGTTATACGAGTATAACCTGCGTTGGGGCAATTTACGCTTTATAATCCGCGAAGCGGATTATAAAAAAGTGTAAATTGTTCAAACCAAGGTTATGCGAGTATAACTTCATTTTTAAAAATCTGGTTAACTATTTCATATATTTCAAGAAATTAAACATATGTCACAAGTTTTCGCACAATATGCCAAATTCAAAATTGAAATACAGTTTTTTTTATTTAACAATTACGAAAGTAAAATGAAAATTGAACAACAGTAAAATTAGTTTTGATGCTAATCATTAATCATCGTCGCGGGATGTAAAAAGCTGCATTTTTTCATTTTTTATTTCTAGATTAATTCTACCATAAACATCTTATATTTAGCCTGACAATGGACCCTAGATACAGTGCCCAGGATGTTGTACGCTGTACCCTGTGTAAAATTTCTGTGGCTCCTATGTACTGCGACATTTGTCTCATACATCTATGCGAGGGTTGTATTGAGAAACATACTTCTGATGCATCAAAGTATCATAAAGTGATGCCACTCAAAAATATAGAATCCACCTCAGATTATCCAAAATGTCAAAACCACTCCACGAAACCCTGTGAACTTCACTGTAAACAATGTGACATTCCCGTTTGTATCAAATGTGTGTCTTTTAAAGAACACAAAGGTCATGATTTTATCGAGATGGTGAAACAACTTGCAATTAAGAAGAAAATCTTAATTAGAGATTTACTAGAATTGGAAGACTCCATTTTCCCAAAATATCAAGAAGTTGCATTATCACTACCCGTCCATGTGGCTGATGTATTTCAAAATGCTGATAAACTCACATCAGCTATCAACAGACATGGGGGAGACCTGCACAGAGAAATAGACGCAATTATCACGACAATGAAATCTGATCTTGAGGAAATGAACTCAAACTATTTGACTTTCCTTGGTAAATATGAAGTTGAAATCACAAGCACGATATCTGAAATCACTAAGAGCATTGATGGTCTAAAGAAATTACTAGACTCGAAAGATATTTGTCTTGTCTCTGCCTACAAATCCCGAAATACTGAATTTAGAAAACTGCCTCCAAAAATCAAAGTAACCTTGCCCAGTTTCACCAGTCACATAATCAACAGAGAGCAGATTTATAACCAGTTTGGCGTTCTGTCAGTTCTATATTTCACAGAAGAAGAACAAGCCCATACAGTAGAGGCAATAAGAGCTGAGTCATCTTCTACTAGCATACCCCTGCTAGACGAACCGACCATCATTTCAGCTCTAAACACTGGGTATACTTCACTTTATAATGTTGCTTGTTTGGGAGATGATAAAATCTGGACTAGTGGCACTGACAACATTATGAGACTCTACACCCTCAAGGGGCAATTGAAGAAGTCAATCCAGACAAAGACAAAAGACTGGCCAGAAGATATAACAACAACAACGAATGGGGATCTAGTATATATCGATTCTACGGAAAAAACGGTCAATTTGGTGAAGAATGCATCGATACAGACAGTGATCCAGCTACAGGGATGGAGACCCCTCAATGTCTGCAGTTCCTCCACTGGTGACTTGCTTGTTGTCATGGATTTGGACAGTGATTATGATTTAAAACAGACAAAAGTTGTGCGTTACTCAGACTTCACCGAAAAGCAATGTATTCAGTTCAATGAGAGAGGGGAAGCTTTCTACTCATTTGGTGTCAATAAATACATCAATGAAAACAGGAACCTAGATATATGTGTTGCTGATTGTGCCGCCAATGCAGTAGTAGTGGTAAATCAGGCTGGTAAACTGCGGTTTACCTAAGTTGGACATTCCTTCTCTACAACATATACGAAGGGAACATTTACGCCGGTCGGCATCACTACAGATGGTAAGGGTCGGATCCTGATAGCAGACGTCGACAACCACCTTATCCACATCTTGGATCAGGATGGACAGTTCCTCCGCTACATTGACAGCTGTGATTTACACAATCCATGGGGTTTATCGATGGACACCAAAGACAATCTTTTTGTCGCTGAGCGTGGCACAAGAAAGGTGAAGAAAATCCAATACAGCGTGTAACTGTGTGTACATAATTATATAACTGACAAAAAAACTGTAATTGTGTACTGTGGTTTCATCAATACATTTGGACACCGATCTCAAGAATTTTTTCTTTTGTGGAACCTTGAACTAAAATGTTCAACGAAATATAAAATGTGAGGACACATGTTAATGACAACACAAGTGTCAAGAAATTAACCTATCCTTGAAAAGTAAAATATAATTAATCCGCAAAAATTTCTGCCCTGAAATGTTAATGGAATCACAATAACTGTACATATGCAAAAGACTGCTTTTATGATGTGTATATATTGAACCAGAGCTCTAAGTGTTTATCTAGTTTTTTCCCTTTTTGTATGAATAGGCACAATCATGTACAATCTTTTATTCATTATTAATGGTTAATATTGTTTGAAACCTCATTAGTCTTAAGTGCATACACCCTCTGAAATGATAACCCTCACAATAAAAACCATAACACCAGAAAATTGGTAAGATAAATGACCCCCTTTAGCTATTTACAGTACCGATCAGACCCAACCTAACTTCAGAGTAAACCCCAACTAAACCCTGGGTTTACTTTTGGGGTTTACTTTGGGTTTACTATGGGTTTACTTTTTGAAAATTTGGGTCCTCTCAGGGTTTACTTTGGGTTTACTCGGGGTTTACTTTGGGTTTACTTGAAAATTGCTTTTTTGGTCAACTGTGCGCACTGAAGTGTGAAACAGACCTGCGATTCATCTTACAATCCTACTGCCTGTAATTCCTGCCCCTTGTGTATTCCGAATACACAGTTAGCGTCTGCTTTCAGGGGTGTACTTCTCATCAGGGTTTACTCTCTGTATCCACTCTTGGTTTACTTTGGCTTTACTCTGAGTCCACTCTAGTAAACCCGAAGTAAACCCAGAGTAAACCCAAAAAGTAAACCCAGGGTTTAGTTGGGGTTTACTTTCTGTTATGTTGGGTCTGATCGGTACTGTATATCTGCATGACAACGTCGCCTCATGGATACAATGTACCTTTGAATCGTATGTGGCCTACTAGTATGTGCTGCCAAACTGTTGTACAAATTTTTATAAATTGCAACACCCTTTTTTTATTACCATCGTGACTTTGTAGCTTTATTTTGTTTTCATTTACCAAAAGGACATTTGTCCAGTCAGCTCTGATTGATATAAGATGCCAGACATACGATTAAGTAAGTACTTTATCTATTTTACTTCAGGCGCTTAAATCGACTTCTTTTAGGCAGTATTAGATTGCTTGAGATTAACAATCACCTGTCTTACTGTTGGATTGGCTGATCCCCACATACCAATCAAGTTGTTAAGAAAGATGTAGCAATATTGACCTTTGGTTGCGTCACGAGACTTAAGCAATTGTTTGATATCACGAACACTTTCGATTGGTTATATGTCGTGCAAAGCTTTCGGATTTTTGCGGGTTTCCAATAGAAAAGGCATGCCACTTAATAACTTTAAATACATATTACCGAATGTTTAGAGCAATGTCGAGATCAAAATAATCAGTAGATTTAAAGTGAGTACAAACTGTCCTAAAACAATCTAGACGGCAACATTCCATCAGATCTTGTCCATTATTCAGTAATTGTCCTGTCCGTTTTCAATGTTTCATATTTGATCTTGAAAATGTAAATGTAGATAGAGAGTAAAGTTTGGCAGGTTTGGATGCTGTCTTGGATGATGATTACTACTTATGTTATTTTTGTTTTGTTTACTGCTCCATATATCCAACTTTTAATTGTTGTTCTTTTTCCCCGTCATATTTTTCACCTTGTTTTTTCTCATATTTTTGTGGTTATTTTTGCATATTTAGTATCTGATATACAGTTTAATAACTACAAGAAGACAAAATTTTACATCAAAACGAAGGACAACTGACTAGAGAATATTATTAAAACAAAACATTCCATCACCAAATATATATGAGAGAATTGGGTAGTTTTTCTGTTGTTGTTGGGTTTTTTTTGCAAAGATATATCTAAATCATCAAATCATGTCTAATAAATACTGAAGTAAATTAACACTTTATATTTTTATATTATTGAACAGAACTGTGTATGTCTGTGCCATCAGAACGGACTGCAATTTTGTTTCATCTGTGCACTCCATGTTATTTTATCTATAGCTTTATCGACGGCCAAAAATAAAATTAGTATGTTTTGTTTGTTTTGTATTAATAAAAGGAATTTGACACCTCTTTTTATGAGTAGTTTGCATTAGAATAAATAATTACCCCATATCTTCATAATCTTATTTATGCATTTAATGTGTCTTCACCATTGTGCAAAAGTAATTGGGTTTGTTCAATACAGTATCATAGAGGAACAATGTGCTTGTACTCTGTTTTATTCTGAATAACACCATTCTCTGTTGTACCAATACTTAGAAACGTTTTATCATGTTTATGACCATTAAGAGCACAACTTACAGGTTTTTCTAGTGTCCAACACTCCTAAATCTTGAAGATATATATGTTACCTTGAAATTTTGAAAGAAACAAAAGGACCATGGACCTACATGGTCTTACGTAATCCACTTCGGGCATTTCTGCACCTAAGGCAGCAACATGGTCTCGCAATCCGCTTCTATCATTTGCAGTTGTAGTGGTGGTATTTCAGTTATGCTTCATTCTTCATTATGCTTCATTCTTCATCTCTGTTTCTATGGTCCTCCTCCGTATGCAAGGAGTAAGACCCGAGGTACAAATGTGTTAACCAGAAACCAGCCTGAAGTTGATGGTTTTTTTTAACCCTACAGTGAATACTATCAAACGTCTTCTCAATGTCTATAAAATTTATATACCAGGATGACATCCACTCTAAACTTTGTTTGATGATGTTACGCCAGAAGAATATGTTATTCGTACATCATCTGGGTTTTTTCTAAATCCATTTCTTTCTTTCCTTAAGATGGTTTCTCCTCTAATTTTCTATTAATCGTCTGGTCTCTTCCTCTGTTATTTCTGAACAATATAGATCTAATTTTGTTATTTGTTTCGATTCAATTGCTGCTGTGTTTCCAGATCTTCTCTGTTCAGCACTGAACAAAAGTGGTCATTCATCCTTGTGACTTGATCTTCCTTTTGCAAGTTGTTGCCATTTTCATTGTTCACCTTTGCATTTCCATTGAACATTTTCCCACATAATTGTTTATTGATGATTTGTAAAGTACTGGGGTAACCTTTGTTTGCAGTTGTTTCTGCTACTATGTGATTTTTTGGTTGTTTATTGTTCGTCTTTTAATGTTTTAGTCTACGATTTCGAATTTCCTGTGTTTACCCATTTTTCTGATTGAGTCTAGCTTCTGTTGCAGTATTTTCATCTCTTCTATACTTTCTGACAGCCTTTCTTTCCGTTTGTTATTTCTAAAACCAAGTATCTGTATATGTGTTTCTGAATATTTTTTAATGCTCTTCTATGGTGTTTCCGATGTTTACGAAGGCTGCCGTTCTATTTTTCAATTCTAAACAGAAATATTTTTTTTTATAAATGTCTTACTTTGAATTTGATTTTTCAACTGACAAGGTGGGGGTCACTATTTATGTCAAGTCCTCTGTTTAACCCGACATCTTGTAATAATGTTTCCAACTTTCTGTTGATTAAGATGTGGTCTACAGAGAATTTTATTTTTTTTAGTCTGCCATTTGGGGAGGTCCATACCATAGTAGGATTTTCCTTGTGTTGGAACCGAGTCATGTCCACTGTCAATTGCAAATTAAATCAAGTGAGCCTCTCATAGAATCAATGCATATGGTTCCTGACATCCCCCCAAAATATGCATATCTGTTTGAACGTTTTAAACCTCTAACGCCAGTAAGACCCACGAACAGATACAGTAAAAGTATCGTATACGGTTTATATTTTCCTAAAACTTGAAAAGGCGCTAAACAAAAATATTTCGTATGCATTTTTATTAAACGAATTTTTTAAATGATAGAACACTTGATATTTCACAGTTTTTAAAATTCTATTAGTCTACAAAGAGATATACAACTTAAAGACAAGATTAATGAATTATGTAGGTTATCTGCGGATATCTTGGCACACGTTTAAAGCTAACATTTAAGTCGTCTCATCCTGGTAACCAGTCTAATTTAGATGGTCGCCATGATGGATTCGAAAGGTCTGTTTAATACGTTATCATTTAAAATTGATAGAATAACTATTTGTTTTACTAAACAAAAATGTACAAAATATTTTAGTTTAAGCAGGAGGTTGCCATTTTTAGTCGTATTAATGTTGTTGTCATTCAATTCTTTTATATTTGTTTTATTTCAATCGTTGAATAAAGAATTAGTAAACATTGATCTAAATGCACATAAAAAATGTAATATATTGTTAAGTCAAGGATATAAGTGTTAAGTTAAGGAACAGACCATATCAGATTCCGTATGCAGTCAGGAGTGCAGTTCGAGCGGAAATTCAGAATATGATAGATATGGACATTATTGAACCATCAGAGTCACCTTACGCTAGTTCGATTGTTGTTGCGAAGAAGTCCGATGGTAGCAAGAGAATCTGCGTGGATTTTCGTAACTTGAATAAGGTAACCATTTTTGACCCTGAACCAATGCCAGATCCTGATGAAATTATGACAAAAATCAGTAACAGTCGTTTCTTTTCTAAACTCGATTTGTGTAAAGGGTATTGGCAAATTCCTATGAAAGAACAAGATAAAGATTTAACATCTTTCTTAACACCAGATGGGCTATACAGATTCAAGGTAATGCCGTTCGGGATGTCTAATAGTCCAGCAACCTTTAACAGGCTCATGCGGAAAGTTTTAAAAGGTTTAGATCACACTGACAGTTTTGTTGATGACATTCTTATTCATGCAGAAACTTTTGAAGAACATATTGCAGAACTTAAGAATGTGTTCGATAGACTACGGAAGGCGAAGTTGACTGCCAAGCCATCGAAATGTGAGATAGCGCAGACAAGACTACAGTATTTAGGCCATATTGTTGGAGGAGGGACGATACAACCATCCACCGAGAAACTGGAAGCAATCGAACAAGCACCTAGACCAGAAACGAAGAAGCAGGTTAGATCTTTCCTTGGTCTGATAGGATATTATCGGAAATTTGTTCCCAATTTTTCTACAATTGCTGCTCCTTTAACTGATCTAACAAAGAAAGGTGTTCCCAACAAATTTGAATGGAAAATTGAACAGGAAAATTCATTCAAGCGTTTAAAATCCATGTTACTTTTTAGTCCAATTCTCAGATTACCAGATTTGACGAAACCATTTATCTTGAGAACAGACGCATCTAACCATGGCATTGGCGCAGTGTTACTGCAGGAGCATGACGTACGCAAATATCCTGTTGCATATGCAAGCCGGAAACTGCTAGACAGAGAACAGCGTTATTCGGTAGTTGAGAAAGAGTGTCTCGCCATTGTATGGGCTTTAAAGAAATTCCATCCATATTTATATGGTAGATTATTTGTTCTAGAGACTGACCATAGGCCCTTGTTACATTTACAGAAGATTAAGGCATCCAACGGTAGATTGATGAGATGGTCTCTTTTTCTACAAGCGTTCAATTTTAGAACAGAAGTTATCAAAGGTGTGGATAATATTGGGGCTGATTTTCTCAGTCGTGTTTTTCCAGAGTAATTTGCAGTGTGTGTACATAGTTTTTAGTAGGTTTTTCACAAAATTGTATTTTGTGTCTTAGGATCGGAGGTATTGTCACAATAGACATTATGCCAATGATATATTTTATTATAATTGATTCTATATTTGTCTACTATATTTAATGTAAGAGTTATCGTTTATAGATCTAAGTTATCGTTTATTTATTTACGCTTTATTGGTCACTGGGTTGTTCCGTTCTCGATGTTACTATGTTTAGATTGGGATTCTCTTCGAACCTGTTTGGCAGGTTTACGTAGAAGCTTATGAGGGGTGTTGCCGGATGTCGCTATATTTAGTATCTAGAGTAGGAAAACTTGTTTGGTTAGTTTTGATGACTATATATATGGGGTGTGGGCTGACTTTTGGGAGAAGAGGTCTGGACGCCGAGCAGTAATTTCGTGTATGTTAAGCCCTTGCTGTGTGAACTTGGGTGTGTCTCTCGTGTCTCCCCTGCTGTGTGATCTAGGGAACATGTAGCCTGTGTGGATTTTGTTAGCGCTGGCGTTGCGAGACCTGATTGCCTACATTTTCTGTATTTTTATTGCCACAACTCAGTAAGTGTAACTTTACGATATTTTTTGTCGACGGATGAATTGTATTGCAATTTATTACATAAATTGTCTGGAACGTGTTTGATCATATTCACCTACAAGAACAAGAACGTATTACTATGTGTACTATAATGTCGTTAATTTACTTGTTTTTAAAGCTATAGTAGCCATTAGTGGGTTTGCATAAAACTTATGTTTGTAATGATTTATTAGAAAATTGTGTGTTAATTGTAGGTGACCAATTTTATAATTCTTAAGTTATTGTTAACCTGAGGGGACGGGGTGGATTTTGGTGGAGCGTGGTGGAGCGTGGTGGATCGTGGTGGAACGTGGTGGATAGTGGTGGAACGTGGTAGAAAGACGCACGAGATTATGGAGGCCCGTTGAGAACTATGATTATAATTTCTTTGTACATATGTAGATAAATTTAGTGTTTATTTTTTTCATATTGTTGTTGTTTATTGGAAAACAAGAGTCATCCATATGATTTCATAAGGGGTAAATGTTTAAAGAACCCATCACAACAGGTCAGTTGTGACATTTTGGTGGCAGCGGTGGGATGACTCTTTGTTAGCCAAGTATACTTGTATTAGATTTTTTATTTTTGCTTTAGTACAAATTGTGATTTGATTTTTTTTTCATTCATCAGTTGGAATTTGTTTGAATTTTATATTTTTTTTAAGTATATGTGATTTGTCAGTTTTAATTTTTCTGTTTTTGTGGGGGTTTTTTGTTGAAACAATGGAGTTTGTAACAATGGGTGAGAGGTTTGGATTGAAAGGGAATGATTTACAAGATTTTGTTGAAAAGAAAGAGAGAGAACAGTTTGAAAGAATGGAAAGAGTAGCAGAAAGAGAAGCTAGAAAGATTGAAAGTGAAATAGAGTTAGAAAAAATCAAAAGAGAAACTGAATTGCATAGAGTTAAATCTGGAGAATTAGCTTCTAGTTCAGGTCTTGCTTCGCAATCGCTTGCTAAATTACCAAAGTTACCTCCATTTGATGAATCTAAAGATTGTATTGATTCGTATTTGCAGAGATTTGAAAGGTTTGCTTCTTGTGCAAAGTGGGACAAATCATCTTGGGCGATGAATTTGAGTGCTCTTCTGACGGGTAAAGCTCTCGAGGTTTATTCTAGACTTCCGGTTGCAGAGGCATTAAAGTATGAATCATTGAAAGGGGCATTATTAAAGAGATTCCAACTTACGGAAGAGGGATTTCGTTTGAAGTTTCGATCCAGCAGACCTGAAAATGGTGAGAATCCTTCACAGTTCTTTGCTAGACTTGATAATTATGTGGAAAAATGGTTTTGTTTGGCAGGAAGTACTAAATCATATGAAAACATTAAAGACTTATTTTTGCGAGAACAATTTCTAAACAGTTGTAGTAAACAATTAGGAATGTATCTTAAGGAGCGCCATCCAAAAACTGTAGAGGAAATGTCGAATCTGGCAGACCAATTCATTGAAGCTCATGGCTATCCATCATTTGTTAAAGACTTTCAAGTTTTTCAGAAGCAAAATCCGGGCAACAGTGGTTTTAGAAGCGCTGGCAGTGGAACTGGCCCGAAGCAGCAATCATCTTCAACTTCATCACAGCAGAACTACGACAGAAGGTGTTACATTTGTCATAGAAATGGACATTTGGCAAAAAACTGTAATAATAAACAGACAGTTCCGCGCACATTTACTCCTTCGCGCAGCATCCAGAAAGCAGCAGCTTTACAGAATCCACATGAATGTGAGTTAAACTGTGATGAATCTAATGACAGTTCTAGTTTCAGTTTACCAAATTCCACAGAAGTCACAACCAACGAGGTCATGCCATGTCAAAATCAGCCGCATATGGGATCAGCATGTATCCTTACAAATAAATTGTTGGAGTGTTGTGTCACAGATGGACAGGTAAAACTTGCTTGTGGACACATTTTGCCTGTACTTGGAGGAGTATGCAAGGTATGTGAAAATATGCCTGTTCAAATGGGTTATGTTGGTGGAAATCTGATTAAAGTTTTAAGAGACACTGGCTGTAGTGGAGTAGTTGTGAAGAGAGATTTAGTCACAGATGATCAGCTGACTGGAGAAGTGCAGAGATGTGTTTTGATTGATGGTACAGTACGGAACGTAGAAGAGGCATCCATTTATGTGGATACTCCCTATTTCACTGGTAATGTCAAAGCATTATGCATGAAAAAACCTGTTTATGATCTTATCCTAGGTAACATTGATGGAGTCAGAAATCAGAATGATCCAGATCTTCAGTGGTGCAGAAAAGAAGAAAGGAATGAGTGCAGTCAAGTTCTCCAAGCAGTGCAGACTAGAGCTCAAAAGAAGAAAGAAAACCAAGGTATGAAGAAACTAAATGTGACAAGTTTAGTAGATGCTGATTTGACTTTGGACCAGATGAAACAACTTCAGATGGAAGATACATCCCTGAACGTATACCACGAACATGCAGCGTCAGGAAGGAAGAAAACGATCGGTGATTACATTGAGACTTGGTTTAGCGTCGATAGAGGACTGTTGTACAGACACTATCATTCAATAAAGGTTAGTGATACAAAACATTATAAGCAACTTGTTGTTCCAGAACCTTTACGAACGAAAGTCATGAAGATTGCGCATGATAGTATCTTAGGAGGGCATTTGGGGACTAAGAAGACCCTAGATCGGATCCTTTCGAATTTCTATTGGCCGGGGATACAGGGAGACGTGACGAGATATTGCCAGTCATGTGATGTATGCCAAAGAACATTCCCTAGAGGCAAAGTGATTAAAGTACCTTTGAATGAGATGCCGATTATCGACACGCCATTTGAACGTGTTGCTGTAGACTTGGTAGGTCCATTATATCCAATAACTGACAAAGGAAATAGATATATATTGACTGTTGTAGATTACAGTTCTAGATATCCAGAAGCAGCTGCATTGAAGAACATTGATACAGAGACAGTAGCAGAAGCATTGGTGGAAATTTTTAGCAGAGTTGGCATTCCAAGGGAAGTTCTGTCAGACATGGGTACGCAATTTACTTCTAATGTAATGAAAGAGGTGGGTCGACTGTTGTCGTTTAAGCAATTGGTAACAACTCCATATCACCCAGCTTGTAATGGACTAGTGGAAAAGTTTAATGGTACCTTGAAATCAATGTTAAGAAAAATGAGTTCTGAGAGACCAAAAGATTGGGATAGATACTTACCCGCATTATTATTCGCTTATCGAGAAGTTCCTCAAGAAAGTACTAAATTTTCTCCATTTGATCTTGTTTATGCACGAAGTGTTAGAGGACCGATGGCAGTTTTGAAGGAATTGTGGACGAAGGAAGAGAACGACCCTGAAGTGAAAACTACTTACCAGTATGTATTGGACCTTAAGGAAAGATTGGCAAGAACGTGTGAACTGGCTCATGAAGAACTACAGAAATCCAAGGAACGCTACAAGAAAAACTATGATAAAAAGGCAAAGTCTCGATATTTCAAGGTTGGTGATTTCGTTCTCCTTTTACTTCCAACTGATAATAACAAACTTTTAATGCAGTGGAAAGGACCTTTCAAAGTTGTCGAGAGGGTAGGACAAACTGATTACAAGATCGATATGAATGGACGACTTCGCTTATTTCATGTGAATCTATTGAAGAAATATTATGTTCGAGAAGAACAAATGCCAGACTCAAGAATACCGCTTGCATCATGTGTTGTTTTGGAATCAGAGGAGACGGAGGATTCTAGTAATGAACATTTGTTACATCTTCTCCCCATGAAAGCGACAGAATCATTTGCAGATGTTAAGGTAAATTGCTCACTGGCATCAGATCAACTTGAATCCATAAACACTGTTTTGAATGAATTTCAGGATGTTTTGACAGATTTACCTGGTAGGACTGACCTTATTCAGCATGAGGTTCATCTAACTACGAAGGAACCAATCAGGAACAGACCATATCAGATTCCGTATGCAGTCAGGAGTGCAGTTCGAGCGGAAATTCAGAATATGATAGATATGGACATTATTGAACCATCAGAGTCACCTTACGCTAGTTCGATTGTTGTTGCGAAGAAGTCCGATGGTAGCAAGAGAATCTGCGTGGATTTTCGTAACTTGAATAAGGTAACCATTTTTGACCCTGAACCAATGCCAGATCCTGATGAAATTATGACAAAAATCAGTAACAGTCGTTTCTTTTCTAAACTCGATTTGTGTAAAGGGTATTGGCAAATTCCTATGAAAGAACAAGATAAAGATTTAACATCTTTCTTAACACCAGATGGGCTATACAGATTCAAGGTAATGCCGTTCGGGATGTCTAATAGTCCAGCAACCTTTAACAGGCTCATGCGGAAAGTTTTAAAAGGTTTAGATCACACTGACAGTTTTGTTGATGACATTCTTATTCATGCAGAAACTTTTGAAGAACATATTGCAGAACTTAAGAATGTGTTCGATAGACTACGGAAGGCGAAGTTGACTGCCAAGCCATCGAAATGTGAGATAGCGCAGACAAGACTACAGTATTTAGGCCATATTGTTGGAGGAGGGACGATACAACCATCCACCGAGAAACTGGAAGCAATCGAACAAGCACCTAGACCAGAAACGAAGAAGCAGGTTAGATCTTTCCTTGGTCTGATAGGATATTATCGGAAATTTGTTCCCAATTTTTCTACAATTGCTGCTCCTTTAACTGATCTAACAAAGAAAGGTGTTCCCAACAAATTTGAATGGAAAATTGAACAGGAAAATTCATTCAAGCGTTTAAAATCCATGTTACTTTTTAGTCCAATTCTCAGATTACCAGATTTGACGAAACCATTTATCTTGAGAACAGACGCATCTAACCATGGCATTGGCGCAGTGTTACTGCAGGAGCATGACGTACGCAAATATCCTGTTGCATATGCAAGCCGGAAACTGCTAGACAGAGAACAGCGTTATTCGGTAGTTGAGAAAGAGTGTCTCGCCATTGTATGGGCTTTAAAGAAATTCCATCCATATTTATATGGTAGATTATTTGTTCTAGAGACTGACCATAGGCCCTTGTTACATTTACAGAAGATTAAGGCATCCAACGGTAGATTGATGAGATGGTCTCTTTTTCTACAAGCGTTCAATTTTAGAACAGAAGTTATCAAAGGTGTGGATAATATTGGGGCTGATTTTCTCAGTCGTGTTTTTCCAGAGTAATTTGCAGTGTGTGTACATAGTTTTTAGTAGGTTTTTCACAAAATTGTATTTTGTGTCTTAGGATCGGAGGTATTGTCACAATAGACATTATGCCACTGATATATTTTATTATAATTGATTCTATATTTGTCTACTATATTTAATGTAAGAGTTATCGTTTATAGATCTAAGTTATCGTTTATTTATTTACGCTTTATTGGTCACTGGGTTGTTCCGTTCTCGATGTTACTATGTTTAGATTGGGATTCTCTTCGAACCTGTTTGGCAGGTTTACGTAGAAGCTTATGAGGGGTGTTGCCGGATGTCGCTATATTTAGTATCTAGAGTAGGAAAACTTGTTTGGTTAGTTTTGATGACTATATATATGGGGTGTGGGCTGACTTTTGGGAGAAGAGGTCTGGACGCCGAGCAGTAATTTCGTGTATGTTAAGCCCTTGCTGTGTGAACTTGGGTGTGTCTCTCGTGTCTCCCCTGCTGTGTGATCTAGGGAACATGTAGCCTGTGTGGATTTTGTTAGCGCTGGCGTTGCGAGACCTGATTGCCTACATTTTCTGTATTTTTATTGCCACAACTCAGTAAGTGTAACTTTACGATATTTTTTGTCGACGGATGAATTGTATTGCAATTTATTACATAAATTGTCTGGAACGTGTTTGATCATATTCACCTACAAGAACAAGAACGTATTACTATGTGTACTATAATGTCGTTAATTTACTTGTTTTTAAAGCTATAGTAGCCATTAGTGGGTTTGCATAAAACTTATGTTTGTAATGATTTATTAGAAAATTGTGTGTTAATTGTAGGTGACCAATTTTATAATTCTTAAGTTATTGTTAACCTGAGGGGACGGGGTGGATTTTGGTGGAGCGTGGTGGATCGTGGTGGAACGTGGTGGATAGTGGTGGAACGTGGTAGAAAGACGCACGAGATTATGGAGGCCCGTTGAGAACTATGATTATAATTTCTTTGTACATATGTAGATAAATTTAGTGTTTATTTTTTTCATATTGTTGTTGTTTATTGGAAAACAAGAGTCATCCATATGATTTCATAAGGGGTAAATGTTTAAAGAACCCATCACAACAGGTCAGTTGTGACAGGGGCAAAGTTTATGTTATTTATGGAATTAATTTAATTTTTACCTTTGTTACACGAGTATAAAGCCACTTTCACAATTAACGCACGACCACTTTACACCACTTTGCGATCGAAATTTTTGAGCTTCGCACGAGCTCTCGCATACGTTGCACGAGCCCTGGCTTACGTTGCACGAGCTCTCGCATTCGTTGCATACATGTACGTTTTACTGGTCGCATCAAGTCTCCTCTGAATAGTGGACATGCACACTATTCAGACGCGACCGAACGCGATATAAATTATCGCAATGCAACGCACGAACATTATTACGAACGTTTTACAACGTTTTATGTACTCGCAAAAGTGATACACGATTTATAAAGATCGTGAGATAAATCGCTGGTGTTTATGCGTCTGTTTTGCGACCGTGAGACTGTTGCTCAACGTATCCCATGTAATCTTGCAACGTTTTACTATCATTGCACGACTTATAAGCCTCAATATGCTATGCTTTGCTACTAGTTTAAGCCCCTTTCACAATTGGCGCACGACCACTTTACACCACTTTGCGATCGAAATTTTTTAGCTTCGCACGAGCTCTCGCGTACGTTACACGAGCTGTCGCTTACGTTGCACGAGCTCTCGCATTCGTTGCATACGTTTTACTGGTCGCATCAAGTCTCCTCTGAATAGTGGACATGCACACTATTCAGACGCGACCCAACGCGATCCAAATTATCGCAGTGCAACGCACGAACATTAGTACGAACGTTTTACAACGATTTGTGTATTCGCAAGAGTGATACACGATTTATAAAGATCGTAAGATAAATCGCTGGTGTTTATGCGTCTGTTTTGCGACCGTGAGACTGTTGCTCAACGTATCCCATGTAATCTTGCAACGTTTTACTATCATTGCACGACTTATCAGCCTCAATATGCCATGCTTTACTATAAGTATATATACCCTGTATAAGTATCTCTGTTTCAGAACAAAATTAACAATATCCATTTATTGCATGATGGTGAGGGAAATACATGTATGAAGATTTATTCCCTCAAGAAAAATCATATTTTCCGAGGGCTTCGCCCGAGAGAAATTTGTTTTTTTCTGGGGAATAAATCCTCATATTCCCTGAACATTAATGCAATAAACGTTTTATTATACCAAACAACATATGATTACACGAAATACGTTGATTTCTAATAATGTTTTACTTTCAACAGTTGCAACATTAACGTCGTGATTGTTTGATTTCCCATGCAACTGTCTTACTTTTCTTTCATAAATCATAGATAGTTGAGTTGGTTCTGAGATATACCTGGTAAAGAGAATCATAATGATTAAATATTTTTTATTTAATCATATTTGTCTACATCGTATGCTCATATCTGCTTTTTCATTCCTATGATATCTCCATGTCACGTGACTTTCTAGACCAATCAAATATAATAGAATAATCATATTGAGGTATAATAATAAATGCTGCTGCATATCTGTACCTTCTTGGGCCTCATCTTTTCTCGCTTCCAACTATGTCTACTGAATATGGGCGATGTACATGCCCCCGCTGACTCGCACGATCATTCGTACCATGGAAGGCATAATCGCACGTCCAATCACATTGGCGCACGTTCAATCGTCCGATCACCTAATCTCTCGCGCGTTCCTATCGTATTATCTTTCAACAGTTGCTTTCATTGTACAACAGTCGCATATAGACGCAAGATATATCGCAAGATTCGATGCGTTTACATCGCACAACGCTCGCTTAGATCGTGCGAAATTCGTACAAATACTTTTTTCATATGCGATTATTTCGGCAACAATTGGCGATTCATATCTATTTTTTCGGTCGCACGAATATTTGGTCGCTTCTGCTCGTGCGCCAATTGTGAAAGGGGCTATATATACCTTTTGTTTTCCCTTGGACTGAAATGTCACATTTTCATTGGTTTAAACATAGCACGTTAAACATATGCCTCATATATCTCTATATTTGTTCTGTGAGAAATAATATTAGGCAATATGGCCGTCATTGGTCGACGCTTCGCTTACTCATTTCGACATTTCATAGTATTTAATACATAAACTGCATGCCGTAAGGTCTTAGAGTATTTGGAGTAGTTGTCCTTTGAAATTCTTTAAAATTAGAGTAGTTGCCCTTAGAATATTGACGTCTGGAGCAGAACAAAATGGCAGCGAAATGGCAGAAAACATTTAAAATTGAATAGCAACAAAACATTGTAAGTAAACATGGGTGAAGCAAGGATTTTTAAGGGTATTTGAAAGGTGAGATTGAAAATTTTGAAGAGTTTAAATTAGTTAGGCATCTTTTACATGGCTTTACGTAGATCATCGCTATTTGTGAATAAATATGTCGCTTGATAGTCCTCGGAAAAACAAAACACTTATTAGGTTAGTTACTGACTCACTACGGAAATATATTGGGTTGATCAATCTCATAGATGGCGAGGCGAAGCCTCGCCATCTATGAGATTGATCAACCCAATATATTTCCGTAGTGAGTCAGTAACTAGTTCTTGGCTTCGCCTCGCCATCTATGAGATTTATCAACCCAATATATTTCCGTAGTGAGTCAGTAACTAGCCTAATAAGTAATAGTATAAGTATCTCTGTTTCAGAACAAAATTTACAATATTGTTTTGTAATATTACAGACGCAATATATATCGCAAGATTCAATGCGTTTACATCGCACAACACTCGCTTAGATCGTGCGAAATTCGTACGAATACTTTTTTCATAAGCTATCATTTCGGCAACAATTGACGATTCATATCTAATTTATTCGGTCGCACGAATATTTGGTCGCCTCTGCTCGTGTGCCAATTGTGAAAGGGGCTTCACATATATAACTTGGGGCACTTTACGCTTTATAAACCGCGAAACGGTTTATAAAGACTGTCCCGAGTTATAGGTAGAAATTAAATTCAATCCTTATAATTAAATTTTCTGCCACTAAAATCAGAAAATGAGGCCTATTTTTATTAGAATGACGTTAATTTAAACAAAATTTAAACGTAAAGTCAAGCAGATTAATACTTTTCGCACATGCGTCCTATTGTGACGTAGGCAAGTTATGTTGTACTTATGATAGTGTTTGAATCTGGAAAATAATATTTTTGACATATGCGTTATATATATATATATATATATATATATATATATATATATATATATATATATATATATATATATATATATATATATATATATATATAAATTTCAACTCTTTGTTAAAACAATATGTTAATAGTTAAATTGCCTTTAACCTTTTCTATACAATAGCAATTATAAACAACAACCATACGCATATAAATACATACATTAGATTCCATAGTGATACACATGTATGTGTGGAAATGAAAAACAAGTTCCTTTTCAAAATTCTGTCGTTCCCTCGTTTGGCTTCCAAATCCGGGCATCCATTGCTATTGCTACCTAGCACTATCTATTTTCATTAAAATATATTAGTTTTATGTCAAAATTTCAAGTCTTTTACTGCGAATGTTTTACATTTAGGGAGTTAGGATCAATTGAAGAGATCGTACTACGGTACTTTAGTTCCATATTCATCATACATACATGCATATAGTTGTATATATATACATATATATTTATAAATGTGTGAAGTGAAAATATTATATCTGCTTACCTTTATCGATAATCCGTCACATATGCATGATCGTCTATTGCAGAAGACATGGCAAAATTGTATTGCCAATAGCAAGGAAACAGTTTAGGTTATTATGTAGATTTTACGCTTTCCGAACAAATAGCTGATAATCAATGTTAATTAAAGCAACCACTAAGAAAACTGATGTATATTCTAAGTTTTTGGTGATTTCATCCCTATATCATCTCCCTCGTTGGAAGAGTTCAATTAAACGGTGTAAAGCTAATTTGTACCACGGCTATAATGTTAGCAATCCGGAAGAAAATGGCGTTTCAAACGTATTTCAGACATGTTGTGACGATATGGCATTCCACCTTAAGATATCAAAACCTCACAAATGGATTAAAATTTCTATATTATATTTCAGATTTACGCTAGTGAAGAGTCAATACATATGAAGTTAACAATGGACCCTCCAAACAGTGCCCAAGATGTTGTACGCTGTTCGCTGTGTAACTTTTCTCTGGCTCTCATGTACTGTCACGTTTGTCAACTAAATGTTTGTAAGGATTGCGTTGTCAATCATATCTCCGATGAATCAAAATACCACAATGTGGTGCCGCTTAAACAAAGGGGGTCCACCCCTAATTATCCAAAATGTCTAACCCATACATCAAAACAGTGCGAACTTCACTGCAAACAGTGTAATATTCCTATTTGTGTCCAGTGTGTGTCTTCTACAGTACACAAGGGTCACGAATTTGTTGATGTGGTGAAAGCGCATGTATTTAAAAAAGAGTTTATAAGGAGAGATTTACAAGAATTGGAGAAATCGATTTTTCCTCAACATGAAAAGTTAGCGTGTATGATTTTCAATCAGTATATTGATCTGAACGAACACTCTCGAAAGTTGAAGAAAGCTATCTACGAACATAGAGATTATTTGCACAGACAAATAGACTTTGTTGCTAACAGTATGGAGTTAGACCTTGAAGAGATGAATTGCAAATATCTGACAATCCTGCATAAACAACAGTCTGAAATTGAATTCCAAATTTCGAAAATCAAACGTTGCATGGCTCAATTAAAGACACTACTGGACTCAAATGATATAAGCCTTGTCTCTTCTTACAAATCAATAAATGCTAAATTTAGAAAATTACCCCCTACAGTCAAAGTAGTTTTACCTCAGTTCATCCCTGACGAAATCAACAAAGATAGGATTTATAAAAAATTTGGCTCATTATCGCCATTACATTTTACAACAGAAGAAAGAATCTACAAAAATCAGACCCTATCAGCTGCGTTGTCTCCCACGGATATACAGCTGATATGTGTACCACTTACCATTGCAACTATACCTACTGAAATTGATGATCTAACCAATGTGGCCTATCTAGGAGATGAGAACCTTTGGACTAGTGGTCAGGGCAACAAAATGATGCTATATAACCTTCGTGGGGAATTAGAAAGGTCAATCCGAACCAAGTCACAGAACTGGCCAGAAGACATAGCGGTGACAACGAATGGGGATTTAGTTTATGCTGATTACAAGGACAAAACTGTTAACATAGTAAAGAATACATTGATACAGACAGTGATCAGACAATTGGAATGGGGACCTATTAATGTTTGTTGTACCTCCTCTGATGACCTTTTGTTTGTCATGATTAATAATGATGAAAAACAAACAAAAGTTGTGCGTTATTCGGGTTCCAAAGCAACACAACATATTCAATATAATAACAAAGGACAGTCTTTGTTTTCATCTGGTAACAGTACAAAACACATCAGCGAGAACAATAATCATGATATATGTGTGTCTGATAATGGGGCATGTGCAGTCGTGGTGGTCAATAAGGAAGGGAAATTACGGTTTAGGTACACTGGCTCAGGCTTTTCAGGGGTTTTAAAGAAATACCACATTGGTCCCGCAGCCTATTATAGAAATACCTCTATTTTTACTCCTGTTGGTATTACTACAGACAGCCATAGTAGGATCCTTACAACGGATCTTTCCAACAGCTGTATCCACATTTTGGATCAGGACGGAAAGTTCCTTTGCTTTATTAACTGTGATTTATTTGACCCAGTATTATGTGTAGACGCCAAAGACTGCCTCCTAGTTGCTGAGTGTCGCCCATGTGAAGTGAAGAAAATCAAATATTGCATGCAAGCAAAAGAATTGTATAGCATTTGTAATGTATGATCAATTGCTAGTAAATAGTATGTACAGGGAAGTGAAGTATTCGTCTCCGTTTTTATTTTCGCTCCGACTATGCACGAGTATTAAGTTCTATTTCTAAATCGAGCAAGAAAAAGAACCTCAAAAACAGAACATTGATGGTTTGGTAAGTTTGATAGAACAATTTACGGTTCGAACATTTTTAAGTTTTATTTTTCATTTTAATAAAAACGAGAAATTCTATTTCCTCTAATGGTCAACTAAAAGTCTAATAGAACTATGCAAATGAATTTTTTTTATATAATAAATTTTGTCTAAATTAGAAATATGGAACAAAAACAAAGCCAGTTTAAGCGTATATTGTTAATTCAATATGTTTAACTTAAATTGGTAAACATGTAAAATGACAGTCATGATTTTGTCTCACATTACTGCAACCGAAGAAAAATCGGTCTTCTTTTCTGTTCATATAAAAAAAATACTGGGTACCAGATTTCGAGTCTTATATGAATACAAAGTCTGGATAAAAGACAAAGTAACTTCCTTTTTCATGTTTCAAGAAGGATATGGCTTTAGTAAACAAACAATATGGTTCCTGCAAAATGAAATACAACTTTTATCCAAGTTATTTAATGTTTAGGCATAAATATGAAGTTGTACAATGATAGAAGGGTTATACATGTAATCTTACAAGAACATAATCAAAGTATACTGAAGTACTGACGGGAGTTGATTTTATCGATTATCATTTATTTTAAAATCGGTTTATCTTACATGGCAATTAGTTTCTTTGTATTTGAATAATGCATTTTTTTATAATATGAATTTTTAGACTTTTCCGACAAGAATTTCTGGAAACCCCATATGACTCATGTTGTGTAATATTTAAAGATAAATTTCATCTACTAGTATGTATTAGTTATCGAAACAGTTCTAAAAATTGTGTTACATTAAAAGTTTAAAATTTATCAATTTAAACTTAACTATTACAGAACACTAAAAGTTTAAAATTGATTAATTTAAACTTAACTATAACAGAAACTGTTATAGTCAAGTTTAAATTGATAAATTTTAAACTTTTAATGTAACAAATGTATGGATCCAAGCACTACTGATATCGATCTCTAGTCTCGTTTAACCAGACGCTCGGCTGTCTCCGTTAATATCCGACAAGCAAGAGAGCCCCCTCTCTGCTTGTCGCAGATTTACGAAGACAGCCGAGCGTCTGGTTGAACGACATTCTATTAACTCTGGCGTAGAAATACATGAGACTACAAAAATATCTAAATTGTTCGTAGTATATAAAATTTGACTATATTCAAAGTGTTTATAGATAAGTTTACTTGAAAAACAATGATTCAGCATACTTTGCATCGATTTTTTTTCTATTATTTTCAAGAACTAAATCTTGTCAGCAGTGATGATTTGTGCTTAGGTCCAAACACTGTTTCACTTTCGGTTTGCCAGAGTAACTGACAAAAGCAGCACATTTGGTAAAGATCACATTAATAACGTTTGTGGTATTCAACAGTGACATATCTACACATTTCATAGTGACGCTTTATAGACCTGATAAAAGTATATCAACCTCTGATTTCGTCCTCGGTCGATTTCCTCTCATCAGGTCTATAAAACCTCATCAAAAGGCAATAATTGTATAATATTGTTTAAAGTTCGTTTAACTAGAAATCATTTATTACATATTTTTTCTTTTAACATAATTTTCTCTAAAAAATTTTATGCCTTTTAATTTTGCATTGACAAGCAAAGAAGCGACTGGACTCATTTACACATTACAATAACTTCATGCTTGTCTGTGCTGAATTTTAGACTGAAAGTTGAGTGTCAAATCTGAGTGAGTAACTACGTATACTGGGCCTGATCTGAACCAAAACCATGTGTATAAGTCCTTTGATATGACGCACTAAAAGCGATAATTATAGGCATATCTTAAATCATTAAGATGTGGAACGAAATCCTTCGTAGCCAGTAAACGGTTGTTTATAATCTCTATTTCGTAATGAAAAATAAAGGTTTTGTTTTATTTTGTTAGCCTGGCAACAATTTGGTTTTGCAAAACAAATACCTTTTGCACAATCCTTGATCGTTGAGTTTTGCTGATAACTAAATATACTGTTACAATGTACAAGGATAAACGTTGTACTATATATATATATGTGTGTGTGTAACTACTTGTAATCATAAAACGTAAGCACTTTAATTTCTTCTTCAGACGTGCTGCTATTGACAATCAGATTGCAAAACGTCTGAGGAAGAATTGAAATCAACGAATCTGATTGACCTTAACGGGCCTTTTTCCGGTCCACAAATATATAGATTTCTGTTTTTGTGATAGATTTAACGATACAGACTCCACGTAAGGACGAAGAACCATTAGATGATAGAGAGGCATCGGTTTATCGGTTTATCCCTCCGCCTGCTTCAAATAGTGCGAGTAAAAATGAGAGCATAAGACAGTTTTTTAATTAAAAATATGATAAATTGTATTTAATTAAGCAACACCATTACTTAATGGATAATATCAATGCACCATTTTGCATTTCCTTACAGCAGACAACATGTATACGTATCCTAGAAATTGGTATCCCTCGTAAGCCTTTGTAGCTAAGAGGTTTGAAACTTTGTCATTTGACATCCCAAATCTGTTAACGTTGTATATTTTGATTGCCCCAGTTTGGGGACAACACACCCATCGAAGACATAATTTCAAAGAGATTTCATTACTGGACGCCTTATGTTTGGTTGCATAAAGAAGGAGGAAACATTATTGAACGATATTGTGATTATATGTTCTCTTTTATTGATTGTCATTTGAGACAGGACTTTCAAATACCAGATGGACTGAGTATTAAGTATATGAATTTTTTGTTGGCTTCTTTCCTCTTGTTTTTATTTTATTAACCATATAAATTCATCCTGGTTAAAAAGCGTGGTTTCATTGGCTAATAGGTGTTATTTACATTTAATTCGTTACGTCACAATATAATGATTTACATAAATCACTGTATTTATTCTCTTTACGATGTACAACTCATCTTTAAGACAAACGGTCCCGGTATGTTTATAATTTTGGCAGAAAACTAAGTGTTTAGAAATGGATTATTAAAGTAAAGCGAGTATAATCTGTCAGAGAGTAAGAACAGTTGACTGTGAATGTTGTCCGTTTGTGAACAAACTTATCGGAATAACGTGGCGTTGATCTCGCACCGCCAGGTAGTGCAAAGCCTCAAACCGCCATATTGGCTCGGGCAGGTATGTATTAGGTTGTTATTAACTAATCACGTTTATCAATATACATGTTTGATAAAAATGTCATATTAAAACACGAAAAGTCGTATTTGTAAATATAATCAAGGCTATGATCGTTAATATTGGCGGGGTTTTGTACTTTTGTAAACAGTTTTGTAATCTTACGATTAAAAGTTCTTGCTTACATTTAATTTTGAAATTATTTATTTCTTGAAAAATAAATCATTAGTTTTTAAAGGAGAACAAAGGTAGCTTGTTTGGCAATCAAACACGTAATGTAAGACAAGAAAGTGTATGAAGATTCAGTCATGCGTGAAATGAAGTGTATAAATAGCTACATGTATTCGCCTTTTTTACAACCAAGAAACGTATATATACCACGTACAATGCTTTGTAATAGAACGGTGATATTGAGCTTTGTTTCACCTTTATCTGTAACTTTTTTTAACCGCGTGTTGAGACTTTGAATAGAAATTTTCTTTTTTTAAATTTCAGATAATTTGCATCATTTTGAGATAAAGTTACAGAAAATGGACCCTCAAAATAGCATTCGGGACATTGTTCCATGCAGCTTGTGCAGATTTTCGATGGCTCCCTTGCACTGTAAAATTTGTGTCCTAAGACTCCAATGCTCGGATTGCGCTGAAAATAGCATTAGAGAACTAACAAATGATCACGAGGAACAACAGTCAGTCAGACGCAGAAGATTTTTATTCTGTTCATTCTGTAATGAACATGACATTAGATGTAGAGCACCTTTTGTTAAACACTTTGAAATTTCACATGATTTAAAAATGTTAAATATAAAGAGAGATCTGAGAGAATTAGAAAATTATATTTTACCTAAATATCAAAATCTTACAGCTAGTATCCCAGTCCAAGACATTGGTCTGAATAACATCTTCAAGAAATTGACAACGACTCTTAATAAACAAGGAGAAAACTTGCACAGAAAAGTAGACTCCGTCAAAAGGAAGTCCGACCTTGATGAAATACACTCCAATTGTCTTTCTATATTGGAGAAACGAAAAGTTGAAATTGAACACAACATTACTGATATATCACTGAGCATTGCTTATCTAAAGAAATTACTGGAGTCCGGTGATTTTATTCCTACAAAGAACTACAAATCCAGGAATTCGGATTTCAGAAAAAAATTACATCCTGAAGTCAAATTAATTTTACCTGAATTCATCACTGAGGAACTGGACAGAGAGCAAATTTATCATCAGTTCACTTCTCTGTTTGAGTTATCGTTTAGAACAAAAGAAACCTCAGGAGCTGAGTCGTCCCCGACAGGCAGACCACTGATGGAGGAACCATTGACCATTACATCTCTCAATATAATAAAACATAGAAGCAGTTCAGGGGGTTCCTTAATCGACGTAGCCTGTGTGGGAGATGAAAACATTTGGATCGCTGGTGAAGACATGTGGTTTCATATGATGTTGTACACTCTCCAGGGGGAACTGTTAAAGTCGGTCCAAACCATGTCCGGATACAAGCCAGTCGGCATAGCAGTGACAAAGGATGGAGAGCTGGTTTATGCTGATGGAGATGATCGGACCGTGAACATAGTAAAGAAGAATACACAAATTCAGACAGTAATTAGACTAGAGGGATGGACACCTGCCAACGTCTGTATTACATCATCTGGTTACCTCCTGGTTGTCATGTACAGTGATGATGGAGAACAATCAAAAGTCTCGCGTTACAATGGTTCCACTGAGTTCCAAAGCTTTCAATATGATGATGAAGGACAACCTCTCTATTCATCTGAATCTTGCTTAAAATACATCTGCGAGAACAGGAACCTAGATATCTGTGTGTCAGACGATGAAACCGCTGCCGGTACAGTGGTGGTGGTCAATCAGGCCGGGAAACTCCGGTTTAAATATAGTGGTTCTTCCCGTACTACGAAGGGTTCATTTAGGCCATTCGGCATCACAACAGACAGCCAGGGGCGGATCCTGGTAGCAGACGTTAAGAACCACTGTGTTCACGTACTTGATCAGGATGGACAGTTCCTCTGCTTAATTGACAATTACGATTTATTTGAGCCGCGTGGCTTATGTGTAGACACAAGGGACAATCTTATTGTGGCTGAAAATAAGCCATGTCGAGTGAAGAAAATCCAATATTGCATATGAATATTTTAACACTTATTATATACAGTGTATATATTATAATATGTAAAATTTCCTCTATTTAAACAATTGTTTCTTTGTTGCCTTATTTAGGTTTAAGACATGGCAAAACACAATACATGACCCCGTAATGTTTATATCCATGACTGGTCCCGATATCTGAACTATAGAAATGCCTTGATGTGAATAAAAACAGACATCCCATTAAGATTTACCGATTATCAGCATATATCATTACATGAGATCCACGAAGAAATTCACTCCTTATCAGAAATTAGAATGGTTGCATGGTAAATTAAAAAAAATGTACCACTGGATTTTGTGGCAATAAAATGTAAACGACATTCCTTCTTCAGGTTTATTTTTATTTAATTTCGGGTCATTTTTACTAGCAAATATTATTGTGAGAAAAGTCGAATGTGTTGAACTTTGACAGACGGAACTACTTACTAACGCAAAAAGAAAGGATTCGGGATGTTTCATGATAAAATTTATTTTGTTTCGTATTTACAAGTTTTTAAAAATGGAGCAATATATGAACATCTCTGAAAAAACTAGTACAACTGGCAACATTATATTAATTCAAATTATTTTACTTTTGTTTATATTCTGAGGGATGCCAGCAAAAAGTGATGTTACAAAAGCAACAAATGATAATTTTTCAACTATAATTCCACATCCTTAAAAAATTAGATGTATACAGGACCTGCTTATGCATACTACAATATGAAACACTTTGATTTCATTGATCAAGATTAATGCATAAATAAATATTTTATTTATTTTATTAAAATAACATTTCTCATAGCATTTCAAAAAGAGGAGTACAGTTAATTTTGTAGAGACCTTTATTCAGTTTCTTAAATAAAAGAGGGGAAAAAAGCATAATTTTCATTAACCATTGAAATCAAGATTAATCTCCAGAAAGCATAGCATATAGCATCGAAAATAACGTTGAAATATTTTATTTCCTATCGCAATTGTCCACGCGTAAATGTTTCATATAGGATCTGCTTAAAAATTAAAAAAGTTGACGTTTTGTTCGTTGAGAAAATGTGTTTACATATAACATCGGAAGCACACAATTTTAAAAACAAATGACCATTTACAGTATTTTTAACAGGATTACCTGATGATGCTAATTCTTTAAAAAAAAAAATAAGATGGAACAAGACCACACAATGTAACCATGTACCACGGGCAGCGTACTAATTATAAGTCAGATATATACTTCAACCGTCCACTGTGTGACAGAAAGATCTCATCTTCGCCCTATTGGCCTCCATCAGTTCTTTTCCTCACAGAATCAATAATTTTCGGAATATATCTTTTACTTTAAAAAAGGGACCCCCATTTTCATACCTTATCCATCATGAAGGCCAAGATTTCAAACATGACAGGTCAAGATTGAATTAAAATAAATACTGTATACAGGGAAATATTTGACCAAGTTTTATTTTCGCCCCTATCGCCCTCGTCGTCAGCGGGCGAATTTAAGACTGGGCAAATTCCAATATTCCAAGTTATTTCTTTAGTAAACAAGCGAGTCTGGGTGAATTTTAGACTGGGTGAATCATTTTGCAAGTGAAGAAGGGCGAAAATAACACGGGCGAAAATAACCCTGTATACAGTATTCAGAAGACGGCGTGGGTGTTCCCTGTAACTTTCCATTTGGTTTGGTTATATAACAAGGGGCTTAATATGGCTTAATATGGACCACATTTTGAGTCCGTAAATGATTCGTGTATTCCCTTTTGTTTATTTTTCATATAAAACTCAACGCAACATTTAAGGCCACGTCCTCCCCCTTAAAACTTGGAGTCATCGCCTTTGCGTTTACTATTTCTGTAAGAAACATCTCAATATCTTTGTCATTTTTTGGCAATCGTTCTTGAAGCCACGCTGTTTTTTGCATATATAAACCTCTACTTGGTTATGATTAAACAAACTTTCTACCTACACAATATCTTAGAATGCTTGCTAAGTATTCATAAATTGGAGCATTAGATTTTTTTTCCAAGATTTAAGTTATAAAGATGTTTCTCTATAATATACGGGGCATTCATATCTAATAATATATCTAACCTCCTTCCGAAGATGATTGGTGAAAAGTTCAACTGGATGATTTGTGAAAAGTTCAACTGGATGATACGTGCAAAGTTCAGCTGGATGATACGTGCAAAGTTCAACTGGATGATACGCGCAAAATTCAGGTGAATTTGACTCGGCGGTTATTTGGAAAAAGTCGAGATACTGTAAAAGTTGACAGACAAAATGGCATGTCAGTTGTCAGGTGATAAAAAACGCACGATAAAGGGCGTTGTGATAAAATTGATTTTGTTACAGGTTTGGTGGTGAGCAAGTGAGCAAGACTTTTGCCCTGTATATTTTTCATTACTGAATATTTACATCTACCGAGTATGACTCCCTCTATTTCTTACGGAAACTTATTGATAATTCATACCTCTATAGAAACTATTAGTCGAAACCTACAGCGACTGAAACTGACAGGAAACTGACATGACTGAAATCTACACGCCCTGTTTATCGATTAGTCAAAACCTACAGTGACTTGAGAAAAATCACGGACTGCGCGAATTACATGATGAATTTAGACTCAAATTCCCATAGGAGACGATTTGGCTATTATTTTTTTTTCGCTAACGTACTGATTTACATTAACAGTAAAAGTATTTTAGTTAATTCAACATACTTTTTAGAACCAATTCATTAATTAAAAGAAAGATGTAAATGTAAACAATAAAATGCTTTCTTTGATGTTAATATAAACAATAAAATGCTTTCTTAGTGATTCATGCGGGTTATGAAGGTAGCGATCATCGCAGAAATTTTTTGACATAACCCGATATGAAAACATAAATCCACATAAAAGAAACAAACTATATTTCACTCTTGATTTAAGGAATGAGGTGATCAAATACGGTCGGGGGGATCAAATGTACAATTGTATCATAAAGGCCCATGAGAAAAAAATGACTCCTTATTATTTGTATTTATATAATTTTTAAGCAATTCGAGAATGTAAATATTTAATTTTCAATGCAAAAGATTGTATAGAACTAAACAAACACTATTATACATGGTGTATCCCTTTTCTAATATGGAGAAACAAGAATTTAGCTATAACAGGATTTATGCCTTGAACGTAATATGAAGAAACCGCGTCACCCATCAATAGTGTATATTCACATCTACAAAGTATTATTCCCTCTATTTCTTACGAAAACTTATAGTTAATTCATAGCTCTATAGAAACAGCCAGACTGAAATCTACATGTCCCGTTCATCGATTGGTCGAAATCTACAGCGGCTGACACTTGAGTAGAAATTGACAGGTCTGAAATTGACACGCCCTGTTTATCGATTGGTCTAAACCTACAGCGACCTACAAAATATCACGGACTGCATGAAATAATCATGATGATGCCAGACTCTCAGTCTCACATGAGACGATTAGGCTGTTCCTTTTAGCTAACATACTTACGTACATTTAAAGTAATTTAGCGAATTTTACTTACTTTTCATAATCAAATTATTGATTTGTTAAAGAGAGATGTAAATATAAACAATAAAATGATTTCTTTGATGATTCATGCGGGTTATGAAGGTAGCGATCATTGCAGAAAAAAATTACATAACCCGCTAACGCGGGTTATGTATTTTTTCTGCAATGTCGCTACCTTCATATCCCGAATGATTCACCAAAGAAAGCATTTATTGTTTAAATAGGTCTCCTGTAGTATTTGGACGAACATTTGTAAATGCATTACGGTACAAGTTTGATTAAGGAAGGCACGGTTAAATTAATTAGACCTGCTTTATAAATATTCAGGGTTAACCATTCACACCCAGATCCCAGACACTATCTTTATCATTACATTTAATAATGATTTAATCAAAACAGAGCGCATGGTTAGTAGGATGTATAAAGTCTTGAACCATTCATTCTTGTAGTACAGGAAATATAATGAATCCCTATCAAGTCTGGTACAATATTTCTTTTACGCATTATCAATGCAAACTTTGTAAAGTAAGGCTCATAATTAATTTTGCGTTGACATAAACTAAAAACCATAGCCAGTTCGTTAATCTGGAAATATAATTCATCTGAATTAAGACACATAATTTGCTCTCCAGATGCCATCATCTTTGTTAGTTACTGACACTTACTTCAAACAGGACGTGCATAGATGCTTCATCAATACCCGCTTTAGAATTCATTTAAAATGTATACTCAGTCTGGTAGTTCACATCAAGGAAGCCTTGTTCTAATTATACAGGCACGTAGCATCAGGGGGCGCCAGGGGGGGCCTGGCCCCCCCCCCCCCCCACTTTTTCTCGCAGCAACAAATTTTTTAAAATTTACATATAGAAAATTGAATTACCATGAAGTTGGCCCCCCCACTTTTTTGGGGGTATGTAAAAAATTGATATGAAAATAAGGAAACGAGGATTGAAATTGAAGTTATATACTACGCCAGCCCCCACCCCCCAGAGATTCAATATTGCTATCTATATTTTCCTTTTGTCAATTGAAAATTAAGAATTAAAAATTGAAAAGTGTATACACAAATGACTTTTGGACTATAAATGTATTCATCTGCTAACAAAATACACAACCTTTTTCTACACGATAATTTGTTCATTGCATTAACATAATGAAAACAACAATTGCTCAGCCGATTTACATTTCACAATCCACTATCCACTATAAAGACATGGTCAGCGAGACTTGTTCGTGTGTCCCCATTTTACATATATCATGTACATGTACCATTAGCACTGGGTACTAAAGCTTTCAGACATCTTTCTGATTTGAACATAAATATCATGGGGTAAGAAAAGCCATGTTCTTCTCTTAATAATACTGACATTTATAGGACGAAGCATCAGAAGAGAAAAATTACATTTGAACTGGTGCTTTAATGACAATAACATATCAGTAGGAGAGTTACTCCCCTTTACCTAAAATGTGGTATGCTTAAATCATGGCTTGTACGTTTAGAATATAGATTCACAGCTGCATGAAAAACACACACAGAATCAGAACAAGGTTGCTGCACAGTGATATTGAACACATAAGTATAACATTTTAAGTTATAAAACATAAATAGTACAAAACTTTACAATGCTGAAATGAATACAAAACTATACCCAAAAAACGAAAAAAGACTTTTAAAAAATTGTAAAATATCAACAGTGTCATGTTCTGTATAAAGTAATTATTAACAATTAAAGTTTTTTTATTCATTTTTAAACATGGCCTTTGAAGAAACCGATGCATAAAATAATTAAATGTTTATCAAAGTAAAAGAAATGTGAACTTTTTTGTGAATAATGCCATCATCCAAGAATGTATGCATCCTCAAAACTCATTTTTTCCTCTTAATCTACAAAATTGATGCACTTTAATATTTATAAAATGGTTACCACAGTATGTCTAGTTACATATTAAATAAGATTTCCGCAAGTAATCAAGCTACATGCACACATACAGTATGTAGATATAATATATATATAACTCTACTGTTATAGTAGAGAATGCTTTGCCTAGTTTTAGCATTGTGTGGAAAATAGCATGTTATATGGTTTAGCTGTGCAACTCTGCTAAAGCCAATACATGTATATGTGAAGTATAAAAATGATAAATAAACAGGTAAATATCAATATCTCTGTAGATTGTCCAGATGAAGAGAGACTGATGGAATAAAACTTTTTATAGTCAGATATAGGATCGATAATCTATCTTCCAGTTTGAGTTTATGATTGTTCTTCATTTCAAGTGAAATCAAAGGGGGAGGATTTTGTTACCCGAAGATAACTCCTTTAGAAAGGGAGGGACTATGGCTTTATTAAATATTATGGAATATTTAATGATTTTACTGAATGGTTTACACAATTACAGGTAACCAAAAATACTGAATATTAAAATTAATGGGATAAAGATAATGAGAGAAAAGGTGTAAATAAATTCCTTTAATTTCGTAAGAAGTACATGTTATCAACCATTTGCAGCACTGACATCAACAACCAACAGCTGTACAATGTACATCAAATAGCGACACTGTTGCAACCTCAGAATATAAAACTATGACACAAAATCACAACACACAGTATTAAGCATTGTACAAAGCTTGGTCACACAGAGACCAACATTGGCAAAGCTTGGCAGAGAGGTCACCTAATAGATATAAACACACAAGCAGGCAAAAAATCTCATGGAATTTGTAGCTGTACACTAAAGCCTAAAGCTTGCTTATTTGGATTTAAATTATGTATACAGTCACTCAAATATACATGCACTATCACATTAACAAAGATCCACTTTAAAGTTTTTGTAGAGCATAACATCGGATTGCAGGGTATTGCCACTGGCCCAGTACAATTAAAACTTGTTCAATTCTTGAGGTAACATTTCGTCATGTTTATAAACTAAAAGTGCTTTTTTTCTACACACTACATGTGTACAAAGGGTAAAAATAGGGACTGGGTAGATAAATATTTTTTTTTAAAGATAATATCCATCTATCACTGATTTTTTTCTCATACAATTTTCAATACCTTGCTTCAGACAAAAAATAATCTTAGGTTCCTCTCAGCAACCAACATCTTATCAAAAACCTAATTTTGTAGATTGTTGAGTTGGGTAAAAATAAGTGGGCAATCAATAAATGAAACAAATAAACTATAAGCTAGCCGTAGGAGCCATCTCACAGTGTACACAAATAAAATACATGTACTGGCCTAAATTAATTTCTCTCATGATTATATTATCACATTCATATTCAGTCTGTGAACAAAAACATTTTCTTTTCACAAAATATGGATGAAAAACTTCATATAAGAACTCATTTTGAGATTCTTATGAAAACTGAACATATCTATTATGCTCCTATAAGAAAAAAAACTTTTTAATAAACTAACATAAAAAAAACCACAAATTGTTGCTGACGATCACAGCCTGTGAGCATCACAAGGACAACAAGCTACAAGGATTGGTCTAAGGTTTGGTCTACAGCACAGGGATTCAGTAATGGCCCGCGTAATAAAAGGCTGTGACGAGATGCCAAATAGAAATGACATCTCCAAAGCTACGACCCTAGGGGGTCAGAACTCTGACTCTTCAAGAGATACACATAGCGACAAGTGGCCCTACAGATGGATGGTAGTATGACCCTGCTAAAGACAATTGCATTGGTTCTATGTCCAATTTCTCAAAGGATCTTGTATTGCATGTAATACAGTTATAATACTGTGAGTACTGTCCCGTTAGTCTGTAGTGGTCAGTTCTTTATTCCGAGTCCAGTGTCAGGAGTCGAGAGAGGCGGGGGCGGTCAGGACGTACGGGTTCACACGGTCGGGTGACATCCCCTTGGCTCGGTGACTCGGAGATTTTTTAGAGCGCCCCAGAGACTCGCTCCGTCTCTCCTGTTTCTGGATCAGCTTCATCCGATTTTGTGTCTAATGAAGAACAGAAATTCAGAAAACATAAAATAATGATAATTGTAATCAAATTTGATATCATTCATTCTAAATTAAACATTTTCAAATATATAGAGTATTTACAAGCTGGCATCCCTTCCTTATACAAGTCTTACTACTTGATAACTCTTCTTTCTAATTGTAGGTATTACTTGGATTTATTCTTTGCTTAAGTGTGACTTATAGCTGAACACCATTTGTAAACAGGCACTGTCCACCATATTTCTCTTTCATCACTGCTTTTCCTACAACCCCTATATAAGCTGCAGAACTCTTAAGAGTTAAAAGTATGTGTTGTAGAGGTATCGCTTGTGTGGACGTACATCTTGCTTTGCTGTGTTACTCGGTCACAATGAAATTATCAAGTTTTACGCTTTAACACTTTTACAAACAATTAACCTAGTTCTGACTTGTTTAGACTATAATTTCACTTGAATTTTACTTCAGCCTGACATTACCCTTCTGAATGATTTGGACTTTTTCTCCTTCAGACTGGTGTAAGCCTGATTTGTTCTGTCTATCTTTCTTTCAGCCTAACTTAACCCTCTGAGTTGTTATGACACTCCCATTTTCAGCCTGACTTAAGTCTCTGACTTATTCTGACTCTTTTTTTCATTCTTACATAAGTATGACTTGCTTTGACTCTCTTTCCTTTTTCCCCAATTACATGTAAGTCTCTTGCTTGTTTTGTTTCTCTTTCGCATTCATTCCGACTTAAGTCTGACATGTTTTGACCCCTTCAGCCTGTCTTAAGTCTGACTTGTTTTGACTCCTTCAGCCTGACTTACCACTTCCTTGAGTTGTTGCTGTAACTTTTCTTTCTCTCGGTTCAGCTTATCGATTTCCTCGGTGTTCCTCCGCTGTTTGGTGCTGGTCATCTCCAGCAGAGCGATGTTAGCATCCTTCTCACTCATTGCCGCCTGAATGGCCTCCTGCCTACAAACAACATCTCTTGTCAGTAACAGTCCAATATATGTCCCACACCAAGATCAATATCAATTCATGCCTTTTAAGTTTTTTTTTAAATCAAAGAAATTTAAATGGATTCAAAAATAATTATGGCCAGTATCATCTCTGAAAATAATTTGAAATAATCAACAAAAATCTTTCTACAATACTTCTAATAATTAAAGATCATTTCCTGTACAAGCTTTTAGCTTGTATTTTAAGTTAAAAATCCACTAATTTAAAATTAGAGTGAGAATAAGTGTTGGGGTTTGGCTCATGGGGTTTGGATGTGTTCTTACAATGTACCTCATTTCATAAACTCTCTCCAGATGGTTGTGCCTTTCTGACTGTAACTTGGGGGATGGGGGTGAGAAAACTTACTTCATTTCATACACCTCCTCTAGGTGCTTGTGTCGCTCTGACTGTAACAGGGTGGGGGGTGTATACTTACTTCATTTCATATACCTCCTGTAGGTGCTAGTGTAGCTCTGACTGTAACTGGAGGGGGTGGGAGGGTGGGGTGAGTATACTTACTTCATTTCATACACCTTCTGTAGGTGCTAGTGTAGCTTTGACTGTAACTGGAGGGGGTGGGAGGGTGGGGTGAGTATACTTACTTCATTTCATACACCTCCTCTAGGTGCTTGTGTCGCTCTGACTGTAACTGGAGGGGGTGGGAGGGTGGGGTGTGTATACTTACTTCATTTCATACACCTCCTCTAGGTGCTTGTGTCGCTCTGACTGTAACTGGAGGGGGTGAGAGGGTGGGGTGTGTATACTTACTTCATTTCATACACCTCCTCTAGGTGCTTGTGTCGCTCTGACTGTAACTGGAGGGGGTGAGAGGGTGGGGTGTGTATACTTACTTCATTTCATACACCTCCTCTAGGTGCTTGTGTCGCTCTGACTGTAACTGGAGGGGGTGAGAGGGTGGGGTGTGTATACTTACTTCATTTCATACACCTCCTCTAGGTGCTTGTGTCGCTCGGATTGTAACTTCTTCAGTTTCATCTCCTTGTCCTCCAGCTGCTTCGTCAGGAAGTTGACCCGGGCGCTGTTCTCAGAAGACTTGTTCCGAGCCAGCTCCATGGTCAGTTCTGCCACCTTGTAAAACACAGTACTCATCATTATTACTCTGTGTGTTACTTATTACTGTATTTGCTATGATAGAATTTAGTTAAACAAACCTTTAAAGAGAAACGTAGTGTGCATATGGAATTTCTTTACCTTACAAAAATGACAGAATATTGACCATCTTTTTTAATGAAAATACTTACTACAATCTCTTGAATTGATTATTCTTTTTGTTTCAAAATTTTAACACTGGACTGATCTGGCCTTGACCTTTGCCCTACTAACCTTTTGTTCCGCCTCCTCCAGCTGTTGTTGCTGTTCTACCATTACCATTTCCCGCTCGGCCGTGATGCGGACGCTCTCCTTCAGGGCCTCCTCAAGTTCCTCGATTCTGTCCCCTTTAGCAATCACAGCATCCTGAGGATAAATATTGGAATAAAGTAAGCAACAGATAAAAAAAAAAATCTGCAATTGAAGAATTTTCCAGATCTTTAAAATATTCTCATTGAGGACAACAGTTTGTAATTGGGGAACCTAGCTTGAGCTGTGTGGCATCCTTGTTCTAAAATATTCCTGATTAAGGGTAACAAAGTATTTGAGGATCCTACCATTAGCTGTGTAGAATTCTTACGCTTACTAATATATTCATCTCTAAAAATGCCTCTCGTAAGGATAATTATAGTTTGTATTTGAGGACCCACCTTGAGCTGCGATGCATCGTCGCTGAGGTCACCCTCTCTCCTCCGGGCCTCCTCCAGTAAGTGGGCGTTCTTCTTTTTCTCTATCTGTTGTGTTCGCTTCAATGTTCCCATTTTCTGCTTGTACTCTTTTATCACTCTGAATGAAGAGATCAAACAGGTTCATACAAATTGCTTACACCCTTATTATATTCAAACTAATTGAAAAGATAGCAATATGTAGATACTGCACAATTGGTAATTTAAATGCTTTTCACATCCAGCAAATTCTCTACATGAATTTCAGCTGAGAAAATCTGGCAGCTCTCAAAAACTCAATTAATTTTCCACATGCAGGTAACATATATTAATTAAACATAGCTAACTTACTCTTGCATTTCTTCAATGTCTTTTTCCTTCTTGGCCTTGTCTTCCTCCATCTCTTTAACAATAGTCTGTAACCTTTCAACCTCTGCTTTGGTTGACCTCGCCTCCTCCTCCTGAACTTTGACCTCTGCTGTTAGGTCAGCTATTTTCTTCTCGCTCTCTTCATCCATAGTCTTCCCTTCTGTAGCTTTTGTTTTCTGAATGAAAATATAAGTGTTGTACAGTACATTTATCTTAAGAAAATATTCAAAAGTCATCAAAAATTGGAATTAATCTAGTATGTGCATTTTTATTGGCTTTTGAAAATTGAATGTATTGTGCATAGGTGTTAAAAACACTGAATGCTGTAAATTCCTTATTTTATGTGAGTGCATAATTCCGCTGTTTTTGTATCAAATTGCGAGAATACAAAATCACGATCCCCAATCTTTTTTTTTAAATTTCCTATAGCTCTAAACTGTCGGAAAAATAAAAGCGAGACTTTAAATTTCGCAAGGGTTGCTTCTCGTGATTTTGCGCGGATATTTATTCCTCACGTTTATTCAAAATCTACAGTATCATTGACTAAACCATTTTTATTTTTGAAAAGGAATAATTTTTGCTTAGCAGAACCTGTAATAGCCTTCCTTCCTTGACTTTTGAATAAAACATGTAACTGATATGAACGCAGGCTTATAATGTAATTACAACTTATGGGGCTTTTCTTTGATTTCATTACTTTCAATTTAGAAACAACACAGTATGGTATGTATTTCAATTTTGTACAGTAAAACTAAGTTATAGTGAAGCCCTTGAAACCAATGTAGTTACTTCATCATAAGTATCTGTAAATCAGTTTTACCAAAGTTCATTACAGATGTAAAGTCTTAAAAGGATTTGTTTAGAATTTTGCTGGGGATTTCGATTCCACAAAACCGTACTACATCTGTGATTTTGCTACATCCATGTTGATACTAAAAATGATTTAGTATACATGTATTATAAATCAGACACTGGTTTAACAAAATACCTCTTCCACTTCAGCCTTCAGGTTCTGAATTTCCCCCGTCTTATCCTGCACTTCCTGTTCTAGAAGTTTGATTCGACTCTCTAGTTTGAATTTTTCAGACCCTGCTTCTGTTACTTCCTCTCTCAATTCACATAGCTCAGTCTGTTGTAAAAAGAGTAGAAATATACCAAAAACATAATAACAAAATAAACTTGTAGTGATAAATCCTTCACACGGGCATTGGGACATTTCAAAGAACTTGGTACATTATGAATTAGAAAGAAGTCCCCAATATTGTTTTAACTTTTATGAAGTAGGATCAAAAAGTTTTAGCATTCATATAATATAACATCTGGAAAAACAAACATGATAAAACTTTTGTTTGCTCACATAAAACATAACTTGAGACCTTATAATTTCTACATGACCAATTTCCCAAACACAACCAACAGTACTGTAGAGGATATATTAACCAAGTCCTGCTGTTGGAATTTGACCTGTCTTTCACCTGCCGGTAAGTTACATCTGAATGAAGTCTATCCACCAGTCTATATTGACTTACCTGTCGGTCAGTAACGTCTAGATGAAGCCTATCCACCTTTACATATTGACTAACCTATTGGTCTGTAACTTCCACCTGTAGTTTATCCACCTTTTCATTGACTTACCTGTCGGTCAGTGACGTCTAGATGCAGTCTATCCACCTCAGCCTTTAGGTCGTGGTTCCTCTTCATGTACAGGTCACACTCCTCCTGATGCTCCGACTCCGCCCGGTCTCTCTGCTCCTTCAGTCTGTCACACACAACCAAAGTAAGACAAATACTCAGTACTGTAAACTACTTTTATTAGCAACATCTTTACTTCAGATTATCAAGTGATAAAATGATTCCAGAAACTCCAGAAACAGAGACGATTCAAATTTAATATACAAGTATAAGACATTGAAGAATATCCACAGGAAAAATAATCTTAAAGAAGCAGCTTTTGCAAACGTAACAATATTGTGTCATGTATGAATTACTGTGGAATCATTAGAATTTGTGGTGGCTCAATTTTCGTGGTTTTCGTGGGTAGCCTTCCACCACAAATTTACATCCTCAATGAAAACAAATTTAGAAAGAGTTATCTTTATTACTGAAAATGAAACCTGATGCATCCACGACATTGCATCCCCACAAATAAGCAAAAAAAACTTCATCCACGAAAATTGGCCCCCACGAAATTAAATGATTCCACAGTATTGTAACTGTGTACTACTGTATTTACAGTGTACTATTAACACAGTCATAAGTCACCGACCTTTCTATCTGTTTCTCTTTCTCTGTGATGGTCTCCTCCAGTGTTGCTATGGCCGATGTTGTATCCTCCATGTGTGTCTGCGAGGCCTTCAGCTGGGATATCGTGGCATCCTTCTCCTTAAGGTCTTCCTCCAGGGCCTCAATCTATAAATAGTTTTGTAAGGTATCAAACTCTTCTCTGACCTGTGCCTAGTTGGCTCTGGTCCAAAAAGTTTGCAGCATCTGCAGTTGTGACCCAGATGAGGGTTATAAGATCATGATAGAATGTTAAATATGTGTTATATTGACAATGAATTGTTGTTTTTACAAGGATATTTGAACAAGATGTATACTGTATACAGGGTAATTTTCACCCCATGTTATTTTTACCCTTCTTCACAATTATCTAGCTGAATGAAATATATGATACTATTCTTACCTTCCTCTGCAGAAGAGTGAGTTTGCGGTCCTTGGTCTCTATCTGTTCACGGAGCTCCGAGATCTCACTTTCGATCCGTCTTTTCTCGGACTGCAGACTCTGGGACTTCTGGTCGTTCTTATCGATGGTGGAATTCTTCTCCTTCAGCTTCTCACGGAACTCATCAAGCTGGCGAAATGACACAAATACAATATATTAAACCTTAAAAAGATCAGGGAAACAAGAGATAAATACAAAACACCTGGCCATAAAAAACATTCAGTGTTATGATTAAATATCTTATAATTCATATTAAAATAAAAAAATATCGTAGAAATCACAGCATTATTTTGCTACCATAATAATTGTGTTTTCAGAGAAATATTTCATTGATACTACAAATATGATTCTTTGTTCGCCACAACTTGGGTCTTGCTGTTTAATTTAACAGAATATGTCTGGCTGAATCATCCTGCTGTCTGTAGCATGGCTAGCTGTCTGTAGCATACAAACCTCTGTTTGTAGCATGGCTAGCTGTCTGTAGCATGGGTAGCTGTCCGTAGCATACATACCTCTGTCTGTAGCATGGCTAGCTGTCTGTAGCATACATACCTCTGTCTGTAGCATGGCTAGCTGTCTGTAGCATACATACCTCTGTCTGTAGCATGGCTAGCTGCCTGTAGCATGGGTAGCTGTCCGTAGCATACATACCTCTGTTTGTAGCATGGCTAGCTGTCTGTAGCATGGGTAGCTGTCCGTAGCATACATACCTCTGTTTGTAGCATGGCTAGCTGTATGTAGCATACATACCTCTGTTTGTAGCATGGCTAGCTGCCTGTAGCATGGCTAGCTGTCTGTAGCATACATACCTCTGTTTGTAGCATGGCTAGCTGTCTGTAGCATGGCTAGCTGTCCATAGCATACATACCTCTGTCTGTAGCATGGCTAGCTGTCTGTAGCATACATACCTGTTTGTAGCATGGCTAGCTGTCTGTAGCATGGCTAGCTGTCCTTAGCATACATACCTCTGTCTGTAGCATGGCTAGCTGTCTGTAGCATGGATAGCTGTCCTTAGCATACATACCTCTGTCTGTAGCATGGCTAGCTGTCGGTCTTTGGCTGACACCTGGTCCTTCAGTACAGTGATGTGTTGCTGATTCTCAGACTGTTGACTGGTCAAGGTGTCCACTTTCAGTTTCAGGCCTTCTAGTTCTGTCTCTTTCCTTGACAGATCTGTCTTTAATCTCTCAATCTATAAACACATTGACAATAACCAGTGAAAAATTCACACTTCTCCTGAAATAATGTGTTGTTTAAAGTCCATTAGAGATTCTTTCTGGGCTGCAGAGACACTTTAACACTTTTGCTATAAAGAGGTTTTAGATCAAGACCTTTAATCACACACCACTGGTCTCTACAGCTCTGTGTACTTGAATTAATGCCTAGCAAGAAATCACCTGTCAATTCTCAAGCTCTGATTCAGCTTTATAAGATGAAGACTTAATCATATCACAAAGTTAACATAACCTTTCGTTCTATAGTATATCCATTCCCACTAAAAGAGGAAAGAAAATAAGCTATGTTTCATAAATGCGTTGTCTAAATCATGGTCGTATTTGAACAGCAATCAATCACAATGTCCTTCAACACAAAGACTGGCCTTGACTTTGATTGCAAGTTCTTGACCTTTGACTTTCAAGTCTACCAAGTATCACATATTGTAAGACTGTAGATATATACCCCCCCCCCCATTCTCCTTCACTTATGCCCAGTTCTATATCTTCGACAATCAACATACCCGAAAATCATATATTTAAGGATATAACTTATTTCCTCCCCCTCTATCTGTGTATTTTGACCCTTGCCACTGACCTCTGATCGGAGCTGCTTCTCTTTCCCGGTCAGGCTGTCCTTGTGTCCGGAATCCTTCTTCATGCTTCCCTCCGACCCACTCTCCTGGTTCTTCATCATCCGATCCTCCAGGGCCTGCACATCCTTCTCCAAGGCTGCGATCCTAGAGTCCTACAAAACAAGAAGTCCTCTATGATCATATAATAAAGATGTACACCTACAGGCCTGCAATTTAATTCATTGATCAATACATAATGGATACTAATATTCCTGATGATTTTTTTTTAGAGCTAAACAAAAACAACAAACAGAAGAGTCATCCTGTAAACTCATTCAGACACTGTCACAGAATGTTATTCCTGTACCATTTGAATTCAGTCTTAGAGGTATACAACACCAACCTTGTAAGATTTGTTTGGACTGTCATAGAAAGGCTATTGCAGAATGTCATTCGATTGAAAAATAACCTATCATAAGTTGAAATATGTCAAATAGCTCCTACAAACTTAGAGAAATGATCCTTAAACCCAATAGTGACAATAGACTATTCCTAAGAACTACACACAAGATACTATATATCTAACTACTTTTAAAAACCCAACAATAGACACAACAGACAGCAAAAGCCTATAATTAAATTGTAGTTTTACTAAAAAGTGAAATTATTCTATATACACCAACAGAGATTCATTGTTTACATTAATTTTGTAATTAAGAGGAGCAGACCAATTGTCTGAATCTGGCTGTGGCGACTTACACAGAAAAAAACTGTACACATGTGCATTGTGTAATCCTTTGTGCTGTCTAAATTATTGTGTTCAGTAAATGCTTCCTGGCTTGAGTTTTAGACTGATTCAACGACACACCACTATTTCATGGCAATGTTTTTTTGTTATAAATGTTCTGTGTTCAATCCATAATATATAGGGGGCCTATAATAAAAATGTGGATTTCTGCGGTGAATCATGAACACATGGTTTTTACTTTCACTATGACTGATACTTATTAAATCATCAATATTTACATATACAGCCTACATTATTTGAACATATAAACAATACTTCCAATAATACATCAATTTCTTCCCATTTTAAGCCAATACCTGAATGTTAAAAAGTGAAAACCTCTGTCTAGTACAGTTTACAACAGATGGTGTAGATCCTGTGACTTTTTGTTGTACCCCTGTGTCATGGGATCCCCAGATCTCGCTACATTATCATCATCCCGTCACTAACCTCACAGTCAAGTAAAGTTTAAACTCAGATAACAGGAAAACACCAATAACTATGCTTTCCAATACGTTTTATCTACAATCTATGCAGCCGTTGAAAAAAGATACCATTTTATCAGTTCATCAATGAATGTTATATTAAGATACATGTAACTGTTTTGTTTAATATGTAACTCTTGTTAAATGATCGCCAACATATTATTGTATTGTACTCACCCTTATTAAAGTAACAGCAGTTTATCCAAAGTATCTCTAAAGTATCTCAATAATTATACTTTGATAAAGACTTTCACTAAAGTATCACTGCGTAATGACCAAGTACTCCTTCAATCTAGTGGCTTTGTTCTGAGTCTATAGAAGGACCTGGATCATGCATCAGCTGACAGTATTTCAGTACAATATAATGAGTGTTAAATCATCAGATATAATGTCTGATTTAGAATCAAGTCTTATTTCTTCCTGGATCTTGTGTCATCTTCCTGAAGTCATTGTACCATGCCTGCCCTCAACACAATTATTCATTTTTTCATATTAATTATTAGCTATACATGTATTTGTGATACTTAAAGTAGTTATTAAAGTATGAAGGAAATGCCTGATAAAGTAATCTATTACATTTGATTACAGGACAAAAAATAAGTGGAATCGATTACACAAAATTCCCCTTTATAATTGATTATTAATCAATTACATCTTATGTGCCCATGCCTAATAAAAGTGAGATTTTAAAATCTGCAAGATGTTCTTATCATGACTTAATGCAAATATTAATTCCTAACATTTGATTTGGAATTTAGAGTAGTTGTTTTCTCATTTATAAAGTAATAAACCCTTCAAAAAAAATTATTTCCCCATGATAAAATTAATTGCTATCCATCATCTTATTATACTGTAAGATAGGATAACCAGGAAATTTTCAATTTACTTTGTATTTCATACTGATTTTTTCAGTTTTTATGAATCAAACTAAACTCTTAGACATATTGTTGAGTATTTCTAATTTATGAGTCATCCAAGATATAACTTCATATCAGGAGCTTATTTTCAAGAGAATTTTTTTAAGATTTTCGATTTTACAATGCTCCAGTTTTGTTTCAGTAATACAAAGTTAATTTCTATGTGATTTACTCCAGTTTTGTTTCAGTAATACAGAAAATGGATGCTACAAAGCTGTGAAAAAGGAATTTTAACACATCTGATGAAAGGATGTCAATTCAATATTTTTTATTATAAAATTAGAACCAAAAAAATCCTCAAAAATGCGAGTACAGTCAGAGGACATCAGGGAACACCCAGTATGTTTGTCGACAGAGGAAATCCTCCTACCGCATATTTCACTGCCTGGTCACACAGAATGCAGTCATTGAACAAACACATACTGTTCATTAAACAAATATAAACCAAATAGCCCATTGTTAAAGGTGAGTTTTTGACGGAAATCTTAAGTTAGGCTGTAAATCAAGTAAAATTGCTGTAATAATATGTCGATGCGACAAAGACGTAAACAAACAAGAAATAGAGGGGTGAATGTTTATGACAGTGTGGGGGGACTGTCTGTCCTTCCCTGGCTCTTTATATACACCCCCACAGAGGAAGCTGTTGTTACAGTGTCATATTGATTTCATACATCTTCATATAGCAATCACTACCTTTACTGATTGCTGACTTCCTGTTTCCAACGACCTACTTAACAGGTTAATTGTGTCATCATCAGATTCATAATCAGTCTGACAGAGATATAGGTTAGTGACCCAGAAGCCTCTCCCCCTCAAATTGGTCACATGACTCAAACATAGACCTTCACCAGAAGCTGATCATGCAATGCTACCCCCACCCACCCCTCCCCCCAAAAACCCCTGGTGATTACATGATACTCAAGCATGTTACAGGGAACAGAATGCCCTTAAAGCAGCAGAGTTATGAGGGTGTTACCCTGAGTAAGTCCAGGTCATGACACCTTACACCAGTAGAGATGATGTTGTGACACCTTAACCTTGAACAGACAATGCCATGATACTGTCCCCCAGAACACGATGCACAGGTAACACTGTCCATGCTTACCCACACCTGACTAATCTGCCATTGATTCGGGAAAGATATATGTCAGGTCATATAGCAAGAGAGCATCTACAAAGGTACAAAATACTGATCATCAATCATTCAGAGTTCAGATCTAATAGGAGTACAAAATACAAATACAACAACAGTCATGTGTTACATTAAACAACAGTTTACATTAGCCATTGTATTTATAACAAATATATGTAGAATGTAGATGATGCATTTTAAGTAGAAATTGGCAGTACATCTCTTAATGACATTCTAATTTGAGTTAAAGAGAAAATATTATCTAGATCCAACTATATATATGAAATCTGGATTTATTTTTTACTATGGATTAATCGAGTCCGTTATTAGAGGAGAAGGAATGGAGAAAGCTTCAGGAAGAGTTGATTCAGTGCTCAGTCATACTCATATTAAAAATCCATAAAATATAATGAAACCGTCATAAATCTGAGGTCTGGAGGGACGCGGGGTTACCTGTGTGGATCACCTGTATTACCTGTATGGATCACCTGTATTACCTGTATGGATCACCTGTACAGAGTCAGGGCTGTGATCGTTCTCTTATTACAGAGCTTGCCAATTTCTCAGTGTAGATTTACGGGATTTAACAGTCCTTACAACCATTTCTATTTCAACTGTTCTGCTCAAACATTCTGGCAGTTAAATTGTGTTCTCTTTCTTAAACTGAAGGTCTAAGTACCAGTAATAGTTACTGGTGACATTATGGAATATCATTCCAGATTTCCTATATATTTTAATGATTGCATTAATTACTAAATATTGTTCCTATTTAACTGGGAATACTGTTCTTGCATTACATGTATTTTTCAAAATTGATTGTATTATGGAATATTGTTTAAATTAGCAAAACAGAGGATCAATATAGTAGGAGTTACTAAATACACAACAGAATGTTATTCAATAAATTAAATTATTCACATACAGAAATATGTGGCGCATAATACATTACTGGTATTTATCTAAATGCTTCAATTGGTATGTACCGGGGGGTATTTGTAATATATTCAAATATTAAGAAAAGAGCAGAAATGATAACAATGAAGAAGAATGTGAAATATGTTTTAACAACCAGTAACAAACACTCGACAGGTCTACAGAACCACTTCAACAGCCACTTTCTTCACCAGCCACATTTGTTTTTATCACAGGATGCAAATCCAAACAGAGCAACCAAAAACTGTTGAACATCAATGTAAACACATAAAACCACAGACTGGCTTCATCGGTCCAATCAATAGCGGACTAATTAGGTCTCCGATTACAGAGTGGTGCACTATTAAAATAATCTCCTTGTAAATGAGCATTTCCTGCAAACAGTCTATACTGCTTGCATTCGTATTACAATTATTTATGTCAAAATGTTACTTTTCTTTTAAATTGATAAAACTATGGTCCTATGGCTGGTAGCTTGATATGCATGTACCGGTGTATCTATCTCTGTGTACAAAGCTAGCGAGTCGGACAGAATGCTTTCACAATGACATGACATCACAGATGATCTATAACCTACAAACAGCCGACTGAGTGACCTTGACCTGAGGATCATGGCTTACCTTGGCCTCTAGCATGGCCTTCATGGTGTGTGTACTGGCCGGCATCTGCTTCAGCTGTAGGTCCAGTTCCTTCAGCTCATCAGACAAACGTGTCTTCTCCTGGAAGACAAGACAAGAGCCTCTAACTAATTCCATCTAATACACATGTCAAATCAACTACATCAACCTGAAAGTTTATAATTTGTTTAATAATTTAGGGGGAGGTGAAAACAATTTATAAGATCCATCTAACTGTATACTATATACTAAATTAAAAAAATAGTTTCTTATCGAAGCAGTGTCAAAATCTTTTATTCAAAAAGATAGGGCCTTTTATTCTGCTTTTCTGAGATAAATTCATTTCCAGTCAATACTATCAGTAAGTGTTGTATGTATACTGCATATCCATTGCAGCATGTAAATAATTGATCAAGTAAACTTCTATACCTAACAATGAGCACACAAACACAATGTTAAGTATTGAGTCTGTCATAAGACACTAAGTTTTGAGTATTCTGACCTCTCTGAGCGCTGTAGACTCATCCTGCTGCTGGCTGAGCTCGTTCTGGAGTTGTTTGATCTTTCGCTCATCCTCGAGTCTCTGAGCCTGCAGACTCTCGATCTCGAGCTGGTTCTCCTGAATGTTGCCCACTGAGTGGCCCTTACTTTGTAACATCTCGAGCAGCTTCTTCATGCTCTCATCTCGAGCAGCCAGCGTCTGTTTCTGAATCTCAATTCGTAGCTCCATCTCATCAACTGTCTTTCGTAAAATGAGTATTTCTTTTGATTGCTTGTCCTTCTCTCGCTGAAGAATCTCAATTTCTTGTTGAGATATTCGGGAACTTGCCTGAACATCTTCCCCAAGACTGACTTGGTTTTCCAGACTTTGTATCACAGAGGACTGTTTCTGAGTTTGTTTGGAAAAAAAAACACCCAAAATTCAATTCGGTGAAACACTTACTGAATTCAAAGCCAATCAAATTTGAAAAAGGCTTGCTATTTAAAAACTTCCATTACTGTTGTTATCAGCTTAATTGTTGAAGATTAAATCTTTATAGATCTAGTGATTTTTGAGGGGGCACTAGCCCATCATTGAGGCTACTGATTATTTTTTACTTAACAAACACAGTTTTATGATAAGATGTATCATCCTGACATTGAACTTTTAAACTCCAATTTCAAGTCAGCTCATTTCAATATTACAATACTTATCTTACCTTAAGCTCAGCTTGGGCCACCTTCAGTTGTTCATTCATCAAACAATACTTGGCACTTTCTTCCTTTCTCAGGGCTCGCTCTTTTTTCAGTTCTGGACTCCAGAAAGTTTTAATACTGTTCATACTAGAACTCAGCTTTTCTTTGGTTGAGTCTAGTTCCTGTTGAAGCTTGGCACAGTCCTTGCTTAACTCAGCGATCTGTCCTTCCAAATCCAGGACAAAAGTGTCACGGAAGTTCCTCATCTCTTGATTGTACAGCTGTGTAGTATAATCTGGACGTTCCATAGAGCGGGACCGCCCGGGGTAGTGGTGGTCACGCTCCAACGACCTTGCTCCCATATGAGGGTATTCCCTGTCTGTCACCCTCTCCCTGCTAAAACTTGATGACATAGTATAACTGTGTAGGTCTCTGGGACTAATGTTTGAATTGGATTCACTCTGTGCCAACATCTGAAGTCTGTCAATCTGTCTCTCTAGTGACCGCTCACTGAGCTGTGGGCTTCCATCTTGCTCATATCTCTCCCGAAGTGAACGAACACTGTGAAGAGTATTGGATTTCATGCCAGAATTTGTTGGGCTGCTATAAGGACTACTGTGGGCATTAGAGAGAACAGGATTAGAAGATAATGCTGGATTAGAGGGACTATGATAGGGACTTCCTCCTCCATGACTGTTTACTCCTCCCTCGAAATAATATGCATGTCCTGGGGAATGACTTAATGTCTGGGACCGAGTCAACATTTCTGAGGACCCCATCGGCATGGACTGACCATTCTTAGCTGGAGATGTGTGTGTACTTCCATCAGCGATTACATATCCTCCCGAATTTTTTCGAGATTTTCCAGAGAAGATATTTTTTGGAAGAGATGCAGTCATGCTGCTGAATGGACCATGGCTGGGGCTCTCCTTGCCATTCCGCGCCTTACCTTCTTTCGACTTCTTGCTTTTACTAAACATTTTGATTTATGACGTCTAGTCATCAGCGAATAATGCGCGAACTCATTATCCTCTTGAGTATACCGATTACCGTCTCCGCGGGGGCTTGGGCGAAAGAAGATCTCAATCAGCGAAAAGGTCCATCACAGAGAAAGAGAAAAACGTTTTATGACTAGCTCTGTCAAACATGACACCTGCTAAACAAATTTAGCTCGGGTAGGACAACATCTTCGACGGAGTCTGCCTTCACCTGGGCTTTTCTAAAGGCAGACACAACTTCAACATTTGCAGACAACTTTTTTTCAGCAGCCAGTCTTAATTAATATTTATCTCTCTACTTCCGGTGTTTAAATATTTAAGAATGGATTTAAGGAAACGAATTAGTAAAAAGATCTTTCCGATCCAATATTCTTGTTTTACAAGAACATGTACAAATCATCATTTTTGAAAGTAGGGTGGGGCCAAACTTTACCGAAATCGTGGTATGCGCTAATAAATAGATAAATAAATAATCCGCCAATTTTCAATCCGTAAATTGGGGGGGGGGGGGGAGGGGGGGGGGGGGTAATGTAGACCGTAACAAACCTATCGAACTTCTACTTAAACGTTAATTTTGAATCATTTCACTACAGTTTTGTATACCCCACAAAAAATATGGAAGGAGGGCAACTCTTTTAAAATTATATTTCCTATATGTAAATTTAAGAAAAATGTTTGCTGCGAGAAACATATTGGGGAGGGGAAGTTTAAACAAAATCATCAGGTTTTAAAAACGATTATAAATTTAAAGTTTAATTATTTTTTTTCATCTTATCATGAAATTCCTGTACGTACACAGGGTTTGGATTTGAATCATCTGGTTAATTTGGAATAATTTTGTTATCTCAGTACAGTGATTTTTGCGGTGGTTGTTGGCAGAGACATAAACGTAGACATAGACGTTATTTATGTCTCTGTTGTTGGTAATAGTTTGGAGATTCATCTTTATGGTGACCAGACCACAGACATAAATAACATGTCTCTGATAATGACATTTAATTTAAACACTTGAATTCCGAGACATGGTCATAAAAAATCATATAAACGATTTTTTACAATCATTCCTTAAATCGATATTTTACAGTATACCGTCAACGCGGATCCCGCACTTTGAAACTTTTTGATTTTAAATCTACGTAAATTGCATATCATCCTGAGAGGATACACTGAACTGAAAAAACAAAACCTGACTGATCCTCTTGTATGCATGCAGCTCACGATCTATTATCATTATCATTTAATTTTCATATGATGTACCTTGAAGTTGATGCTTTGTCAATAAATATATAGAACATTTTTTTTTCTCGATTTTTTTTTGGCGCTCAATAATATGCAAAGTTTTGAGATGCGAAATTATTAGTCTCTACATGAATATCAATTCAAAACTAGAGCAAAGCTCGTTGCAAAGCAACGAGTGGGTCTTCCGTTAATGTCGGAAGTAAAGCTGGAAGTTCCTGTAAGAAGCAGAGCTCTTGAACCAATAACAAGAGTAACTAAAATAAAAAGATGAAAAATCGAATTATTCCTGGTACGACTTAACAAAATTCGAATGATTTTAAGTACGACTTAACAAAAACCTTCCTGCTTTCAAGAACGACTTAACCAAAAAAACCCGAATGTGTTCAAGTACGACTTAACAATTATTAATGGTACGAGTTAACTTTACTTTGAACATTACGCTATTTTTTAAACCAAGGACGCGGAAACAAAATTTCTGGAAAAATCAATTTTTAAACCCCGATATCTCTGTAATGCATCGTCCGATTTTAAAACGGCTATCAGTGTTAGATTCAGCTTAATAAGCTCTACAAAACACATATTCATTTTCGATTTGATCAGAAAATTCATTTTTTCGAAAAATTTGTTTCACTTCCGGTTTTGACCGGAAGTGACGGATTTTTATTTCCAGCCTTATTGCACATGTAAATTGCCAAATTCATAACCACAGAAAATTTCAAGATTCTATCTTAAAGCGTTTTTGAGAAATGTCGCGGACAAAATGACTTTTTTTAAAGTTTAAAAATGACGTGACGTCAAAACGAAAGTGACGTTGTTATGGAAACTTTAACATCTTTGAGGCAGTATAATTGCACATAATCCCTGAAAGTTTCCTTTAAATAAGTTAAAAACTTTTTGAGTTATGAAGCCGAAAAGGAGTCAGAAAAAAAAGAAAAAGAAAAAAAACTAGAGCAAAGCTCGTTGCAAAGCAACGAGTGGGTCTTCCGTTAATGCCAGAAGTAAAGCTGGAAGTTCCTGTAAGAAGCAGAGCTCTTAAACCAATAACAAGAGTAATAAAAAGAAAAAGATGAAAAAAATCGAATTATTCCTGGTACGACTTAACAAAATCCGAATGATTTTAAGTACGAATTAACAAAAACCTTTTTGATTTTAAGAACGACTTAACAAAAAAAATCCGAATGTGTTTAAGTACGACTTAACAATTATTTTTGGTACGAGTTAACTTTACGATAAACATTATGCTATTTTTTAAACCAAGGACGCGGAATCAAAATTTCCGGGAAAATCAATTTTTAAACCCCGATATCTCTGTAATGCATCGTCCGATTTTAAAACGGCTATCAGTGTTAGATTCAGCTTAATAAGCTCTACAAAACACATATTCATTTTTGATTTGATCAGAAAATTAATTTTTTCGAAAAATTTGTTTCACTTCCGGTTTGGACCGGAAGTGACAGATTTTCATTTCGAGCCTTATTACAGAGGTAAATCGACCAAATCATAACCATTGAAAATTTCAAGCTTCTATCTTAAAGCGTTTTTGAGAAAAGTCCGGGACAAAATGACTTTTTGAAATTTTTAAAAATGACGTCACGTCAAAACGGAGGTGACGTTCTCTTTAAAACTTTTACATTTTTGAGGGACGCCAACTTGCAAAAATCTCTGAAAATTTCATCAAGATCGGTTTAAAACGTTTTGAGTTATGAAGCAAAAAAGGAGTCAGAAGAAAAGAAAAAGAATAATAACTAGAGCAAAGCTCGTTGCAAAGCAACGAGTGGGTCTTCCTTTAATGTCGGAAGTAAAGCTAGAAGTTCCTGTAAGAAGCAGAGCTCTTAAACCAATAACAAGAGTAGCTAAAATAAAAAGATGAAAAAATCGAATATTCCTGGTACGACTTAACAAAATCCGAATGATTTTAAGTACGACTTAACAAAAACATTTCCGATTTCAAGAACGACTTAACAAAAAAAATCCGAATGTGTTCAAGTACGACTTAGCAATTATTTTTGGTACGAGTTAATTTTACTTTGAACATTACGCTATTTTTTAAACCAAGGACGCGGAATCAAAATTTCCGGAAAAATCAATTTTTAAACCCCGATTTCTCTGTAATGCATCGTCCGATTTGAAAACGGCTTTCAGTGTTAGATTCAGCTTAATAAGCTCTACGAAACACATATTCATTTTTGATTAGATCAGAAAATTCATTTTTTCGAAAAATTTGTTTCACTTCCGGTTTCGACCGGAAGTGACGGATTTTTATTTCCAGCCTTATTGCACATGTAAATTGCCAAATTCATAACCACAGAAAATTTCAAGACTCTATCTTAAAGCATTTTTGAGAAATGTCGCGGACAAAATGACTTTTTTTAAAGTTTAAAAATGACGTAACGTGAAAACGGAAGTGACGTTGTTATGGAAACTTAAACATCTTTGAGGCATTATAATTGCACATAATCCCTGAAAGTTTCCTTTAAATAAGTTGAAAACTTTTTGAGTTATGAAGCCGAAAAGGAGTCAGAAAAAAAAGAAAAAGAAAAAAAATAATAATAAAAAGAAACCGAAGAATAACAAGAGGGTCTTCCGTTGGAAACGGAAGACCCTAATAATAATAAAAAGAAACAATAGAATAACAAGAGGGTCTTCCGTTGGAAACGGAAGACCCTAATAATAATAAAAAGAAACCGAAGAATAACAAGAGGGTCTTCCGTTGGAAACGGAAGACCCTAATAATCAATTTTCAATGAAATTAATTATTATTAAATAACATGAAGCTTTATATTATTCAAGTATAGTTTCATATGATTGACTTTTATGAATACTTCGATAACTGCATGCATGGGGGGGGGGGGATATAGCCCCCCCCCCCCGCCCCCCCCCCATCCCACAAACACACTTTCAATTTGTTTCCGACGCCACTGGCATGGGTGTTTCAATTGGTAATCTATACAGGTATAGAGTGAAGTGTCATGACTGGCATTAGCTGTGACAATAATTCAACATTCGTTTTAAAAGTAGAGATGTGGACCATTTTAGATGGCCAGGATCCACTTTGATATGAAGTACATTAAGATGAGTGTGATTAGACCTACATGTACATGTAGCTTGACCTCTAAACCTCTGACCTCTGAATTAGACATTTAGTTCAAGGTAATTGCACATCATTTATCCGACAATCGCTCGGTCTATGGGTGAAGAATTAGGAGGAATGGGCCAAGAGGAAGGATGGTATCTTATTGACAAAGCATGACAAAGATATGCTGTGACCTTGAACATTTATAAGTGGTGAGGAATAGTTTTTTTATAGGTCTGCGCACGCCGTTTTTCTCAATGACATTAGATATGGGTAAAGTATGGGCCAAATTGGACAGAGGGAAGTTAAAATATGACCCGGACAAGAATAAGTCACAAATATCCACCTCTACATGCATATAACCAGGGACGTATATACTATAGTATATACCATGTATACGTCCCTGATATAACCCAGCCAAAATAAGGCCGTCCTAAAAAAAAGGTTTGTTTGGAATTGCCTCCTGGAGGTTTCTAGACCCTGGAGAGGGGGGTTATTTTTCAAAATAGAAGTTTAACTAATTAAGAAGTGGTAAAAAAAAAAAAAATTAAAAAAATCTCCGCATAAAAAAGTTAAAAAAAAATTTTTTTTGCTAGTAAAATTATATCTCGGGGGGGGGGGGTGGTGGTCAGTGAGGCCAAATTGGTACATGGCTAGAGTGAAGTGTGAGCCAGATTTGAGGATGACATATTGTAAAAAAATGTGTTGAAATATCCATAATTCGGTCTTATTTAATTTTGGTTTAAATTATTCGTTTTTTCTATTTTCAATGAGATGTTCGTAAAAATTATTTCATTTTGATTGGTTCGATCAGTACGGCGCCATTATTCAAGAATGTAAACACGATGAGAATAGGATGGCTTCATTTGGACAGGTTTTCATTGATTTGATAATTCAAGAAATGCTTAATCAACCGTCTCAATCAATAATAATGCAGCTTCTCAAGTTTCACTTTTTCATACGACATATGACCGTGTCGTGTTGACAGTTTTTCGCCCACATGGGCTCGGTTGTCGGATAGTTGAGTTCTTAATTATTGGTTCATGATGACAAAATTTATTAAAATTGGTAATCTTATCTGCATTTCTATATTGTCATAAAACCATTCACTGAAAACCCTTGTTTCAATCATGTTTTAATCCTGTTTCATCCATGTTACAAGAGTATTAAACGAATATGTTAAAAAGGAAAAACAGCACATCATTCATGTCTGATGATACCAAAGCACCTCCTAGACTACTGATGGCAAAAGAAAAAGGGACAGGCCAATAAAAACAGCAGAGAACATTGAACACACTTTTTGTAACAGCGAATTACAGACTGTCGTAGAGTTTTCAATAGCTTGCTGGATTGCTCAGTAGGGTATACAATTTGGTCAGCCAGGTGTCACATTAGGTCTTAATCTAGGTCGTGTGATTACTTAAACAAAAAAATGCTTTCTTTGGTGATTCATGCGGGATATGAAGGTGGCAACATTGCAGGAAAAATACATAATTAACCCACATTACACTTGTGTAACCCCACAACCTAGATTCAGACTTGATGTAATACCTGGCCAACCAAATTGTACGTATGTATCCCATTGAGCATTCACGCAAGCTATTGAAAACTCTGCCTGTATTCAGTAATTTGATATAAAGTAATTGAAACGGAGGTTTTCAGTGAATGTTTTGCAATACACAGAAATACAGATAAGATTACCAATTTTCATCAATTTAGTCTTCAGGAACAAATAATTAAGAATATATACGGTAACTCATCATAGACATGCAAGTTGTTCTAGTGCAAAAAAAAATCTCATTTAAAGGGGCTCAAATAAAATTGTGCTTCATAGAGAGGGTTAAAGCAAGGGTTTGTTTGCCCTATCAACCTACATGTTCATCAGAGTGTTCGCCATAATTATCGTTCACCCTATACCTTGTTTGCTCCATATCCTGTTTACCCTTTTGTATATTTTATTTTAAAATATCTTTTGTTCTAAATTTAGTTATCAAAAATGCACTGTCTATTTTCTGAAAACATAATCGGTTGATTTGTAGATAGCCTCTTTCTTTATGTTCGTGTTTTGTTGTTTTGAAAACAACTGACGAAATGAGGACGTGATATACCGGTATATATATAATATAATGGGCCTGAAAAGGAAATAAGAAACAGCTCTTTTGATTTAGAAAAATATTTAATAGCCGTCATTTTATCAATGAAAGAATTTCATTCGTAATCAATGTTTTATTTTGACATAGACCATGCATTTATGTTAGTCTGATTATAGAATAAATTATTTTGTGATATAATATATTTGATACCCTATTTACTAAGAACAATCATTTTACATCAAATGTTTTAAAATCTGTGGGAAACAGACCTTAGGCAAACAAATTTAGGGTGAACAGACTTTCAGGTGAACAGAAATTAGGGTGAACAGTGCATTGAACAAAAGCATTATAGGTCGAACAAACATACATTTATGTGAAGTATGAATCACATTTTTACTCTCTGGCAATTTTTTTTTCTGAACTAAAATAATAGTTTCCAGTAATATAAGATATGGTTTCAGATTGAATATTCACCAGAAGAACAAGATGCCATACAAAATGCCCTGAGGCAGAAGCTTGGCCCTGAGTTCATCAGTCAGCGTGCCGGAGCTGGAGGTCAAAGGGTAAGTGAATAAACATCTGAGAATAAGAACTAACGTGTATTACTGTATATTCCTAATTAAGCGCGAGGAATCCGCGTAGAATGATGAATCAAGAGAAGAGCACCTCACGAATTTTAAATTATAATTAAAATCTTGCTTTTATTTATTGGACATATATGTAAACTACGTAAAACTATGATAAAAATTCGGCATTTGCAATGTTATGTTCTCGTGATTTGATGGAAAACGGCTGATTTGCGGAATTAAGTACCTGCGTAAAATAAAGAATCTACAGTATATACATGATATAGTAAAAAATTGTCAAATGGGCTCCCTCTTGACTGTGTTCAGATTTAGAGTTTGCTCTCACTCCTGTTTTGAGTCGTAGCTTTCAACCAGTAAATCATGCATTGTTGTAAAAAAAAAAGATACTGTTTTTGACATACTCATGATATTTAGCAGAATTATTGCTTGTACCTGTAAACATCTTGGTGGTATAGATGCGTGATGATCCCGTCATCAGGTGGATCCTCCTTCCTCGGTTGTTTCGGCGCTGTCCACTACAACCTCCAGAGGTGCGCCGACTGGGGTGATCAGCTCCCAGCCCGGGACCATCCAGCTATCCGCCTGTGAAATGATCTTACATTCACAATTGTCTCTCACTGTCTTCCCCACTGTCCCTCTCTTCTTCTCCACAACCATAGCGATGCTATTTCTGCCTCTCTGCTTAGTCGCCCTATGAGCTGTCTTCTCTCTAACCCAATAACTCCGATGACTCTCAGGGCTCGCCACAAGGATTGTCCAACAAAGCCCCGCGTGCCAACCTCCACTGGGAAACACCATACTCTCCACCCTCTCTCCTGACAATCTGCCACAAGCTCCTGATATTTCCCCATTTTCCGCTCATATGCGTCTTCCATTCTCTCCTCCCAAGGAACTGTCAGCTCCACTATAATGACTTGCCTACTTGACGGAGACCAGATCACTATGTCAGGTCGCTTGTTGGTGGATGCTACTTCCGTTGGGAATTGCATTCTGGTTTTCAGGTCAGCTCGCATTTGCCAGTCTCCTGCCGTGCCAAGAAGTCCTCTACCCTCCCCAGTGCTGCCTGTCTTCTCCCTCTCTCCTGCTCTTACAAAGTTGATGAACTTGAGCCGCTTGTCCTTTGGTGGTGGTCTCTTCCTGGCTTTTTCGAGAGAGTCTGCAAGCACCGAAAGTATCTGGTCATGCCGCCATGTATATCGGCCTTCAGACAATGCTACGGAGCATGATGACAATATATGCTCCAAATTTGCTGGTTTTCCACAAAGTTTGCAATTGGGGTCCTCAGTTAAGCCCCATACTGCCAAATTTGTTGGACTTGGTAGCACATCATATACTGATCTTAGGAGAAACTGCAATCTGTTTGGCTCCATCGACCACATGTCATTCCAGGTCACTTTCCTCTGCCTTACTGCTTCCCAATTCATCCAGCTTCCTTGTTTCTTCATGCCTACTGCTTTAACCATTCTTGAGTCTTCCTCCATCACCCGGACTTCCTTTTGCACTAGCTTCCTTTGCACTCCTTTGCCTGCTGTTCTCCATCTGGTTGATGTAATTGTTCCCAGGCCCAGTCTTCCGACTGCTACATTTCCCACAATGTCTGCTTGCTTCAGGCGTAACTCTGCTTCCCGGACTGTGTCTTGAACAGACCACTTCCTGCCTGCTTCTAGATTCACCCTGGCTCCGCGCACCTTCTCATCTTTACTGTCTCTAAGTGTTAGATGTTGTCGCACTTTGGTAACCTTGTATTCTTCGACAAGAGATGATAGCGGTAATTGTAGTTTAGTCCCTACACTGTAGAGTCCCACGCTACTAAAGCACTGTGGTATTGCTAGCCATCGGCGAAGGAATTTTGTAGTCAGGCGCTCCATAGCTTCTACCCGGGACATTGGTACATCGTACACCTGCAAAGGCCACAAAATCCGAGGGAGTACTCCATGCTGGTATATCCAGGTTTTGTATTTTCCTGGCAGTCCACTTTTGTCTATTGCCTCCATCCACTGTTGTAGTTGTTCTACAGTGTTGGTTGTGTTCTTGGTGTCCCTCAGTGTGTCATCAAAATACTTCCCCAGGCATTTCACTGGCTTCTCCGAGACTGATGGGATTATCTCCTGTCCAAGCTGGAAGTCGTAGTTTGTCACCCTTCCTTTCTTCAGCACCAGACTTCTAGACTTTGATGGTTTGATTTTCATCCTAGCCCAACTGATAAGCTCTTCTATTTCTTTGAGCGTCCATCTTGCTTCAATTGCAGTCTTAGTACTGATTGTCATATCATCCATGAATGCACGCACTGGTGGTTGACGTATGCCTGCTCTCATCCATGGGCCTCTACTCATCTTCTCTGTTGATTTCACCAGTAGGTTCATAGCTGCTGCGAATAGTATGACTGAGATTGTACAGCCAGTGACTATACCAACTTCTAGTCGTTGCCATGAGGTTGTGTAATCTCCAATGGAGAATCTCAACTCCAGTCTGTTGAAATATTCCTCTAATAGATGTCTTGTCTTTGCTGGAACATGATACTTCTCCAAGGTTAGCTGCACAAGTTTATGTGGCATTGATCCATAGGCATTGGCAAGATCTAACCAAATAACAGCTAACTCCCCTTTTCCTTCTCTGGCCTCCCTAATAATTTGAGTGAGAACGCTTGTGTGCTCAATGCAGCCTGATACACCTGGGACTCCCCCTTTCTGCACTGCTATGTCCACATAGTTGTTGTCCAACATGTATCTTGTCATGCGGTTAGCCATTACTGAGAGCAAGATCTTCCCTTCTACGTTCAAGAGTGATATAGTTCGGAACTGCGACAGGTTCTTGGAATTCTCCTCCTTGGGGATGTAGCAGCCCTCTGCCTGATTCCAGCTGTCTGCCAGGCGACCTCTTCTCCAAATGACCCGGATGTGTTTCCATAGACGTCTTGTCAGCCTTGGGCAGTTCTTGTAAACTTTATATGGAATACCATTTGGTCCTGGCGCTGATGCTGCTCTTGCTTTCTGGATGACATCTCTCACCTCTTTGGCCGTAGGTTCGCTTTCATCGAAGATGTGTTCTGGTTCACATACTTGAATAAGTTTGGGTTGCTCAGGCAATTCTTCATCCCTCTTCTCATCACTGTGGACTTCTTTTAGATGGTTTTCCACTTCTGCTTTCTCAGCCAGCAGCTTTCCTGAGCTTTTCTTCCCTAACAGCTTTGATGTAAATTGAAATGGGTTTGCTGTAAACCTTGCTCTTGCTCTGGCCCTCTCTTTCCTCCTCTTCCTGCTCCTTTCTGCCCTGTTCAGTATCTTCAGTCGTTCTCTCATGCCTTGTCTTAGCTCCGCCAAAGCTGCTCTTTCCTCTTCGGGTGCGACTCTGTATCTCTTTGACAACTGCCTCAAATCTCTCCTTATCGACGCTCTTTCCTGTTGTCGTCTATTTCTGTGCCCAGTTGATTTCTGTTGTTTCTGCCTGACCTCTTCCAAACCGAATCTCTCCTTTCCCACATTGTACATTATTGTGGCCATGGCCTCCACCTTTTTGTCTACTCCTCCAGCCAATGATGTGTTCAGGATTGAATCTACATCAAAATCAAATTGATCCCAATCTGCTTTGTTGTTATTAGGTGGCCACCTGATTTTCTGCTTCCGTTCTCCAGATTTTGTATCAATACTGGGCTCTGGCATCGCCTGGCTGTGATCCTCTGGAACCTGCTGGTCGACTTCCTCGCTGTCTGGCACTTGGACGCTGTGGTCACTTTGGTCTGAGTCCTGGACCACCTCCTCCTCCGTCTCATCAGGTTGCCCTGTGCGTTGTGCCAGCCGTTGATTTGGTCTGCACCCCATCTTTGCCATATGAATCTTCAGCCCCCTTGCGTTCTTCAGAGTCTTTCCACAACTGCAAATTGATCCGTTAATCAATTTATATGTTACTAGATTAACAGGTGTGTTACCGTCAGGCAATATATCCGCTCTCAATATATTGATATATATTGGTACGTTGCATCCTCACACCATCAGGATCCTGAGTCGACTCATGGGCGTGTAGTGGACTCAGGACCCCTCACGTGAGGATGGGTACATTGGTATTTCTAGGAATTGAAGGTCTAAAAAGTGTCTATTTTAGTGAAATCTATAAGCTAGAGTAGATAGACACTTGAAGTTTCATGATAAGAAATCATTTTTTAAAATGATGGATTTCAGTCCCCTCCTTGACGTAGATAGACACTTGTTTGACTAGCCATCAAAGTAGTTTATACCATAGACACCAAGGTATTTTACTAGTTCAAGGTTTTTCAGGAAGGTGAGGGTTCAGTTATTAACCCGTATGTATAATGGATGAAATTATCACTGTACTTACTATTCATTGTTTCTGTACTTGGGGATTATAGTGTTTATTAAACACTTGTTTCATATTACTTTTATCTAATGATTGACTTTATGTCTTTTTCATGCTTGCAGCTTGCTTACATTGAGGGATGGCGTCTCATCAACCTGGCCAATGAAATGTTTGGCTTCAATGGCTGGTCTCACTCTGTGACCCAGCAAACTGTCGGTAAGTGAAGACAAACATCAAAGCATGTATACATAATTATAAGATCTGCGGCAGTAACTATATGTAATGAAGGACTTATTCTGATTCTGTATCTTAGCTTCACTGACTGCTGTCTTCAAAATCATTTCATCATCAACCAGGCTTGGGGTAATGCTAAATGTAATGGTAATGCATTGCAATGCATTACATGTTTTCAAAGTAATGCTAGTAATGTGTAATGCCTCAAAATTAGCATTACAAGTAATGCTAATGTAATGCATTACTTTCCAAAATCTAGTGTAATGCTGGCATTACATGGCATTACTTTGCATTACTATGCATATTTATGCATGTTCACTTTAAACAGTTAAAAAATGTGATGAATAAATGAATAGTTGAAATTGAATTTGATTCAATTTATTTTCAAAGAAGAAAGAAAGAATTCTAATTAAGAAAAAAATGTTTTAATTGTACATGTTTTATTAAAAAAAGTTTTTTAAAATTCATTTTTGAATTATTTATATTACTTATATTACTAAAGATAACAGCACAATTTCATAACATTTTTAAGAGTGTTGTTATTAAGATAAGAGTTTTTAATCATTTAAACAATTTACTCCAATTAGTTTGCACTTCAATAAGAAATGTGTCAACAACACACTATGCCCCCAGGATAATCTAAGTATCAAAACAATCTATTGTTATAAGAAGTGCTAAACACCCCAATCCCCTTCCCTTCGCTATGTCACAATAGAATAGGAGACAGACATGCACCTTTGAAAGCATGATGAATGCACTGTCCATCCATGATGAAAATCAATATCACTTCCAATATTATAACCCATTTGAAAATAATCTTACTTATTTTCTCTCTTTCTCTCGTCTGTCTGTCTCTCTCTCTCTCTCTTTCTTGTATATTAATTACACTGTACATTAGTTTGGACTGATAGAAAATACAAGATTCATGTATTTTTTCTATTATTGCACTTAATATATCCTAAGATAAAGATCATCAAACAGTACTTTTCAGTCCAAGCTTCGACTGCTCCTGTAAAACATTTATTTAGTATAGCTGGGAAGATTTTCAAACTAACAGGATGCAGTTAAAAGATGAACCCTTTGAAAATTCGATCATAAAGTGCAACAGCAATCTTTTGTCAAGTGTACTCCGTAAAAAGAAATACGACTAAAATGTATTAAGAATTATAACTGGGAAAAATCATCTGTTTAAAAATTAATAAAATTAAGTGTCCAAAATTATAAAGATTTGTGTAATCTGGGAATATATCTATATTTAGCTTTTAAAAACCGCAATATTATTTCATTAATTGTTTTTGTTACGCATGTTATCCTGTGTCTCTATTTCATATCTGATATTGTTTCATGCCAAATGTTTATAAATATCATTTTACTTATGTAATATGTTGTTCATATTGCCACAATATTATTATATATTGAGCAAATAAAGAATGACTCTTGTTTATTCATTGAATTTGAACACGATACTGGGCATGAAGCTGTAGATATGTTAAAGAGTGTTGTATATTTGAAACATTTGCAAAAACTCTTTATTAGCTTTAATTTAAAAAAAAAGTAATGGTAATGGTAATGCATTACTTTACTCATGTAATGGTAATGTAATGCATTACTTCAAGAAAATCAAGTAATGGTAATGGTAATTTAATGCCCAAATTCATGAAGTAATGGTAATGTAATGCATTACTTTACAATGTAATTCGCCCCAAGCCTGTCATCAACCGTCGGGTTTGATACTTATTTATTTTTTTCTTAGTAACTGTGTTGCAAGAAAAAAAAATGAAAAGCAGCAGTACTATATGTAGTATTAGTCATTGCTTTGCATATACATACAAAATGTTTGACTTTTTATTAGATGCTTGTTTTAAATGTTCATTTGATGTATACTACAATCCTTTGACAGATTTTGTAGACCACTGCGGAGGCAGGTACTTTGTTGGAGTCAGTGCTTTTGTCAAAGTTCAGCTCAAGGTTAGTGTCATGATGATTAGGAATGCTGAAGAGAACATAAAGATTGTCACAAATAACATTAACCGATATACTAAAGATGTCTTGTTAAAAGTTCAAGTAAAGGGAAATAAATGATGCATATTTTATACCAATGGTTCCATGTCTCTTTTAACATATAAAATATCAAAGATTTCGAAATGTTAAAATTTGTTTGATATATTAACTATACTCTGTCTCAAAATATTATCGGTTTCATTTTTACTCAATATTGAAATAAATACCTTGTGGTTCAAACAATATTCTTACTTACTATTCTTATTTTAACGATAGAACATTCTATCTACCCCCCCCCCCCCCCCCCCCCCAGCCTATCAGGTTTCAATACACAAATACACAGCTAAAATACCCGAGTCTACAGGGATTTTGCATTGCAACAGATATAAAAGTACCAGGATAATAACATTGAAAAATTGGTAAATCTTATGCAATCATTTAAAGATCCATTTATCATGTTTATCATTTGGCGTACAGTAAATATGTAAAAACAGTTATTTTTTTCTTCTCCTGATAAGGATGGTGTGTTTCATGAAGACATTGGGTATGGCGTTAGTGAAGGAATGAAATCAAAAGCTCTGTCCATTGAGAAAGCTAGGAAAGAAGCTGTTACTGATGGGCTCAAGCGGGCACTCAAGTAAGTATTCAAGTGATCATTAAACTGATTACATAGTTTAAGTCTAATTCAAGTGATGAAAAAAGATTATCAAATATGAATTCAGAATATGAACTCAAAGATAACATGTATTAAATGAACCAGATAATTTTTTTTGTATGTAGAAATCTCTTTGTTAGTTTGGCAGTTTGTTAATGTAACAATCTGTATCAATTGAAGGAGCTTTGGGAATTCCATGGGGAACTGCTTGGCAGACAAAGACTATCTAAAGTGTATCAACAGAGCCCCAAAACCTGTAAGTACATGGTGGGGTGTAATCCTTGGTATTCAGTACATGGTGGGGTGTAATCCTTGGTATTCAGTACATGGTGGTGTGTAATCCTTGGTATTTAGTACATGGTGGTGTGTAATCCTTGGTATTCAGTACATGGTGGTGTGTAATCCTTGGTATTCAGTACATGGTGGTGTGTAATCCTTGGTATTCAGTACATGGTGGTGTGTAATCCTTGGTATTCAGTACATAGTGGTGTGTAATCCTTGGTATTCAGTACATGGTGGGGTGTAATCCTTGGTATTCAGGACATGGTGGTGTGTAATCCTTGGTATTCAGACACATTATCATACCAACCTGTAAGTACATGGTGGTGTGTAATCCTTGGTATTCAGACACATTATCATACCAACCTGTAAGTACATGGTGGTGTGTAATCCTTGGTATTCAGACACATTATCATACCAACGTAAGTAAGGTTCCATACCTCAAAGATCCAAGCCAAAAGCAATGTGCCTTGATGATGGCTCCTGTTTATAAATTATGTTGAGAATGCTTGAAAAATTATGAAAGATGTGTTTTATGATAATTTTAGAGCACTTCAACCTTTTCAAAACAACGAAACCGGTCGTATTACATAAGCAGGGTAATTTTCTCATAGTTCCAATTGTAAAACAGTGTTTCCAAAAACAGTTATGGTGAAGCAGAAGTAATTTGCAGTAATGAATTCACCTATTGTGAATGAGAGGGTAGGGACATAAATAAAACAGGTGAACATTTCTTTGTATTCTAAATTCAATAAATTTTGAGAGCCACATATATGTATATCATACAGCTTCCGATGACAAGCTACCGATATCAGAATTTTGTGTATTTTATCTAGTGATCAGGTTGCTTTGAAGTTTTTTTTAAGATAAGCAAACTTAACGATATTTGTTTTGTTTGTAGACAGCAAGAGTCTATGACTTGGAGGGAATGAGGAAGACTGACCAAGATGAAGGCATCGAACATGCAAGAAAAAATTCCAATCTCAGAAGACTGTCCAATCAGAGAATGGCTTCTTCTGAACAGACCAATCAAAATCTAGGAAGAAATTTAAATTCAGTGTCAACAACCAATCAGACATCAGATACAGATTCCAGAGACACAGGGATAGGATCTAGAGACAATATAACAGTGACCACCAGTAACTCTTCAAATGAAAACATTTCTAAACATAGTAACTCCCGAGAAGGAAATAAGGTGTCCATGGTAACGGAAAGTGTTCGTGTGACGGGAAGGACCAGCCTGGCAAGTAAAGAGAATATAAACCCACGGGATGCAGAAGTGATAGTAAAAACAGAGTGGGTGTCAGCTGAAGTAGCTCTAGGGGGGGAGGAAGACCAGCCCCCTCAAGAGTTTGTCAGGAGGGGTTCCCTTCCTCTGAACCATGGGGTGGGGACAGGAATGAACCTACGACACAAACGGACTCAGTCTGTGCAGAGAGTTGAACCTGAATCAATCAGTGCACCTCCCTCAAGGTATGTGTAGGGACCTATTGGTTATCTGAATTACTCAAACTTGTCCAAAAGAAATATTTTAAAGAATTTTTAACATGTTTAAGTGCTGTTTAATTAGTTCTAGAGAGGATGAAGATGATTTAAAGGCTAAGCAGGAGAGACTGCAGAGGCAGAGACAGAAACAGATGGAATTCAAGCAGAAGTTAACAGTCAAACAGACGGACAATACCACCATCAACACCATAGGTAAACTCAAGGTCAAACAGACAGACAATACCACAATCAACACCATAGGTAAACTCACAGTCAAACAGACAGACAATACCACCATCAACACCATAGGTAAACTCACAGTCAAACAGACAGACAATACCACCATCAACACCATAGGTAAACTCACAGTCAAACAGATGGACAATACCACCATCAACACCATAGGTAAACTCACAGTCAAACAGACAGACAATACCACCATCAACACCTTAGGTAAACTCACAGTCAAACAGACGGACAATACCACCATCAACACCATAGGTAAACTCACAGTCAAACAGACGGACAATACCACCATCAACACCATAGGTAAACTCAAAGTCAAACAGACAGACAATACCACCATCAACACCATAGGTAAACTCACAGTCAAACAGACAGACAATACCACCATCAACACCATAGTAAACTCACAGTCAAACAGACAGACAATACCACCATCAACACCATAGGTAAACTCACAGTCAAACAGACAGACAATACCACCATCAACACCATAGGTAAACTCACAGTCAAACAGACAGACAATACCACCATCAACACCATAGGTAAACTCACAGTCAAACAGACAGACAATACCACCAACAACACCTTAGGTAAACTCACAGTCGAACAGACGGACAATACCACCATCAACACCATAGGTAAACTCACAGTCGAACAGACAGACAATACCACCATCAACACCATAGGTAAACTCACAGTCGAACCGACAGTAATATTTTTCAAATTTGGCAGAGTTCTCCATAATGAGGGCAGTAGAAAAATTAATTGTACATTGCTTCACAGTAATTAATATACATTATTACTACACTTTCATGTAATAAGTTCTGAAATCTGATTGGTTTAGACACAGTTTATAATTCATTCTATTACCCTCAGTTTATAATTCGTTCTATTACCCTCAGTTTATATTTCGTTCTATTAACCTCAGTTTATAATCCATTCTATTACCCTCAGTTGATAATCCGTTCTATTACCCTCAGTTTTTAATTCGTTCTATTACCCTCAGTTTATAATCCATTCTATTACCCTCAGTTTATAATTCGTTCTATTACCCTCAGTTTTTAATTCGTTCTATTACCCTCAGTTTATAATCCATTCTATTACCCTCAGTTTATAATCTGCAGAGTTTTTGAAATCTTTTTTCCACTGTCAGTCATTTGGACTGACAACCATCAGAAGTTTGTCAGTCCAGACTGATTTCTGTCAGTCCAAACATTTTCAATAGAAAGATGAAAAACTACAAGTATATTTGCCTTCTAATTTCTCTCTTTTTTCCTTAATTGATCTGATTTCTCCTAACTTTCACATTCTGGCTCCTGAAAACATTCTTATTTATCACTTCATTAATTATTTTTATTTCCTTCCCTCTCTCATTATCAACTTTCTTCTTGTTCTCTTTCTGCACATCTCATATGTAACTAGGGCTCGGTTGTCAGATAGCGGAGTTCTTATTTCCCGAAAAAATTTATAAATGATTACATTGGGATTTTTGTGTGTATTTCTGTGTATTGCAATAAAAACATTCACTGAAAACCCTGTTTCGATGTATGCAATGTACATTGAAAAAACGTAACGAGACAACACTCGCCATCTTGGATTTATAGGGGGCCCTCAGTTCACGCTATGTTTAAAACAAGTTCTCCAATTTCTCCCATGATTTCTGACGACATCTAGGTTGGAAAATGATTGAAAGACTTATTCCTATTGTCTGACTACATCTGTTAGCTGCATTATAAACACACCGTATCAATATGTACGAAATACTCGCCAAACTTATCGAAAGCAACGGAAGTAATAATTACTGAGGTGTTCCGAAAATGTATAATAAGTCTAGAGAGAGCGAAAAAAACCGCGAAAAACTCCCCTAGATTTATCGTATGCGTTCGGATCTCCTCAGTGAGTATGAAAATTAGTTATATTTTCGCAAGTTACTCTGTCCATATCTACCGGTCATTTGGACTGACAGGCAACCTCAAGTAATCGGTCCTTGGTTTTTTTTATCGGTCTTGCCGACAGGACCGAAAGATTTCAAGAACTCTGAATCTGTTCTATTACCCTCAGTTTATAATTCGTTCTATTACCCTCAGTTTATAATCCGTTCAATTACCCTTAGTTTATAATCAGTTCTATTACCCTCAGTTTATAATTCGTTCTATTACCCTCAGTTAATAATCCGTTCAATTACCCTCAGTTTATAATCAGTTCTATTACCCTCAGTTTATAATTCGTTCTATTACCCTCAGTTTATAATCTGTTCAATTACCCTCAGTTTATTATCTGTTCTATTACCCTCAGTTTATAATTCATTCTATTACCCTCAGTTTATAATCTGTTCTATTACCCTCAGTTTATAATTTGTTCTATTACCCTCAGTTTATAATCTGTTCTATTACCCTCAGTTTATAATTCGTTCTATTACCCTCAGTTTATAATCCATTCTATTACCCTCAATTTATAATCCATTCTATTACCCTCAGTTTATAATCTGTTCTATTATCCTCAGTTTATAATCTGTTCTATTACCCTCAGTTTATAATCTGTTCTATTACCCTCAGTTTATAATCTGTTCTATTACCCTCAGTTTATAATTTGTTCTATTACCCTCAGTTTATAATTCGTTCTATTACCCTCAGTTTATAATCCGTTCAATTACCCTCAGTTTATAATCAGTTCTATTACCCTCAGTTTATAATTCCTTCTATTACCCTCAGTTTATAATCCGTTCTATTTCCCTCAGTTTATAATCCGTTCTATTACCCTCAGCGTTAGCGGCACACTTGACACAACGAATTGTTACATGTGCGTAAATTATGAGCGTACAGTTCACCGTTGATTTCTTGTTATTCTACATTGATTACCTTTTGAACTAAAACCATCTATACGGTATCTTTTATAGTGCACTTAAATACAGATGTTGTCATGCCTATTTTTGGCAAATTTATGATGTAAATTAAAAAAACCTGAATTTACTCTCCCTCACTCACCTTAGATTCATGCACGGTTATTTTTTGTGCACTACATCATCAGTTTCAGAGAATGGTGGTATGAGTTCAGAAGGCACATTGTAGTGATCCAGAAAATTGGATCACACTCTTTAAAATTAATAGTGTCAAGACTGGAAAATTGATTGATATATAATGAATGCTTTTATCAGTTGAGCCTTTGAAACAGTTCTCTTGTGTGTGAAAATTGGATCGTTTTTTCTTTCATTATTTCTTTCTCTCAGGAATAAATTGTTGTGGTTTTTTTTTGCTTACTCTAATATTTTTCGACTTTACTCTTCTGTCTGTAACCCGATAAAGCAGGAGAGAACTTGCTTGTATACACACATATTTGTGGATTTTGGCATAATTTTTTTTTAAAATCACCTTTAGAGCTCTATGCAGATTATTTATTATATTATTGGTACACTTTATGGGGTTCATTATAATGCCACTTTTTAAAATTATCTTTATAATGCCCATCTTGTTTTTGACTGTTAGGACCCCCAATGGCTACCTCTACCCCAGCTTTTAATGGCCTTGGCCCACCAATCCATGCCTCCAGTCCCAAGGTTGGGCCAAGGGCGCGACCTCAGAGCAGCTCTGAACCTTCCCCAAACCAACCAGAGCTCCTGCCTGAGGAAAATTATGGTAAAATTTTTAAGGCATTAATTTTTTCTTAATTTATATCATGGAACACTGTTCTAGTATTAAAAAATGCTTGGTGTCACGTTTACAGTATAAATAAGGCAAAACCAATGATAACCGGTATTCTTCTTGCAATACTCTATGTGATAAAGCAGCCTGGGTCAGAGAAATCCATATGGCTGACACACAGTCCAAATATGTTAAACAGGGAAAGTCATATTGATTTTCAGAGGACACAGAGATTTGGAACAACTCATTAGACATAGAGAGTATAGACCCATCAGGGGAACATTTAGTGGATGGTCCGGGCAAGAAGCAGCATAATGGAAGTAAGAGTCTGTATAACTCCGAGTCAAGGGGGAGAACTCCCACCAAATCCACCACCGTACAACACCGCCCCAACACAATGACCAATCACTACCCAGTCACCAAGGCAGCCAGTCGCCAGGCCACAAATCACACAGGTACAGAGCTTTCCAACACATGTAACACAAGTACAATACAAACCACCACAAACCAAACAGGTACAGAATATGTCAGGTACAAAACAAGTTACATGTGTGAGGGACCATGAAGAATCGACACATACATCACATGTACTGTACAGAAAAAATTATACTCAAGACTGACCAACTCTCATTTCATCACAATTTAAACAATGGCATTCCAGGCACAATATTCACTAGGGCAGTTCAAATTGTATTTATGATTTAAATACTGTGGAATCATCATTGTCAATGGGGGACCAATGCTTGTGGCTTTCATGGGTAACCCTTGCCCACAAATTGATATCTCCACAACTGTATCACATATTGTACAAGCATTTGTTAAATATTTTCTTAAATTATCCCTAACTTGCTACCAGCGAATTACATCACCAGGAACCAGGACACTTTTGCCTTCCCACAAACATTTACCTCTTCATATATAGATAATACAAATACAACACAAGTTAATCGATGTGCAACAGGTATACTTGTGACTTTCATAAATTATACAGATACAACACAAGTTATACAATGTGTAACCAGACTTTCATTGTCATACCGTATTAATACAACTTCTTTGAATGCACAAATCATAAAGGTGTATGTCCAACTATCTAGTCCATTAGTTTTCAACTTCTTTGCACTCCAAAGTGTATGGTGTTTAACAAATCATTGATCATTGAACAATCAGGTGTGACTCAAGACAATGAACTTGTTACATGTATTTCAATTTCAGATGATATCAGCAATGTACAGAAGAGAAGGCGAGTGGATGTCTAATATCTGCTAGATATCTGTATAGTCAATTAACTGTATAAACCAGACAAGATGTCTATCATGATATCTATCATGCTGCTACAGATCTTGTGATATCAGCTATAGACCGATATCTGTCTGGTTTTTGTGATATCTAGCAGCCACAAACGGATACATGTGTATCTCTGCAGTAGTTTTGATCCATTTCATACCATAGATGATTTAGCCTATCATTACCTACCATTATCATGCAGCCAGTCTTGCATGTTTTCTACTGATGTTACATTTGCATTTGACTTGTACAAACTAAACCCGCTGTATGCAATTTTTGTCATTTCATGGATTGAAACTTAACACCAGCACAATTTTATTCTAACTAGTGAAGAGAACTCCATTTGTAACATGCAACCATTAAGTTGTATATTGCTGCATCAACCTTTTACTGTAAAATTGAAGTATCATATACCCAGGTATTGATTTAGTAATAAGAAGAAATTGAATATGGATTTGTGTTTTAATATATATATAAATTGCATTAATCACATATGTTATAAAATTGTGCAATTGTCAACTGCAAAATGAGGGTGGGTGGGGATGTGTGTAATTTTGTAATCAAATGTGATGATTGTAACATTATTTCTGGTTTATTAAAAAACATGAATTGAGTACTAGAATTATCATTGATATACATTATCTATATTATTATGATTATTTGGCACTGTAGTATTTTTTATTCTAACTTATTTTGTGTGTATATTTTGTAGAATTATTGATGGATAAAAATGGTCTAGTTAATGATTAATATGTGTAAAGATAATCAATGAACTTAATGATGTCTCTTTTTCATTTAATGTGCTCATATGTAATCCCATTAGAAATATGGAAAGAAGTGCCTTAGTGTTGTATGAATACTTGCCTATTATTTTCTGATGAAAATTTGATCATTTGATATTTGTCACCAATTCTTGATAATATGCATTTGATATTAATTAAGTATACATGTTTAACATAAATCATTGATGTACCTTGAACTAGATCTTTTGTGTCTCAGGGATTGACATCTATCAGTGGTTGCTTCACAGCCCCACTTTGTAAATAACATGAATAAAGCGTACATGCAATTACAAAGTTCACAAGTTTGCTCTTCATTTCCAATCAACATAAACATGTAAACTATGTAGTATTCTGTATCATACTGAAAATTTGGAATACTAATGATAGCGAACCCTCATCTCATTCAGTCTTGTAATTGATAGGTTACCATGCCGGTGAGAGCAGGTTTTGTGTGAAGAATATGTAGTACTAAACTATACTGCTATTTTAACAAAAATTAACAATTATAACCATTACTTTTTTTTATTCAAGTATTTAAAGGATGACTAAATTCCTTCAATGAAAAATCATTTAACAATAGACTAGGTGAAAATCCACAGCAGGTCGCCTTTGAGACCACGCTGTGATGTACTTGAGACATTTTAAAAGAAGCAGCCTTCTTAAACTTTCCCTTTTTCCCCAGTACACAATTCTAAGGAGCTTATCAGTGCTGAGTGCATGCTGTGACCTTAATAGGAAAAGGCTACTAGTAAACCATCCTGAGAACTTGAAGTACTTCTTCTATTTTTAAGGGTCGGCTGGGCTCCTACAGGGGGAATCACTAAGACCATGTCTATTTATTGTTCTCAAAGACAGTATTATGTATGCAATTGTCAGATCAAATTCACCTGTTTGTCTGGAGTTTTCATAACCAAAGAGAGTATGTGTGGTATTCAAGACCATTTTAGGTTTGTTTGTAGGTGTTTTGTGATATTGAAAAGAAAATGGAGACAAACTTATTACTTTAAGAGTTCCTTATGGAGGCCTTATGAATTTTTTCATTGTCTCCAACCAAACTTACAGTCAATGGCTGCAAGTGTTTATTCTATCACTAGGATGTAAACGAGAATTTTAGTAGTGTTTTCAACTGTTGGCTATAAACTAATGATCAAGTGGGATTGAGATCGTGTACTAGTGATCCACTTTCACTGCCGGACAGTATCTGATCTGAACTTACCAGAAGATGGTGGAACTGTTACATGCTAGAGTGGTGATTATAGGATTAATCCTGGTCCAGTGTCTCTCTGTATCACTGGGTAAGTTTTCTTTTTAACCTTCTGTTGTACTAATTTGAGAATTTAACTTGAAATATCTGGACAGTAGATTATTTAGAATTGCTTCAACTTCAGATTACCTCTTATACAGCAAAAGATGAATTAAGAAAGAAATTGGAATACAGTATATAGACATTGTATCAGAAGTCAGTCATGATATTTCATGGATTTAAATGTTCATTAAAAACGTTTATACTTAACTTTGTTAATCAATTTACCATAGCATCTATCAATAAGCAAGTCTTGAAAAAAATTGTATTTATCATCTCTCCTTTGCTCCTCCCCCACAAACACGTACAAAAAGGTTGAGAAATCGGTCTGGCTGGCCCATGTCCATGTCTGTCTGTCTCTCCTACTTTTGTTCATCGCATTTATTAACCATAACTTTTCAAATACGAAACATCAAATTTAAAGCTCATCCATGGTTGCCACAAAGGTCAGGAGTTCATCATGACTCTGACATGAGGTCATTCAATTAACCTAAGGTCACATCAACATCACATTTATAAAAGAAAAAAAGGGCCCTGTGGTTATTTCAAAACCTAGACAACCAGCTCTTGCCATGTTTATTGCATTTTTTCTATAACTAAGTTCTTTTTAAGTTATGTGTTTGTAGTAGTAATACATGTGTACTAGTATGCTGAATCAGATGCAGATGATCATAAAATAAAATAAGATAAATATTCATGCTTTCAGAGTTTTGGATGTCTTCTACGTAGTATATAAAATCTTGGTCGAGAGGCAATCCTTAAGTTTGACATACATAAGTACTTATTAAATTGTTAGTAGTTACTGACGCTGCAGTGAGCACAAGCTTTTCTAAAGAAGGGGGGGGGGGGTTTATAAAAAAGCGTAAACTGTTCCAAGTTATGTTATACTCGTATAACATAGGTAGAAATTAAATTTATTCCATATAATTAAATTTTCTAATATTAAATTCAGAAAATAAGGCCCATTATTTAGTATAAGGTGTTAATTTGTACAAAATTTAAACGTGACGTCAAGCGGACTAATACGTTTCACATGCGCGTCGCATTGTGACGTAGGCAAGTTATGTTATACGATATATATTTGTTTAGCCAATCAAATGAGGCGTTACAATCAGAATTGAATTATTTCTGGATACATCATTTCTTGTACATATATGACTAGCATTAAGTGATGTACTTGATTTAGCGGAATCCGCTCTCTGCAAAAAGTGATAGAAAGAATACAGAGCCCAATGTAACACAATTTGATTGACCTTAATCTTTGGCAAAGATGTTGCAATTTTTGTGTAATATGCGTCTACATTATTCAAACAATTAAGTGACGTTTGTTGATGCAGTATTTTTCTGTATAGTATCAATGACCTGTGTTGAGGTGCCGTTTTTCTGTATAGTATCAAAGACTTGTGTTTAGGTGCCGTTTTTCTGTGTGGTATCAATGACTTGTGTTAAGGTGCCATTTTTCTGTGTGGTATCAATGACTTGTGTTAAGGTGCCGTTTTTCTGTGTGGTATCAATGACTTGTGTTGAGGTGCCGTTTTTCTGTATAGTATCAAAGACTTGTGTTGAGGTGCCGTTTTTCTGTGTGGTATCAATGACTTGTGTTTAAGGTGCCGTTTTTCTGTGTGGTATCAATAACTTGTGTTGAGGTGCCGTTTTTCTGTATAGTATCAAAGACTTGTGTTGAGGTGCCGTTTTTCTGTATAGTATCAATGACTTGTGTTGAGGTGCCGTTTTTCTGTGTGGTATCAATGACTTGTGTTGAGGTGCCGTTTTTCTGTATAGTATCAAAGACTTGTGTTGAGGTGCCGTTTTTCTTTGTAGGTGCTGTGGACAAGGACCTGCTGGAGACCTGCTGTTTGAAGGGAACACAGTATGCCACAGACTCGGACACATGTGAGGGGTACTCCACGACTGTTCCCGGGGTGGGGGTCGGGGACCAGTTCAGCTGTCTTTCCATCCTTAAGGTCTGCTGCATGAAGCAGAAGCAGAGAGACCAGTGTCAGAGCGGCAAGACAGACGCCCAGAACTTTGGCCGCTGTGCCATCAGAGATGACATGTTCGGAGCAGAGCAATATAAGGTTTCGTGTGTGCATGTCTAAATTAATTATAAAAAATCCCCACTTTATGTTTGTAGACTTTATTTTTTGCTACAGTTATGTATAGACGAAGTAGACTTTCTTGTCATCTGCTTTTACCTCTGACTCAGTCACAAATGTTGTAAACCAATTTTCCCTTAAGTAACAGTAACTGTTATGAAATGGTTTGATACATTTAGTTTTTACAACAAAGCCTACTCAGAAGCCAGTTTTTAAAGTTGCATGCCAAAAAAAATTGGAAGCTGTTTTTGAAAACCTTATTGTCACAATGCTTTCCATGGCCAATGTTTCTTGTACAGTGGGGCCTCAGATATTCGGACGCCAGATAACTGGACGCTTCAGTTTACGGACGATTTTATTTGGGAACATATTTTTTTATACGTTATTTGGTCTCATTTATCCGGAATTCTGCGTTCCGGATCCGGACGGTTGTTTTTACCACAAAACACTGATTTACTACCAATCTTGCTTCATTTAACCGGTGGTAAAAATTGATGATACCCTAATCAGTACAAAAGATTACCCCTGTCAATTAAGTTTCACACATTTTTTACGTGGTAGACCCTCATGAGTAGCTTGTAGAAACACACTGACTTCCCAAATCACTTTCAAAAATTGGAAAATTGCGAAACAGTGTATCACACACACATCACGCTTGGACACAAAGAATTTAGCTAGATTCGGTTACCATTATTGTCCGGTTAATATTTCTTTTATGACAAAATAATCAAATAAAGCAGAGTTCTTTATATCTAAAAACGTTCATATCAACAGACAACTCTAGCATGTGTTGCTATATGGTATGAAAGGCAAAAAAACCTAATATCAACACTGGGAGCCATTGTATACAAATACATTATCATTCATGACAACTGCTTACAATAGACACATTTCAGATATCCAGACGCTTCACCTATCCGGACGATTAGACTTAGGAACGAAAGTGTCCGGATAACTGAGGCTCCACTGTATATAAATAAAGAGCAACTCAGTGTCTTTCGTTATTGACATGATGTTCTATTTTTAGGAGTGCTGTAACTGTTGTCAGCTGGGATTGACTACTAGGACTATGAGAGGAGACTGCTCACTGTTACAGAGGGAGAACTTTGGGGGGCCGTGTGACGCCACCTTCAGCGAGTGTTGTCTGGGGTCAGCATCACTCAACAGTGAGTACCAAGTATCTCAAAGCACTCAACAGTGAGTACCAAGTATCTCAAAGCACTCAACAGTGAGTACCAAATATCTCAAAGCACTCAACAGTGAGTACCAAATGTCTCAAAGCACTCAACAGTGAGTACCAAGTATCTCAAAGCACACAACAGTGAGTATCAAGTATCTCAAAGCACTCAACAGTGAGTACCAAATATCTCAAAGCACTCAACAGTGAGTACCAAATATCTCAAAGCACTCAACAGTGAGTATCAAATATCTCAAAGCACTCAACAGTGAGTACCAGTTATCTCAAAGCACTCAACAGTGAGTACCAAGTATCTCAAAGCACACAACAGTGAGTACCAAGTATCTCAAAGCACACAACAGTGAGTATCAAGTATCTCAAAGCACTCAACAGTGAGTACCAAATATCTCAAAGCACTCAACAGTGAGTACCAAATATCTCAAAGCACTAAACAGTGGGTACCAAATATCTCAAAGCACTCAACAGTGAGTACCAGTTATCTCAAAGCACTCAACAGTGAGTACCAAGTATCTCAAAGCACACAACAGTGAGTACCAAGTATCTCAAAGCACACAACAGTGAGTACCAAGTATCTCAAAGCACTCAACAGTGAGTACCAAGTATCTCAAAGCACTCAACAGTGAGTACCAAATATCTCAAAGCACTCAACAGTGAGTACCAAGTGTCTCAAAGCACTCAACAGTGAGTACCAAATATCTCAAAGCACTCAACAGTGAGTACCAAATGTCTCAAAGCACTCAACAGTGAGTACCAAACATCTTAAAGAACTCAACAGTACCATATATTTCAAAGCACTCAATGGTGAGTACCAAATATCTCAAAGCACTCAACAGTAAATTCTGTGTATCTCAAAGCACTCAACAGTTAGTACTCAATATCTCAAAGCACTCAACAGTGAGTACCATACATCTCAAAGCATTCAACAGTGAGTATTATGTATCTCAAAGCACTCACTACTGACAACAGTATTTACTATATATCTCAATACACTCAGTGAGTATTATATATCTCAAAGAATGCAACAGTGAGTATAATGTATCTCAAAGCATGCAACAGTGAGTATTATGTATCTCAAAGCATGCAACAGTGAGTATAATGTATCTCAAAGCAATCATCAGTGAGTTCAAGTTAACTCCAAGCACCCAGCAGTTAGAACCATTAAACGTTTTCTTGATTTAAAAACACAATAATATTATCAGGATACAATCCGGCCGTGCATCATAATCTGTGTACGTCTGTATTCCAGGCACCACGCCGGTGAATGACATTGATGAGTGTGCCATCCACCGCGGACACATCTGTGGACAGATCTGTGTGAACACGATCGGTAGTTATCGCTGCGAGTGTAACCCAGGGTTTACCTTACACAGCGATGGAAGCACCTGCATTGAAGATGAACGTACGAGTCTTTTGAATTCTTAAGTTGTAAAATCGAACTGTATATTATGCAAATAAATTGTTCCATTTAAAAAAAAAAAAATTACAATAATGCATTATAATTGTTTTGTTGAGGACCAAGAGTTTTTGTACCTTTGGTATACAAATTTGTATAAGAAAAAAGAATGATATGGTTTAATATGGACAACATGTTACAATATGGAAATTATTGTAAATTGTATAACATGCTGTCCACAAACATAAAACAAGGTGGATGTAATTAAATGTAATCAAATGTAATTAAATTTGATCTATTTTGGAATGTTTTTTTTACGCAGCTGATAGATGTGAGAGCTACAACCCCTGTCAACAGCGATGTGTTGAAGATGAAAATGGCATCAGCTGTGCCTGTAACCAAGGTTATGCACTGCAAGCAGATGGCATCAACTGTCAAGGTCAGTGCCTATCTCAAGGACATGTTCAGACAACAATGCTTAATTAGATAACTTGTATAAATAAAGCCATTCTGGTACATGTATTGCCATTATATTTCTTGGTATCAAATGTTAATGTTTTGTGGTTTAATTAATAGTTTGAAACAAAATCTTTTAAAACTTTAAATAGTTATTGTTCAGAATGTCAATTTTACTAATGTGAACTATGCCTAATAGGGCTGATTGGTCGTGGACTCGTGTCCAGATTAAGACTCTATCAATCTCTGTGGACTCGTGGCCAGATTAAGACTTTATCAATCTCTGTGGACTCGTGGCCAGATTAAGACTTTATCAATCTCTTTTAGAAGAGCTCTGCATAAAAGATATAGAAAATGTTCCAATTTTAAATCTAAATTTTCCTCTACTAAAGAATTATTTATGGCTTTAGAAATCACATCTAAAATTATACTAGATAGACCTGATGGTGAATTTGTTGACCATTCAGTGCCCCCCCCCCCCCCCTTTAAGGTCAGACGACACGTTCCTCAAGAATCTTTTTCGTATCTCCTCGTAATAAAGAGTTCCAATAAAAATATTAATGTTATAATTATTTTGAAAATGATTAAAATTAAATTGAATGTGTTTATGTGTCTAGATGGCCGAGTGGTTAGAACCGTGGCCGCTCACTGCCAGAAGCGTATAGGTTCTAGAGGTCGTGAGTTCAAAGCCCCGCCCGGCCGAGATAGGGTTCCAATAAAGTGAATTTTACTGTGCTGTAGATGTATATTTATTTTTATATCAGCAATTCAAGTGTATTTTCAAGAAGATTATATAGGAAATTGCATACTCTAGTATTTTGCAGAAATGCCTGGTAAGGTATCCTAATTTTTTGCAAGAAAGCTTGTCAAAGTAGTGGTAAACCATCAACAAATTCCTGGAAAGAGTTATATAAAATTGAGGAACGTGTCATCTGACCTTAATAGAACATAATGTATAAATATTATTCCATTATTTTGCTGTATTCTTTGAGGGCTGTGTTTTACAATACAGATATTGATGAGTGCGCATCGGGATCAGCAAACTGCCCCCAGGGTCAGGGATGCTATAACCAGGAGGGGTCGTATCGGTGTCGAGCCTGTCCCCCGGGGTCAGAGGTTGACCCGGCCACAAGGGTTTGTCGAACGGTCCCCCAGTGTACCCGTGGGTTCTCCTATAACACAGCCACAGGCTCATGTCAAGGTAGGAAATCTTTGTGGGCTTATGGACAACAAACTAAAACCATCTAGGATACTAGTGATCAATAAATATTAAAAATTCTTATAATTGCATAAAATATGAATAGAATTGAAAGAACATAAATATACCGGTATTTTATGTATTAAGGTAAAAAAAAATTTCTTAGGCTTATACAAATATATATTAGTAGATATAAGAAACTACATAATTACACTGCTGATACATAGTGAACAATTCATACACATACCCGGTACACATATTACACTGCTGATGAATATGGAAGAGTGTTCCTATTACCAGCATATTGATTACATTATTACAAATGATTACACTGCTGATAAAAATGAAATATTATCCTTCTGTTGTTACAGTATTACACATGATTACAATGCTGATAGATATGGATGATTGCACTACATATCCGTTTTTCAATTACTTTATTACACAGTCATGATTACACTGGTGACAAATATGGATGAGTGCGCTTCTTTTCCTAACGTTGAGTACATTATTAAACATGATTATATTGCTGATATATGTAGACTTAAAAGTTTACCTCTGAGTAAATATATCATCATGTTTATAACATTATTACCGGTACACATGAACACACTGATGATAGATATACATTAGTGTGCTTATTATCCTTATGTTGATTACATTATTACACATGATAACATTGCTGATAGAGATGGATGAGTGTGACTCTTATCCTTGTGTTTATAACATTATTATACATGATTACACTGCCTGATAGAGATGGATGAGTGTGTCTCTTGATCTTGTGTTTATAACATTATTACACATGATTACACTGCTGATAGAGATGGATGAGTGTGTCTCTTATCCTTGTGTTTATATAAACAGTAAAATGCTTTCTTTGGTGATTCATTCGGGATATGAAGGTACCGACATTGCAGGAAAAATACGCGGGTTATGTAAATTTTTCCTGCAATGATCGCTACATTTATAACCCGCAAGAATCATCAAAGAAAGCATTTTATTGTTTATATTAACATCTTTCTTTAACTAATTAATAAACTGATTATGAAAAGTTAGTAAAATTCACTAAGTTACTAGTAATGTACAAATTTAAAGTATGTTAGCAAAAAGAAACAGCCAAATCGTCTCCTGTGAGACTTTGAGTCTGGCATCGTCATGATTATTTCGTGCAGTCTGGGATTTTACTGAGGTTGCTTTAGGTTCAGACCAATCGATAAACAGGGCACGTCAATTTCAGTCCTGTCACTTTCAGACGCTGTAGATTTCGACCAATCGAGAAATAGGGCGTGTAGATTTCAGTCTGGCTGTTTCTATAGAGCTATGAATTAACTATAAGTTTCCGTAAGAAATAGAGGAAATTATGCTTGGAAGATGTAAATATAACATTATTACACGACTTCACTGCCTGATAGATACGGATGAGTGTGCAGCTGATTTGGACACCTGTACGGAGAGACAGCGCTGTGAGAACACGGTCGGATCCTTCGTTTGTCGCAGGATCCTTGGATGTGGGACGGGATACTCCATGGTAGAAGAGACTCAAACTTGTAGAGGTAGGCAGTATTAGACTTTGTACTCTCATAAATTTTTGCCTTTTTAAAACAATATACTGAATTTCAGAAGAGACACACATTCAAAGAGATAGATAGTACAAAGCTTTACACTCTTTGCCCAATTCAAATGAAATTCTGAATTTCAGAAGAATCAATTACAAACTGGTAGATGTAGATGACAGAAATGCTATGATCTCCCATGGCTCTATTTTTTTTAAAACTATTACATACACTAGAGCCAAAATTAAATACACATACATGTATATTATTATGTGTATTTTTATTGTAATATTCATAAAACAAATTGAACTTCATGCAAGGATGTGTGGCTGGAGATAGGACTTGATGGACTGATATTGCTGATTTCAGATATTGATGAGTGTGCCCTGGGGACTCATAACTGTCCCAATGGCTATGAGTGTCTGAACATTGAGGGCTCATTCAGGTGTAGACAGCCCGCCTGTCAGCGAGGGACTCGGTTCTCAGGGGCCACCGGGCGGTGTGAGCCCATCAATTGTCCCCGGGGGAGGGAGGCGGACTCACTAGGAATGTGTGTGGGTGTGTACCTCTATTGAAGTATCCACAGTATTCATAACCATCCTTACTACTTGATTTATTGTTCCATAAACTGATTACAAAGATTTTTTGATTTTTTTAATGAGTGTATACTTGTTATTCCCATGAATAACCAGGTTAACTTTGAGTAGTATTCTAATAGGTAAATTTTATTTTGATTTAAAATGATATTTTTATGTAAATGAATCAACTGTCCAATGTCATGTGTTCAGAAGAATTAATATTTAATCACTGACAACAAAAATTTATGCATAGTTTATTTTGTAACCATATTTTGGAAGAAAAGTAATTTTTGTAACTTCATAGCGCATACATACATTTTATGAGATAATACAAGGGTGTCCTCTTTTTGACTCTGTACACAGATATAGACGAATGTAAACAGTCAGGGGTCTGTCTCCCCACGGAGCGCTGTATCAACACCTACGGTTCGTACCGCTGTATCCGTGACACTTCCTGTCCCGTGGGTCACCAGGTCAACCCCCTCACCAAGGCCTGTGAAGGTGATTACATTGATCCTTTGTTTTCCTTATGAATTAGTTGTGATATTATTTCAGACATTGATGAGTGTGCTCAAGTGTATAAACTCAATAATACACCTGTCTAATCATTTGTTTTCTTTATGAATGAGTTGTGATTTTAATTTCAGACATTGATGAGTGTGCTCAAGTGTATAAACTCAATAATACATCTGTCTTATTATTTGTTTTCTTTATGAATGAGTTGTGATTTTAATTTCAGACATTGATGAGTGCGCTCGAGGTGTACACACCTGTGAGAGTGACCAGGAGTGTGTTAACACGGCAGGGAGCTTTGGATGTACCTGTGGGGCGGGGTACCGTCGAGACTCCCAGGGCAACTGTGAAGGTGAAAGAAAAAGATTTCTTTTTCATATTAAATCTGCAGCAAATTACACGTATAACAGTAATATCTCAGGGGTTATCAATGTATTCAATCATTTCTTAACAAACCAATAAATGTAAACTAACAGACTGTAAAATTATTCCACCACTTTTTTTTTTAGCAGTTTATCAGCTTTTGCATAGAATAATTTTGTCATTAAGTCTATTTTTATTAATTAAAACCATTTTAGTAACTTATAAACTTAGATATTCACAATAAATTTTCTCGCGTGGGAATAAAAGTTGGTTTACTGTATCAGGAAGAAAAACACAAAAAAAAGGTTTTATATGTTTGTATACAAATTCGAGGGCATTAAATATTTTGCAAAGACATTTTCATGAATGCTTTAATGTCCTTCTAATTAACCTCTACACAAATGTTGAAAACAAATTTTGCTGTAACAACTTTTTTGTTATAAAGTAAAACTCGGTTATAGCGAAGTCCTAAGGACCAATGGATTTACTTCGTTATATCCGTAATTCGTTATATATGTATAACAAATTCGTAATAATAACAATAGCAAATTCACTATATACATGTTTTCTTTCACCAGACTATAATTAGCTCACCTGAGCTGAAAGCTCAAGTGAGCTATTCTGATCACATTTTGTCTGTCTGTCTGTAAACTTTTCACATTTTCAACATCTTCTCAAGAACCAATAGGCCTATTTAAACCAAACTTGGCACAAAGCATCCTTAGACTAAGGAAATTTAAAGTTATGAAAATTAAGGACCAAGCCCTCTGACAAGGGGAGATAATAAGGAATTAATTAATATTTTCAAGAAATTTTCAAAAATCTTCTCCTCAAGAACCATTTGGCCAGGAAAGCTGAAACTTGTGTGGAAGCATCCTCAGATAGTGTAGATTCAAAGTTTTGAAAATCATGACCCCCCAGGGTAGGATGGGGCCACATTGGGGGGTTTGACTTTTTACAAAGGAATTTATAGAGTAAATCTTTAAAAATCTTCTTCTCAATAACTGTTAGGCCAGGAAAGCTGAAACTTATGTGGAAGCATTCACAGAAAAGTGTAGATTTAAAGTTGTGAAGATCATGACCCCCAGGGGTAGGTTGGGGCCACAATGGAGGTTCAAATTTTTACATAGGAACATATGAAGTAAATCTTTAAAAATCTTCTATGAAACAGTTTGGCCAGGAAAGCTGAAACTTATGTGGAAGCATCCTCAGGTGGTGTAGATTAAAAGTTGAGAAAATCATGACCCTTGGGGGGTAGGGTGGGGCCACAATGGGGAGGGTTGATTTTTAACATAGGAATATATAAAGTAAATCTTTAAAAATCTTCTTCTCAAGAACTATTTGGCGAAACTTCTGTGGAAGCATCCTAAGGTAGTGTAGATTCAGAGTTGTGAAAATCATGACTCCCAAGATAGGGTGGGGCTACCATGGGGGTGGGTTGAATTTTTAAATAGGAATATATAGAGTAAATCTTAAAAAATCTTTTAAGAAATCATTTGTCCAGGAAAGCTGAAACTTGTGTGGAAGCATCACAAGTTAGTGAAGATTCAAAGTTGTACCCCACCCTACCCCTGGGGGTAGGGTGGGGCCACGATGGGGGGTGGGGGGGGGGGTCAATTTTTTACATCGAAATGTATAGAATAAATCTTTAAAAATCGTCTTCTCAGAAACTATTAAGCCAGGAAAGCTGAAACTTGTTTGGAAGCATCCTCAGGTAGTGTAGATTCAAAGTTGTGAAAATCATGATTCATTGAGGGCAGAGTGGAGCCACAATGGGGTGGAATTTTTACATAGAAATATTAAGAGTACATCTATAAAAATCTTCTTCTCAGAAACTAATCAGCCAGGTGATTATTTAATATTGTTTAGATTTTGGCTTCTGGGTGATTTTTGGACGATTAGGTCTCACAAGGGGTTAAGGGTATGATGTAGGTTTATATCCCATATATAAACAATTGTTTAGGATCTTTTTGAGAGCTGCAATGCTCAACATGTGATATTACTATAAAAGATGATTTTATAGTTAGAAAAGGGACTAATGATAATAAACATATTAAGAATATCCAATGGAAAAAATTGATTTTATTTATACAGGATCTACATGTGTTATACTACATTGTCCAGATAGTTTGTAATATGACTCCATTAAGCTGATTTTATCATGCCTATTGTTGCTCAGGTGAGCATTGTGGCCTATGTACCTCTTGTTTTTGCTTATTGAGGCTTAAACTAAACATACATTACTTTGATACCTTTAATAATTGGATTGTGAATTAAAAAAGCATGAAAATAAATTCATTCAAACTATTATGTTAAATAGTAATGCAAACTTTTTAAAATGTAAAGAAATTCATTATAAAATTAAAAGTTAAAGTTAAATTTCATTATTATTCACCGCTACTGGACTTCAAATCAGTTCGCTATATCTGTAAATTTGTTATATCCAAATTCGTAATAACCGTAAACTTTTGCAAAGATTTGTTAAGTATTCTACCGGGGACTCAAAAAAACTTCGCTATATCCAAAAATTGGCTATATCAGTGTTCATACTAAACAAGTTTTACTTTATTTGTTTCAGATATCAATGAGTGCTCTTATGGCAACATTTGTCCTTATAATGGAGTCTGTGAAAATACACCAGGAAGTTACAAATGTAACTGTAATGCTGGCACTGAACAAAAGGGGAGCTCCTGTGTAGGTATGTTATACCTGTAATGCTGGCTCTGAACAAAAGGGGAGCTCCTGTGTAGGTATGTTATACCTGTAATGCTAGCACTGAACAAAAGAGGAGGTCCTGTGTAGGTATGTTATACCTGTAATGCTAGCATTGAACAAAAGAGGAGCTCCTGTGTAGGTATGTTATACCTGTAATGCTAGCACTGAACAAAAGGGGAGCCCCTGTGTAGGTATGTTATACCTGTAATGCTAGCACTGAACAAAAGAGGAGGTCCTGTGTAGGTATGTTATACCTGTAATGCTGGTACTGAACAAAAGGGGAGCTCCTGTGTAGGTATGTTATACCTGTAATGCTGGTACTGAACAAAAGGGTGCTCCTATGTAGGTTAGTAACTCTAATGCTGTTTATGAACAAAATTTGACCTTTATCTTTTAGATATTGATGAGTGTAAGGATAGGAACCGATGTGAACACAGCTGTGTGAATGTGGTGGGATCCTACGAATGTACCTGTAGACCAGGCTACCAGCTTAACCCAGATAAACGCACCTGTTCAGGTAAGCGGTCCGATTTCACATCCAAATATTTCACGCAAATCTCACATGAGGTGATTTTATGTTAGTAAATAAGACGAGGGGGTGTACTGTTTTACCCTTGTGTGTCTGTCTGCCCATCTGTCTGTCTAACTGTCTGTCGGTAACAGAAATTTCTGTTGTATTTTTCTCAGCAACTATTTATTTCAGATGCTTGAAATTTTAAAACACTATTTGTTAAGGCATGCCATATCGTGGGATATTCACCAGTCGGATGTCAACTTCCTGTTAAATGACAACTTTATTAATTTTAGCCTAAATTTTCAAACAAATTTTCCTCAAAGATTTCTCAACAACTATTTATCACAGATGCTTGAAATTTTTACACACTATTTGTTAAGACATGCCATATCGTGGGATATTTTTGTACCAGTCAGATGTCCACTTCCTGTTAAATGACATCTTTGTTTATTTTTAGCCTCAATTTTCAAACAAATTTTCCTCAAAGATTTCTCAACAACTATTATCACAGATGCTTGAAATTTTTACACACTATTTGTTAAGGCATGCCAAAACGTGGGATTTATTTTTGTACCAATCATATGGGTATAGTCCACTAATGCATTTTCCATATAGGCGGTAATGTTAACGTTATGGTTCATATCTCCGGCCCTAATTTTTGTTCAGCAATGAGGGACCTCTTGAATGAAAGCTCATCAAATTGTCTCTTTCCTGTTAAAATTTCGTGGTTTGAAGTCAGATTCATTTTCCAGCAAAATGCGTCTGTATTGAAAAACTCTGAAAATGAAAGTAAAATTAGGGAATTTCTTGGTTTTGTAAAGGATGTACATCAAACAATTTCAATTCTTTTCTTCAAATGATAATTCAATTTTGACACTTGTTTTTAAAATTGCAAATCGTCTTTTCTGACATGTGTCAAGCATTCTGATTTAAAATGTCCCAATAAATGTATATACACTGTGCAAGTATAGGAACTATTTTGCTTATTAAAAGGCACTACTTTGTTGTTCTACCGATTCCAAAAATAGTTAGAGGGATAAACCAATATGCCAAGTTCCTGTCAAATGTTGACTTTGCTTATTTTGCATATTCACATCAGAGATGTGGTATTACCGTACTAGTGAGTGTTGGCTCACAGATATCTTGTTTTGTAATGTTTAGCAAAAGTTTTCCTCGTAAAATTTATCGGAAAATTTCATGTGAATTTCCTGCAAATGTTCTTTTCACATGTCTATTTGTGGCAAAATTATTTGTAAACCTATGGTAACCTGTATCTTTTATAAAGGCATTGATGATTGCCAGTTGTATTCTGTAAAAATGATAATGATGGGCTTATTTAGGTGATGCCTTGTCTCATTGAGCTCTGTAATCTTTGATTACCTGGGTACCTATGTTTTACAGCTCTGTATTCTCTGATTACTTGAGTACCTATGTTTTACAGCTCTGTAATCCTTGATTACCATTGGTACCTATGTTTTACAGCTCTGTAATCCTTGATTACCATTGGGACCTATGTTTTACAGCTCTGTAATCCTTGATTACCATTGGGACCTATGTTTTACAGCTCTGTAATCCTTGATTACCATTGGGACCTATGTTTTACAGCTCTGTAATCCTTGATTACCATTGGGACCTATGTTTTACAGCTCTGTAATCCTTGATTACCATTGGGACCTATGTTTTACAGCTCTGTAATCCTTGATTACCATTGGGACCTATGTTTTACAGCTCTGTAATCTTTGATTACCTGGATACCTATGTTTTACAGCTCTGTAATCTTTGATTACCATTGGTACCTATGTTTTACAGCTCGGTAATCTTTGATTACCTATTGGTACCTATGTTTTACAGCTCTGTAATCTTTGATTACCTGGGTACCTATGTTTTACAGCTATGAAATCTTTGATTACCTGGGTACCTATGTTTTACAGCTCTGTAATCTTTGATTACCTGGGTACCTATGTTTTACATCTCTGTAATCTTTGCTTACCTGGGTACCTATGTTTTAAAGCTCTGTAATATCTTATTACCTGGGTACCTATGTTTTACAGCTCTGTAATCTTTGATTACCTGGGTACCTATGTTTTACAGCTCTGTAATCTTTCATTACCTGAGTACCTATGTTTTACAGCTATGAAATCTCTGATTACCTGAGTACCTATGTTATACAACTCAGTAATCTTTGATTACCTGGGTACCTATGTTTTACAGCTATGAAATCTTTAATTACCTGAGTGCCTAGGTATTACAGCTCTGTGATCTTTCATTACCTGAGTACCTATGTTTTAGCTATGAAATCTTTAATTAGGGCCCCGCAAGGATTGGCGGGTGCCCTATAGTAATCACTCTGTCCGTCCGTCCTTCTGTCCGTCCGTCTGTCACTCTTCCGTCCACAAATTTCCTGTTTTTTTCTAATTACTTTTTTTATGGTTGCCCAATCAAGTTCAAATTTGGTATGGTAGTTCAGTGGGCAGAAATACATATTTTGATGCTAAGTTTGGTTCTCTATGTCTTCTGGTTTGGAGCTGGGGTGG